>NW_024884586.1:46419941-46880205 GCF_019232065.1 Centrocercus urophasianus
TCTCATGGGCTGTATGTTCTCATGGGCTGTATGTTCTCATGGGCTGTGCCAGTGGGGATCCTGGAGCTGGGATCCCTGCTGCTCCCTGCATGCTCCAACAAGAATCTGCTTCCTGCTGTCCCAGGCGCCCAGCCCTCATTTCACCTGCAGCACAGCTGGTTTGCAGGTACTGATGTAACTCCTGCTCTCGCACCCAAAAATCCACTCAATATGCAATAACTCCAGTTGATGCAAATATGCATGAAAGGACTCATTCCTGTCTTAATGAGGACAAATATCTTTAAGGGATCTGCAGATATCGTGGTGATAAAAAGGCTGCAGGTGTTGTATAAGCAGAAATGCTCAGATGATATGTGGAAGAAGCCTTCTAATTCAGGGCCCTGAGTTGATTAAGAGCGGTGCAAGAGTGTACTTTTCATTCCATCCCTTCTCTGATGCCTTGTTAGTAATAAAATATAGCTATAAAAGAACTTACAGGTAGGAGTGCGTGCCCTGGGTTAGCAACCAGTTTGTCTTTTCGATGTGTAAATGTTGTGGCTAATAAAGGAGAGCATGGGATTGAAGGCAGTCAGCTGTTCCAAGTGAAAACAAACTGTTCAATTTAATCCCTGGTAGGCAGAGTGAAGAAACACCTTCTAGAAATGAGTTTCACTCCTACAGCTAAATATTATTAACCTGAACATTTGAAAAAGCTGGAATCAAACCTCCCTCCTCAGAGTTTGATTCCTTGTTCCTGATAAAAAGAGAAAGCAAACTCTACCCACCCACAAAGCAACAAACTTCTCCCGTCTTCCCAGATTTAACAACTATTTTGAGTTCCAAATCTTGGGCCTAAGAGGCAAAACACCCAGGGGCTTTCATTGCTTGTTAGTCTCTTCGGAGAAAGATTTCCAATTTCTCATCATGAAGACAACATGTTAAACAATTATAATAATTAAAATTGAGGGAACCTGGGAAAATGGAACAAATTTAAGCTTAATGAAATTGTTAAAAGCCTGTATCTCTTCCTAGTTGTAAATCAGAGTGGAGAGGAATTATGCATACCAGTTCCCCATGAAACAGTGCTATGGATTGAACAAGTAATGACTGCAAGGCACTCTCATAATGCTATTGAGGACATAAAATAATTTAAGATGATGTGAAAAAAAAAAAAAAAAAAAAAGAGAATCTCATTTTTAACATAACAGAAACATGCCTTAAATAAGGTCACCTTATCTGAATTATGCTTGAAGTGGCCAGTGATATGGCTGAACACTTGGAATTAAGTTCGCAGAAGAACTTACAACAATATAACTGTTCAGCGAAGAGCCACAAAGGTGATGAAGGACCTGGAGGAAAGCCTGAGAAACACGGGTCTGTTCAGCCTGGGGAAAAAGAAAACTGAAGGGGGAATTAATTGATGTTTATAAATACCTAAAGGGAGGTGGGAGGCAAATGGATGAGGCCAGGCTCTTGTCTGTGGTGCATAGCGATGAGACAAGTAATGGCCTAAAAACTTGAACCAAGGAAGTTCTGTACTAACATGTGGAGAAAATCTTTGCAGAAAGGGTAACAGAGCATCGGAACAGGTTGCTCAGAGAGGTTATGGGGTCTCCTATGGAGATATTCAAGACCTGACTGGACACCTACCTGTGTGACCCATTGCAAGGAACCTGCTCTGGCAGAGGAGTTGGACTCAATGATCTCTTGAGGTTCCTTCCAACCCCTCAACCGCGATTCTGTAATCCTATGTGTGATTCTGTGATACCAACTGCATTCCCAGAATGACTCTGCAGGGGAGATCATATCACTACAGCCCCTTTTACTACTTAAACCTTTTATTCCTGTTTGCTATAGCAAATCATGAAATTGTACTCTCTGCATCTGCATGCAGTTACCTAATCACTGCATTTCCAAGACCGTGTGCCAATACAGACATGTGGATTAAAAACAAAAAGCAAAGAGCTGGGGAGATTGAGTGACCATGGGCACACTCAGCCTTCACCCACTGAGGCAGCAGTGTGATATAAAGTACATCTTGTGCCACGGAAGTTCGTGCTCTGCCACCCCAAGGTAAACTAAAGTCACCTTAGTCCATTCTCTGGAAAATCCAGGCTCTGAAGTGAAACATTCACCACTTAAACACAGCTTGGACTTTCTGCTTTTGTTGCTGATGTTCCTGCCACTATTTGGGCCAGTTTGACTCAATGTATCTCCTCTGCCAACAGCTGAGATTCCTGAGGCACACAGTGACCTTCCCCTACCACACTAAAATACTGCAACAACTTAATAGTGTGTGAACAGTGATACTTGCCTAAAGAATTTAACAGATCTACAAAAGCCAATAACAGGTGGAAAGCATTGTGAAAGCAAACAAAGAATAACAAGGCACTCTTACACACTTAACTTTTAGCTTTATCCAGCAGGCATAAATGCACAACCAGGCCAAACTGGCTTTAGGGGATTGCAGCAAGTCATTGAACTCCTTTTTTTATTGCAGCTGGTAAACTTTATAGCACAGCAATGAATAACAACAAGAAACAGAAGAACCAAGCCTTATTCTTCCCAATCTACCCAACATTTTTATGGCCATGGGGAATAACATAGCCAATAGACAAGCACATATTTATTTGTTTGTATCCCAAATTATCTAAAAGAAGCCTGCCTCTAACTCTAGGTACGTTAAAATTATTAGCAATACAACAAACTCCAAGAAGCCTTGGAATAATAATCTTAACAGGCATCTAGACCTCTCCAGCCTCTCCTTTTTGTCCTCCATCTTGCTAGGAAATTATTTTCATTTTCTTCAAAAAAAAGCTAACAAACAGATGCTTTGTGCACAAGAAATTACCAAATTCAAGCTATTTCAGATGATGACAGAAAACAAGCCCTGCAGTTCTGGAGAACGCCCTGCCACCTGCTCCTTCCATTACACTACAAGAGAAAAACAGCTGGCTGCCAATGACACAGATGAACGGTTCTCCAATGTTTTAGGGCTTTGTAAGGCAGAACCAGTGCCTTAAATACACCCAGAAACCAGAGGCCATCTGCAGGGACAGCAAGTGAGATGTTCTGCCTCATAAATAACTGCTGACTCTGTTTCTGTCATGTTACAGGATGGTCACGGCAGCAGCTGTGAGTGTGATGTATTCTGTGCCTTCTAGGCCGCCAGTCCTACAGCTGTCCCATTGGATCTTATGGTCTTTGGGAATGTGGCCATGAGTATTGTGGCTGGTTTGCCACTTGTGGAAATGCATGTGGTACAATGTCATGCTTGCACTATCAGCTGAAAGGTATGCAGAACAGCTTTGGGTCCATCTATTGCAGACAGCGAAAAGAAACACATTTCAGTGGTAGGGTGCACTGCACTGCTCCTTATGGAGTGCCCATGGCAGCAGTTATTCACTTCAAAAACAGAAAAGTAACTTAAAACCTTCCTCAGTTTCAGTGCCATCCAATTTCCACGCTAATAGTTCAAAGTCGAAGCAAAAAGTTTCAACCACACACACATAAAGACTTTGAGCTTTTTTATGTTACCGAGAGCATACCATAAAGACAAGTTTCACTACATCCTTTATAACCACAGTGACTGTTTTGCCGGTACAGTTATTCAGATCACACTCCAGAATTCATCATCAAGTTAATTACCAGATTTCAGTTTGTTCTGTATTTAAGAGGAGATTGTGTCTTGGCTGTGGGAAAAAGAAAACACAAAGGAAGGCGGCAGCTTGTTTTTCAGCTTCTGCTTTTGCATTTTCTGCTCGGGATCCAGGAAAAAGGGAAGCATTTAAATTAGGAAGCATGTATGTCTTGCAGGATTAACACTGCACATTTCTCAGAAGGCAGAGAAATGGCAGCACACCTTCCATCTCAAGATAGCAAAATTTACCACGTACCATTTCAGGGGTGGGTTTTTGTATGTGTTTCTCCAACAAGCTGCTAATCTGAAACACTGTTCATCTTCCATTTATCCCTCTTTCAATAATAACAGCCCTTCCACTGGCAATATCACTGCTTATGTCATGATAATGCCTCAAGTGAGGTTAAGACTCTAGAATGCAAACATGCAACATATAAATACATAAAATGTACAATACAGATGATCTATCAGGATTCATTTGGTGCTCTCTGAACCTCTTAGCCTTGAGGCAATTTTACATAATTGATGTGCTCGATGTGAAATATTTCTGGGAGGATTGCTATCCAGGTTTTATATGAAATTTCTGTGTAAGGATCTATTCCTTCAGAAATCTAAATGGAAATGCAGTGATTTTTTTTTTTTTTCTAAGTAACCCCAAGAGGGGAAAATT
Source organism: Centrocercus urophasianus (assembly GCF_019232065.1). Taxonomy (NCBI): domain Eukaryota; kingdom Metazoa; phylum Chordata; class Aves; order Galliformes; family Phasianidae; genus Centrocercus; species Centrocercus urophasianus. Next base: position 46,424,231 of record NW_024884586.1, read on the forward strand.
TGGGAAGTAAAATGGCCAGAACCCCCAGACCTTGTCTCAGTACATACGTTCTGCAGTCAAGCATTAAATTCTGACCAGTTTTTTATTGAGCAGAAGTATTTCGAGACAAGGACAAATTAAAAAAAAAAAAAGATTCTAATGCTCATGGTTATTAATGAAATGTCTGCTTCAGGCCTTTAAAATTTAAAACATGAAGGTCCCACTAGATTAACCTGACACGATGCGTATCACAGACCACCAGATTTCAACCTGTATTCATCCAATAAACTGAAGTGTATCTTCTGCTTGGGTAAAAAATAATTTCTGGAAATGCTCTGATGTTAAGCAGAAGACATAAAATGATGAAGAAACCTCAGCTTCTCTTGGGAATGGTTTCTGGTGGTTAACCATATAAAAATGTGTGTCTTATTTCATTTGAATGCCTGCCTCCAGCCGCTGCTTCTTGTTACGCCTTTCTTCAATAGATTAAAGAAGCCTTTAATATCCTGTACTTTCCCCCAGGAATGTTCTTACACGCTGCAATCTCAATTCCTTTAGATTACTTCTAACAACTTTAGTTCGTAAAACCTCCAGCATAAGGCCTTTTTTTCTAAACGCCAGAACCTATTGCCTGAGCGCTTGTTCTCTTACTTCCCAATATGCTTCTTCAGAAATGAAAACCAGAACTGTATGAACTGTCCTGTGGAAGGCACTGCTGAGGCCAAACACGAGAAGTACAATGAGCACTGTGTTATTCCATTGTTTGATCCTTTTCTCTCTCTTCTGTCATAGCATTGTATGGCAGAGCCCTTATGAAAATGCTTATTTATTCTAACCCTAAGTCCCTCTCTGTGCCAGTATCTTCCCAGGGCTTAGCCTTATATCTGATAGTTACAGCCTCCACACTTGGCTCTTTGATAGAGTGTGATCCCGGCTCATTGTTTGGACGTGATGTTTCTACCAACATTCCAGCCATTTTTCATTCAAGCCTCCATTAATCTTTGAGATGACTTTTTGCAGTTGCTTCCAGGTCACTGCTGTAAGTACTGCACAAGGCTGGGCCTTCTCCTCAGATACGTCCTCCTTCAGCCCAGCTTTCCTACAGTCCTTGTAATGGTCAGTGCCACTTGGATCACGCTGCTCACAAAAGCAGCAAGGAGAGGCACATTTAACACTTGTTTAGCCTCCTGATTTTAAGGTGAGGTACAAACGTACTAGGGCATAATTGAGTCCAGAAACACAACTGCTGGGACAGCCAGGAGCATCCAGGAGCCCTGCGGCAGAGGGAAGGACAGCCAGCTCGACTGGACTGCTGCCGAGGCGGACGCACCGCCAACGCCGCGCTCCTCAGGGGCCGGCAGGGACCGCCGACACCCCGCCCGCGGCCGCCTCCACGCCTCACGCTCGAGGCCGAGGCACGCCGCCCAGGCAGCGCCAAGCCTTGATTGGTTCCTCTTTCCCCTGAGGGCGGGACCTAGAGGGGATCACGGCCAATCCGCGCCGCAAGGACTCCCCTCAGGGGGGTCTCCGCCCGTATGGGCGGGAGCAGCGCGCAGGCGCCGCTGTGCGGGGGCGGCTGCAGCGGCGAGCGCGCGGGGCGCTGCTTCTCGTCCTCCGGCCAGCGACGATTCGGAGATCTGTTCCCGAGCCGCCGTCCCACCGGGCGTTAAGCTGCCCCGCTTCTTCTCGACCCATCTCAGCTCCTCGCCTCCGGAGCCGTCCTCGACCCGCCGCCGCGGCGGCCTCGTCCATCCCGCCATGGCCGTGTGCCGCCGCCTGGCCCGGCTGGTCGCCAACCTGCAAGACCCGCGCGGGGTGGCCGCCTTCCAGCAGCTGTGCGGGGTGGAGGGGCCCGCGGGCTGGGCCGGGAGCCGGGGGCCGGTGGCGAACGGCGGGTCTCCCCCGGGAGGGCGGCGGCATCCCGCGGGGAACGGGGCCGTGCCCGGAGGGGCCGCGGCCGCCCAACGGCGCTGGCGGAGGCCGCGCCGCAACTCCCTGACGGAGGAGGATGGCTGCCAGGAGTTCAACGCCCGCAGCCGCTTCCTCTACTACCTCTTCAGCTTAGGCACCGAGCTGGGCAACGAGCTCTTCTACATCCTCTTCTTTCCCTTCTGCATCTGGAACTTGGACGCCTGGCTGGGCCGCAGGCTGATCATCATCTGGGTGTGGGTGATGTACCTGGGGCAGTGCACCAAGGATGTCATCCGCTGGCCGCGGCCCGCCTCCCCGCCCGTGGTGAAGCTGGAGGTCTTCTACAACTCCGAGTACAGCATGCCTTCCACCCACGCCATGTCGGGCACCGCCATCCCGCTGGCTCTGCTGCTGCTCAGCTACGGCCGCTGGCAGGTAACGCTCAGCTCCCCGTCCTGTGAGGCCGTGGCGTGCCGTGTTTCCTTCCTTCTTGCCCCTTTTCTGCAGTGAGCGGTCAGCTCTGCGTGCATTGCAAGTCTGCGTTAAAAACGGGCGCATTGTTCCCGCGAGGTTTTTCAGCTTTTCTCTTGTAGGGTTTGTGCACGCAGCTGCGATAGGCATCCGATGTTTGTATAGGCTTCTGGTTCTACTGACTGAGAATTTGGTGGGGAGCCAGGAGCTGAAGGGCTTTTTGCTGAGCCTGCTTTGCCTCGAGTCACCTTATAGCTTGAATCAGTTTGCCTTTTCTTTAACTCATTATTTTTAGTTGAACAGCCTGTAAACTGGTGATGCTCATTTATTGCTTTGAGGCTTATGCTTAATTTCGGATGGCTTTATAGCTGTTAACGTGCCAATAATTAGCAGGAATCAATCTCCAAACCTTTGGTATGCCTGCACATCGCAGGGGGGTTGAAACTAGGTGATCATTGTGGTCCTTTTTAGCCCAGGCTGTTCTATGATTCTAAGCACTCGGGGGTCTTTTGCACTGTGAGGCAGTGCACGAAGCTGAAGGAATGCTGCTGGCCATCTGTGCACGCTGCGGCATGGGCTGCATTGTGGTTCGCTGTTAGCTGTGTGGCCGACAGCAGGGGTTCCGAAGGAAGCCCGACGTGTACTCAGTCCTGTAAATCACTGCGCCAGGTCCTGCAGTAAGTGAGGCAGAACGCTTTTCCAGGCGACAAACACTCAGTGTGAGGTTTTGAGGGCTCTGTGTATGAAGTTGAAGTAATAGTTCTACTTTAAAGCAGTTAATATTTACAAACTCTGTTATGAAACTTGATTGTTTTAAGCCATGTGTGCCGCCTTGGTAAAGAGAGTTCTTTTCTTAAGCTTTGTGCAGAAGCTGAACTGTTATCTTCCAGTGCTGGTTTGCAATCTCTGCTCTGTGGCTTTATCTCAGCGTATTAAATGGGTGCCCAAGAGGAAAGAAGGAGATGAAGGTTGGAGTCTGTGACATGTTTGTCTTCTCTTTAACCAGAGCTTACATATCTACTTCTGTGAGGTGGTGCAGCATTCCTAGAAGAAAGCTGTTGGGGATTCATATTCTTTGCTAGGAAGATGTGATTTCCTACTCTGCTACAGCCTGGCAGGCTTTCGTTTCACACGTTGTGCGTATTCATGAAATAAATGTATTTCTGTCTCTGAGGTGCTTCATCATGAAATTGGTTTTTAGGGCTGTCTACATATCTGAATATTATTGGTTTTCTTAGATGTGAGAGGGATGTCTATAAAAGATGAATGGGATTTTTTTTTGTGTGTGTAGGAAAGCTCATTTAGTAGTATCAGTAGATCATTTTTGCACAGATTTTGATGACATATGTACTAAGCAGAACCTGCCTTGATTGCTCTTAAAAACCAGCAAATTGACAATGTGTAAAATAGTTCTTTTGGCAGTGAACTGGATTGAATTTCCTCTTTGCTAGTTCTGCAACTGCAGTCCATGAAATACTGTGCTAATTGACTAGATACAGTTTTAATGAATGTGTATTAAGAAGTTATATGCAGACAGCCTTGTTCTTCTTCACTTAGAACACACTTAAGAAATGAGGGAGCAAAGCAAGTCTTCAGATGATTTCATTCCTCCTATGAAATGAGTTTGAAAAACAGATCTTTCTGAAACCAGATTCTACCATTTAAAATCTTTCTGACTTTAAAAATTATTTCTAGATATTAAAAGTTAACCCATAAGATGTACTGAAAGATATCCAACATTTCTAATAGAAATTAAGCTTTCATCTAACACTCCTGCTGTTTTCCATGTTTTACTGACTTTGAAAAAGGGGTAGAATCTATATGAAAACTTTTTTTGTTGTGCAATTTTGTAAATAGAAGAGTTTTAAATAACCAAAAAGAATAAGAGCAAAAACTATTAACAAAAAGATGCTTCAAACCAAAACCACCACCAACAAAAGCAGTTGGAACTGACATCTAACTTACTTGGCAAGCTGTTAATGGCAAGCTTTTAAGTTACAGATGTGTATCAGCAGGTACAGGTGGTTAGATTTTGAACTTGCTGCAGATGTTGAGGTGCAGCCTTTCTCTGTACTCTGTATAAGCAAGCATTACTCAGACCTTATCGTGGTAACTGCGACTCCAAATCTTAGCAGTGTTTGTTCTGAACAATCGTAGTGGGATGGGGCTGAGTTTTAGGAGGTAGAGCTGTAACTCTTGGCAGGCTTTCCTGGAGTAAAAGTAACAGAGTTGGACACTTCAGGGGCTTTCTTACACCAAAGAAATCTCCTCTTGCCCCAGGGGAACTTACTCAAGTGAAAGGGGAATCGCTTTCCTGTATAACTTACTTGGAGTTTGCTTTTGTTGGGTTATGACTTCCTAGTATTGTGTAATACTCTTCTATCAAACGATCTGTTAGTCTTTCCCTTAAACAATATAGAGTACAAGGAAAATCTGCTCTTTATTTTTCCTAGGTACAGCCCAAATCACCCATTTGGAAGCACAACACTTCATTTCCAATTGATTTTCTTTTAAATCGTTAAATTTAAGATTCCCTATTATTCAGTGTCTATCATTAGTCCTATCACAACAACTTGCATTTCATGTTGTATTCAGAAGGAGTTTAGGTTACATGTAGTAAAAGTAAAATATTTGCTAATAAATGCAGTTACTGAAGTAAAATATTTGGAGAGATGGTGTATTTTAAATGTGATTGCACTGAACGTTCCCTGTGAAAGTGCACAAGTGTTTTCTTCTAGATGAAAGTCAGATGTTAAGTTGAATGATAGCTAGCTGTTCTTTCTAGTGCGGAATGTAGTTTCTCACTTTGTCCTTTTGTTATGAGAGCCTGCCTGAAACTTCTGATTCTTGCATCATTTTATTAAATATTAGATATATTTTTAAATCTCAGTTGGATGCACTACCTGTTCCAAAGACATCTAGGTAAGCTTGAATTACAAAGATGAAATCAACAATTAAGGAGTATTACAAATGGTATCTTTCTTCCCATCTTGAATGTTCTGATACCCTGAAAGAGGAGGACAGATGCTTAAGGACAGACAGAGAGGCTGTAGATCCCCATGCAACGTAAGGAATGCAGTTCCTCCGTCACACTGGAGGAAGCCTGCTTTCCCTGAGATGCAGGTTGGCTCAAAACAGTGTTGTGAGTGGGGTGGAAGAGATGGTGTGAACTGCTGGTTGTCATCTGCCAGATCTCCAAAAGCCTTAATGTGAGACTGTGGGGGAAAAAGTTTTATTTACATTTTAATTGATGGCTTTGAGCTGCTGATTTCAATTAGATATTGTGCTTGAGTTAGGACTGATTAGTTAGTTAGTACACCCTGGCTTTGGCCACAGTTTCTGGCTTACGGGCTTTGCCTTCCTGTGTTGCTTGGTTAAACTGATGTTCAGTGGGAGCATGGAGCCTTGATCAATGAGCAGTTTGCATTTAATTGTGTTAACTAACATTGTTGGGTAGGGCTTATATTGCAAAGCAGTTTAGATCATTGAGCATGACAGAATTATCCTCCCTGTGTACTCGTCTGCCTGTGCTGTATGTACAAATCCCTCTAACAATGACTCCACTGATGAGAATGGTGGCCTATTAAGCCCTACAACTGGACTCCCAGTAGAGCCCAAGCATTTTGTAGCTGCTGCTTTGACTGACACGTCTCAAAGCATTTTGTAGTTTTCATTTACTTAATGCCATGCTGATTCTCCACAGTACAAACTGTGTGTGCAATGTGGTACCAACACAAGCACCCTTCCAGAAGTTTTTCATTTGCACCATCACTTCTGCTGTGCAACACTGATGAATCTGATAAAATGAGGTGGGTTGGACAGGCTCTGTATTGGGATTTCAGAGAGTTCTGCATCACTCAGTTGAACCACTACTACGTTTTAGCATTAGAATTGTCTGCCTCTTCTGTTTCAAGAGACTGACTTGTTAGATACCCCTGGGAATGGGGAATGATTAACTGTTGGTGCTGGGTGAATGGTCTCATCATAATGCTGCTATCGTGGGGATTGCACAGGGAGCGACATGCGTGCTTCTCTGAGTTACATTTTTCTTAAGCAATCAACCCAAAACCCTTCTGATGTGGGAAGCCTGGCTGAAGAGGTGATCTGAAAGCCCCAAATTCTTGCATGGTAAAGAGATCATGAGACAGAATTGTGAATTTGGAAGAATTTGCCCTGTGCTGCGCGTTTGAGTGGGCTACAAGATACGCCAACGTGAATGGAGCTGCTTTGTGGAGAAAGCTAGGGAAGAGTGGTGAGGCCTGTCTGATGCATGTACTCTTAACAAGTTTGTGTTAGCTGAGCATAGCAGCCTGCTACAGATCCATTGGGGGGGTCTGTGCTAAGGCTGTGAAGCAGCCTGTCCTATGGAATTGTGTTGATCAGCATTAAATATGTTTCAGTTCCACGTAAGCAAATTTTTAAGTAGTGTAGAACATCGGTTTGCAGAAAAAACTGTTTTTCAGGTTTTGAGGGTATAAACAGAGGAAGTCCCAGGTGATTCTTGTGGGATGTGGGGAGGGAGGTTATTTCTGATGCTTGCAAGGAGAAAGGACAGGCTCTCGTTCCTATTTAACTCCGGATTTCTTTTCAGATACCTAGTGGAGAATTAAGCCTGTAGCTCTCCACAAGGTTGGCACTGAAATCTTTATCTTGGAACTTAAAGAGAAGATTCTAATAATGTCATACAGCATTCAGATTTTTATGCCTTTTGCTGTCAAGATTCATCAGTGGAAGAAAGAAAATAACGCTGTGTTTTGTACTCATGTGGCCAAATTGCATCTCAGTAGCTTTTGTCAAAATTGTTCATAGCTTTTCAGATGACTGTCACCAATATGTAGCCCAGACCTCCTGGTAAAAGCATGGTGCTGCAATTGCTGCTCCTATTCTTTCTTCTAAGTGGCCCAAATTCAAACTCAACCTGAGATTTGGACTTCTTATTCAGTGATCTTTTAAAATCATACTGTAGAAGATTCAATATACTTGAAAATTAATTTGGAGCCCTTTGTGGGTACTGGAAACTTAGTACAGAATGTGCTTTTAAACAGTGAAGAAATGAGCATCTAGAGTATGTTTAACAAATGTTCCATTCTAAAAGAAAGACTTTTCTGACCGAGGTCAAAGCTTTTCAGACAGATTGTTTCCTTATGAGCATTTTAAAACAATGGTTATGTTATTGAGGCTCTTGGCATAAAGTCAGCTAAGGGGTGGGAGGACATGTGCTGTGTGATGCAGTTAGAAGCTCACAAGTTCTCTTTGGAGGATGTGGTCGAGGAAAATGGGAATTTTCCATTGAAAGCACAAGGCATACAGTGCTAAAGAATTTAACTGGGAGTGGATTCACTGCTGTTTTCCAAACAGTACTGATTTGGTTCTGCGTACTCGATTGGAACAAGATTCTGGATGTGGGAACAAAACTGAGGCCTGTGGGAAGGTCAGCATTCTGGTAGTCAGCTTTATTGCCAGACCTTTCACTGAAGGTGTGAATTCAGTACATCAGTTCATTTGTACTTTGCCCAATTTTGTTCTTTAAAAAGCACGCTTCCTGATCTGTCCCTGGTTTACAAATAAAAAGATGGAGACGCTTTGCCTTCGCATAACGCATCGCATCAATGCAAACATTTAAAAACCAAATGCCAATGGGTGCAGCTTGACTATCTGTTGCATTTCTTTTTATCTATGCTGTCAATTCCATCTGCCTCTACTTCTCTTTGGAGTGCTTGGTGTGCTGCATGTTTATGCATGTTACTCAACTCTTGTTCTGGATTTTGGAGAAAGATTTGTGTGAGGTGGAGGTCGGTGATTTGATCTAATGTGAAAAGTGGGTGCTTTCCTCAAGGGGAAATGTTGCCTTGGAGTCAATGTGTGATTTTAAAGTTCAGCTTTAGTACTAGGTGAGCTTTTTAATATAAGGCTAAGAATTTCAAGTTACAAGGTTTTTTACTTTAGAAAAACAACTGCCTTACACAGTTCTATCAGTATTCAACATATTCAAGACTGTTGGCATAGAAGCAATTGAGATATCTAATAAATTTTGCAGAACATAGGCATGTATTCTGTGAACACTTTATTTGTTTCTATTAACATTTTCAGTTGAATATTCCATAACATGTGCCTGTTTTAAGGCAAAAGCATCTTAGAAGCTGTTTCTTTCTTTGAAGATTCACTTGTGATTGAGAGAGGAGCTGTGAGAAACATGGTTTGTTGTAAAGCAGGCCTGATAACACATGGTAATACCCTCGAGGCATTACGCCAGTAAGTGATAAATGATATTTGGGGGATTTCATATGCCTACGCAGTGGGAGGTTATGAATGGTGTTACATCACTGTGTGCACGTAAACATATTGAAATGGCACGTTGTTCTCCAGATAAAGCATCATCTGGAAAGTGCTTGCTAATACTTCATTCTTTTCACTTTTTAAGGATCACAGTAATGTCCCCAGGTGGTGTTACAGCTTGGCATGGTGCTGAGCAGTGTTCTGACTGAGCTGCAAAGCGTGTGAGAGTGTTAATATTCTCCTTTAGTCACCTGGTACACTTATTCCTTGTGTGAGAACAAAATATGCCATTGCCGTATCACCTCGAGGCAGATCTTAGAGCACCAAACTGGTAGGACCAGCTTAAGAATTCTTGATCTTAGTGGTTGCTTTTAAAAGGCAGGAGTGAAAACAGGCCCTGGAGAAGCAGGATATCATGCTTTATTTTTGTTCTAACAGGGGAGGTTGTTCTGCTGACCTCCCTAGCAGAAATCCAGCAAACTCTGGAGCCCCAGCACATACTTACAGCTTCGTGATGCTCCACAGGGGGGTTTTGGGGTTGGGGAAAATCATATCAGTTGTGTGTGTGCTGTGCAGGGAGTACAGAAATAATATTGGAGTAAGGCAGGACAGATAAAGGCTAAAACCTTTCTTAGGTCAAATTTCATTCTTTCATCTTATACGTATTTATGTCTATCTGAAGCTTCTTTTTATATCAGTAAAGTAACTTATCAGTTTTCATGACCCAACAGCTGCCCACATGTGCCTGTTGGGAGCAGGGAAGGGAATGGTTAGTGTGGGAGCTCATCATGGGAATCTACTTAACTACTTCATTGTGGAATATTATTCCAATGGAAATTAGAATAATTGTTGTTTTGGAAGTCTGCTGCTTTCTGGTGGGCTGGAGACTGTTCTGTGTGATATACACTGTGGTGAGTAAGCTCATCTGGGTGCAAAGAAACTGGCTGGGTTTAGGACTTCTACAAATATCAGCATCATGCACTGAAAGGAGCAACAGTCAGAATGTGCTTCATGCTGTGGACACGCTTGTTGGCAGGTCATACTAAAACTATTTCAGTAAGAGTAATTTGCTTGGGGTTCAGTTAAAAATTCTGCTGTGCTTAAGAATATGTGAACCACTGTAAAATATATAATTGGCTTTTTATTGGGGGCATGATAGGAAAGTCTGTATATACAAGAGCTCAGATGCTTTGGTGCAGATGAACCAGGCTATCCAGTGTTTTTAGGTGTATTAATGGAGAACTGTTCTCAACAGCATAAAAAAATTATACGTATATAGCAGTGTGAGAGCCAGGTGTTCTTTCCAAAACTTTCTTCAAAGTGGGAGTTAGTGACACAGCTTGCTGCTTCCCCTAACGCCTCCCTTGAGAAGTGCTGTTTCTCTGGGAGAGTGCTCAGGCACTGGAATGGGCTGCCCAGGGAGGTGGTGGGGTCACCGACCATGGAGGTGTTCAAGGAGGGTATGGATGTTGTGTTGAGGGATATGGTTCAGTGAGAACTGTTGGTGATGGGTGGATGGTTGGACTGGATGATGTTGTAGGTCTTTTCCAGCCTTGGTGATTCTGTGAGAATCCCTGAGAGCAATCGCTTCATTTCCAGGCTTTCTCCTGTCCCTCTGCTGTAATAATGACTTGCTGAGAGCTCTTAAAGCACGGCTCCTCACATACACCTTTCTTTGTGTTCTTTCTTCTGAGGCTCTTGCTGTTAGATGCTCTAACATCATCCCCTGCACCATCCAAACTTATCATAGCAGTGTCATTAGCTGCTGTACCCTGCTGGTCCTGTCACTTCATTAGTCTTCCTGTCAAACCTCCAGCTTCTGAGCTTCTTCCCTCCTTTCCAGTAGAAATAAGTTATTGGGGATGTAACTTTGTTTGGGTACAGTTTGTAGGCAATTGCAGTAGAAAAAGGGCTGCTTGCTTCATTAATCAGTTTAAACTAGATGCAGCACAGCTGGGAGCTGGGCACATAGGTTTCACCTTAAAATCATTTCTGTTTTTGTGTGAAATGTAGAATTCCTGATTTTCTGATAGTTTGGGGAATTTTTTCTCTGAGGTTTGTCTCATTAAGATCAACCTGAAGCTGAGAATTGAAGGAGTGATGTGATAATATGGAAAGCCAATAATTCTTAAGGCTTTCATTGAAATACTGATTTAAAAGTCTGTAAATGTGTTAAATGGCCTTTACAAAGAATGTACAACTTCAGGTGAATTGAAGGCCTGATTAAAGGGGTTAAAGAGGTGGGTATTCTGCCCTTCAAACTATTTATATTGAAAATAATGAAAAAGTTGATGTTGATATCATTGCTTTCATATAGGAAGTGAAGCAGTTTAAGAAATGCTTTGTCTTGTGACTGCTTCTTGTTTGTAACTACTGAGTATTTTGAAAGCTGAAAAGGGAAGTTGTATCTTGCTTTACACAACATCTTGCAATGGAGTGGTGAGGAAAGAGTTTCTTACTGCGGTGTCAGATGTGGAGGTGGTGCTCTGTCAATCATCCCAAACCTATAAAAGTTAATATGCTGGTTCTACACTCTGCTACGTGCTAATTAGTACCAAGTAAATTGTTCTTTCCTAGTGAGGAGTCTTTATAACAATGAAAACATCTTTTTTTTTTTTTTTTTTTTTTGCCAGAAGGTCTTGGTGGTAATTTGATGGAGTTTGATTAAGTCTTGTAAGAGAAACTTATATGATTTCCTAGAGATCAAAGATTACTATGCTAGGAGTTTAGTACCTTGGCTTGGAGATCACATCGTGGATTGCAGAACCTCTAAAACAGTCTGCAGGGTATTGAATTCAGCAGTAAATGATGGAGTTCTGCTTTCTCATGAGAAAGGTAAAGCTGCTAGATTCTGCCTGGATGGCTGCTGACAATGCCAGCATATCACATAGCTGTGTTACCCAGGGTGAAACTGTTCCCCAGCTTATAGCACAAGGGTTGACTCTGGCTGTGGTTCAAATCTGGAGCACCACAGCTCAGCAAGGCGAACTGTTATAAAGATCTGGTAACTTGTTCTTGCTTGGTCTGGGAAAAACAAACAAACCCACAATGAAACAGCCCAAACCCAGGAGTCCTAACGCTCTGAAATTCACGTGGCCTCAGTGCAGAGGAACAGGACAAGGAAAAAATTGAAGAAGTTTGATTTTTGTAGTTTTTGACTTAATTAAAAGCAGACTTAGTGGAGGTAGCCGGGTGGGATTGGGTAGACTCAGGCAAGAAAAAGATGAGCATGAGATGCATGGATCAAGTGTTGAAAGTTACATTTATGTAGTTAATCATAGATTTCTTAGTGATTTTTTTGTTTCCCCAAGCACTAATACAATCTTTCAATTCTTTTCCTACCAGTATCCCCTTATGTTTGGACTGATCCTTGCGTTCTGCTGGTGTTCTTTGGTTTGCTGCAGTAGAATTTATATGGGAATGCATTCCATTTTGGTAAGAAATAATCATACTGAATTTTCATTTTAACAACTTCTGTTAATTTCTGACTTCATAAACTTCATTGCAGGAGCATCTACAGTGCAGTCATTGTATCTAACGTTATTTTGGAGTATCTTCTACATGGTACAGGGCATGGTATACAGGACTTGTAGGATACCTGTAGGAACAGAATACTTGCATTTCCTCAGTGGAGAAAACATAGAGCAATATGATCTTCCTTATGTACTCAGTTTTTCTAGGCTGTCCTTAGCATGCAGCAAGCGTGTATAGAAAGGAACAAGGCACCCAGACACGCGTTAACTGAATTATTAGGCTGTCCTATAGTAAGTGGATGCTCTAGTAAAGGACAGTAGACATGAGCAGTTTGGAGCAGCTTTCTATCAGGTTATTGTTGTTATTTCTATGTTGTTATTTCTGTAACTTGATGTTTATTAAATTTGAGATCAATACAAATAGTGATGTTAATACCTGGCTGCTGTGTTTGGGTAGCAGTTCTGCTAGTTTCTGCACAAAGCCCCTTACAAGGTGATCTCAGAGGGTGTTAGAAGCAGAACGAAAGTAAGCGGAATGTAAAGCAGTACATTATCAAGATTTACAGTAATGTGTACCCCTCATTCAGTTTTTTTTAGGATACTAGTGGTGTATGATTACAATATTTAAGGTTGCATTTGCTCTTGTTGCATGACCTAAAGGTTAATTGCTGAGCTGTGTTGAAGCAGTCTGCTTTAATATTCTGTACAAAAGTTTGTGTCACTGAATTGTCATTCACGTTTTCCAGTTCTCAGTTTCAGTGCAGGAAAAAAAAGCTTATAGTCAGCCTTCATTCAGTAGAGTTCAGATTGCATTACATCATCTTTCCCAACACTGTTCAAGCATGAATTTGTTTATACTGAATGGAGAGAACTAGGAAAGTCCTGCAAGTAACAAAAGTGGAGTGAGAACAACATCTGGAAGTTAGTTGCTTTTTTTTTTTTTTTTTTTTTTTTTTTGGCAAAGTAATTCATGCTTGGATTTTTTTTCCCCTTCATTTTTAGACTTGCATGCACTGATTTCTAATCGTGATCTGGGGTGACAGCAATGTAGGCTGAACTGATTATATTAGATGTATAAGCAAAACTGAATTACAGACCACTCAAAGGAGGCACGTTGTGTGAATCACGGTTGGAACAACTTTGAAATGCCTCCTGCAGTTGGCTGCTGCATTTACTGAAGTACCAGTGGAATGTTGGGGATGTATTTGTTGTTCTGCAGAGTTTGTGTATAAAAGGTTTTTGTATCTGCCCTTGAGGTACTCTGTATCTCTCTCAGAAGGTGTTATTCTTTTAGGCTGATCCTACAGAGATCTTTCTGCACACTTGCTTGAGACAAATTGTATGTGGAGGTTTAGCAGAATACTTACAGAGCTGACACAGTAGCTAAAAATACACATCAAGCTTCTGTTAATTTATACTCCAGCAGATTTAGTGCAAAATTGGGTGATAGAGGTAGCAAAGCATAGACTGACTTTCCCCTACAGAGCAGAAGTAGTTTTGTTGGATAATAGAGTGGCTGTCAGTTTGTGCTCAGGTTTCAGAGCATATGCTGGGGTTTTACATATCAAAGTTTCAAAAGAAATGAATAACAAAGTTCTCATCCTCGAGAAATAGAATTTTTAATAAAAAAAAATTAGGAAAAAACCCACCCAAACTAGATATGGACACAGGTAATATATAAAAATATATAATCTAAAGAACACTTCAAAATGGCAGTCTGAATCTAAGATAGCTAAGGAGGTTTAAGTGCTGAAAGGAGAAAAGCTGACGAAGTGGTGAAGTTGGTAGTGAGTAAATAAGCTGGTGGATGGGGGAAGTATAAAAGGAGCATGTGAAAATAAGGCAGCTGGGGAAGAGCTCAATGAGTGATTTGCATTAGCAGTTGGAGGCTTACCAAGTCAGATCCGTTTGTATGGAGAACAATTGGGATGCACTGCTATTTCAGCTAAAGACAGATAATGCCCTAGGACCAAGTCATGCAAGAAATAGCAATGCATCATGTAGACTGGGCTACTCAGAGCTCTTGTATCTCTGTAGTGTTGAGTGAATCCTGTTAATTTTGCTACCTGTAATGTAGATGAACTTTGCTGCATGATGTTGGGGGTAGGGTGGCAAATGGTAGGAAGCTTCTGAAATGAGCAGGTCTGATTTTGTATCAGTCAAATTGCATTAGAGCTTTTATCAAGCATTTAGTTAGTGGAATTGAATACAAATGATTGATTGAAGACCGCAACACAAATACTGCAGATGGGAATCATACCTCTTGACTTATGTGGGAAATCTGGTAAGCATGTGATAAAAGTGATTTGGCCTCAGTGCTTTCACGTCTACAAAGACTTCAACAGGCTTATTAATAAATAAAGGTGACAAAATTCGTAGGTAATTCTGTGTAACAAAGTAATTAATCAACAATAGCTGAAATTTAATGATAAGCTGAAAAATAAGTAGAGGAACATTTTCATGAAGATGCTTTTAAAAAATGACAAAACTGAACTTCAGGTATTAAGAAATTCCTCCCCCTTCTCTTCTGCAGTATTTGCACAATAGGAAGCATTCATTGGTTTTGCTGTTGCTTATTCTGAATCTGGAGTTGTTTGGAATCCCTGCTGCTCTAATGTCTGGCTGCTGTAGTCTTCTGCTGCCTTACCATTACTCATTGCCACCCTTGTAGCCAGCAGTTAGGCAGTTCTACAATATCATTTGATCAAATACAGTTCCTTACTTTACCCTTAACAAAAAAGACATGTCCTGTAAATATGAAAAGATGGGAATTTGCAATTAGAGTTTAGCAACGGAGCAGCTGGGTTTGTCTTCATGCTAATGTAACTTAAACTATGTTTTTAAAATAGTTTCTACACTGAAAACATCTTTTTCTCTCCTCAACAGGATGTTATTGCTGGATTTCTGTATGCAATTCTCATCTTAATTGTCTTCCATCCAGCTGTGGACCTGATTGATGACTTCAACTTAACTTACAAGTATGCGCCCCTAATTATCATCAGTCTGCACTTAGCCCTGGGCATCTTCTCTTTTACTCTGGACACGTGGAGCACATCGCGTGGAGACACAGCTCAGATACTGGGCTGTGGTGCTGGAGTAGCCTGTGGTTCTCATGTTAACTACATGATGGGTGTGGAACTAGATCCCCCTCTTGATACACTGCCTTTATCTCTTTCCTCTCTCACCGTGACTGTGTTTGGAAAAGCCATATTACGGTTGTTGATTGGCGTAATAATTCTCTTACTAACAAAAATAGCAATGAAGAAAGCCACTATTCCACTGGCATGCAAAATATTTCGCATACCACACGATGACGTACGGAAAGCGAGACAACGCATGGAAGTTGAGCTGCCCTATCGCTATATCACGTATGGAATGGTTGGGTTCTCCCTCATGTCTGTTGTTCCTTGCGTCTTCCACTTCATCGGTCTTTCCTGATGTAAATTCATCACTTCAAGTAGGAAAACAGAGCTAGTTGCTTTTGGAAGAGGTGCACTTGTTTGCTAAGGGAAGGCCGGTGAGCTTGGCTTTTAGCAGGGTCTTCACTTCCACAGCAGTACATAGCAGACAAAGCATTTAGAAGACATTGCACATCTCTGGTGTGCTGTGGGGCCAGAAGGTGGGTACCTTGAAGTGCTGATGTCTATAAATGCTGTGTCTAGACTTACTGCTGTCACAAAGTCTGTGTGTGATGCAGTGAATGTACCTGGAATGTCTGTCATACTGTATCTGTGTATGTTGATGCTTTAACATGTATGTCTGACAGCTAATCAGAAAGCTGCATTCACTTTTTTTTTTTTTTTTTTGCCATTTCATAGTAACTTATTCAAGTTGTTGGGTCATACAGTGCTAAGTTGGTTTTCCTCACTTATCTCCTAAAAGTGTGGGAGTGAGATGTTTTGGCTAATAGGCATATTTAACGGACCAAACTTTTAATTTGATTGAGGTTTTCTAAAGGAAAGTCACTCCAAATAGAAGCTTTTTTTTTTTTTTTTTTTTTTTTTTTTTTTTTTTTAGCATCCCCTGCAGGGTAAGTAGTCTGGATTTGCACTGGTGGTAGGTAACACTAGAGCATGTATGATTCAGGTACTGTATCTTACAGTTTAATAACTGTGCCTTTCTGTTGCTAAATTAAAAAACGCCACGTATACTGTGATGTAAAAAGACTAATTGTGTTTAAAATGGTTTATAATTAGGCAGGTATTTTTAAATGGTGACTGTCCATGTTGCTGAGGAGGTTCAAGTGAACTGGAACATTCAGGGTTTAGCCTGTTGAAATAGCATATGTAAAATGACATGAGAATTGTTCTTGACCTCAAGAGATTGTAAATGGGCAATAACCTATTTGTAGGTATTTTTAACGTGTATTGTAAGCTCCTTGAAGAGGATATATTTTTCTGGAGATGGTTTTTACAAAGGAAAGATGTTCAAAATTGTATGAAAATAAAAACAATAAAAATACTGCATTCTATTAAGAAAGGGACCTCATGTAGTATTCCAAACTGATTGAGAAGTCCTGTGCTTGTTAGATATACACTTAGAAAATATCCCTGCTCTTGAAAAAAGTGAATATTTTAATTCATTAGTGCACTGCGTTAAAAGGTAATAATCACTTTTACCCAGCTCAGCTGTAAGATAATGATCAATGTAAATTCATCAGGCCTTCTGGCAGGAAGGTGTGAGCAGAACACACTATGGTCACTTCATGAACGGTTTGTGCATATCTGGGTTTTACTGTTACGCACTTTTGGGCTTTTCATGATTCATTTTGCAGTGGTGAGCAGGATGTGACCCTTTAATTGTGATTTCATTTGCTTCTTTTTTGAGTTTCATTTTGTCTGTTACTGTTACCCAATTCGTTGTTTCCATGTTAGGAACTGGTGTGTTGCAGCCAGAGCTGTCTTCCTGTTTGATCACACATGAGTTAACTTTGTTTTGTGTCGGTGTTTCTTTCAGCAAAACCATAATTTGGTGAGGGAGTCATCTAGCTAAAATACAAAGCTCACATTTTCTTACAGAATATTTGCAATCGGGAGGTTCTTTTTACTGGAGGAATGAGCTCAGAACTTTGTATCTCTTTCCTCAGAGCAGTCCAAGATTCCATGTGTTGGCAATAGAGGACATGAAATTGGACTTCTCTGATGTGTGTTCAGAATGCAAAGCTATGAATGTATTCAAAAGAATTGATGGTGTGTTGAACTACTTTTACAGCTGAAAAGATCTTACCTTGTGAAAGATGGTTAGTTTAATTCAGTCATATTTCTAATTTTTGTCTTTTCCTTTATTGCAGTTGTATGCTGAATGTATATGAAAGATAAATTTGTTCCCAAGGTTTTGAGGGTTTTGATTTCCTCTGGCTTGGCTTTGAGCACTAAAGCAGTCACTGAATAAATAGCTGGGAGGAATGTACACAAAATGCCTTATGTTTAAAAGCCCTCAACAAGTTGTTTGTAGTCCCAATTACTTTAAGAGTCTGAGGACAATAATGGGATGACTTTTCCTAAAACATAGGACATTTTCATTAAACGTCTTAACTTTGTATTTTATAGAAAGCATATTTAAATTGTAGCATAGAAAGAATGTGTGCACAAAAACTGATTTTAAGGTACGTATTTGACTTCTAGGAACTTGAAGTTTACAAAATAGGAATGTTCTTACAGTGTCTTTTGTAGCTGTGCTTGCTCTGCTGTACTATTAATGGAACCTGTTGTGGAAGATCTGGAATGCTGGGTGGGGAAAATGCAGGTAGGATTTTCACTGGGCTAAGGAAAATTGCACTGTCGCTTATTCTGCCGTTACACAAAGTACACATTTTATATTTTCATACATACTTCAGAGTGCCACGCTCCATGTAGCACATGGTTTGGTCTGTAGGAAACATACTGGGATGTTGCTTTGTACAGCATTACTCCCCTGTCGCTAAGGCTGCAGCTGCTTTTGTGGAGTTTACATGAATGGACTTTTACTCCTCTGTTTTCATGTTTAGCACAACACATCATCTAGTATGGATTAGTATTAGAAGGCAGAAGGAAAAAAAAAAGCCAACTGAAATATTTTTGTTTTAATTCATTATTAACCAAAAATAAATTAAGATTCCTCCAATTAGTCATAATAAAACAGGTAAAACCAGAGCGCTTTCTTTTCCCTAAACTACTGCTGGAGTTGGATGTGGAAAAAAATGATTCTAGTGTGAGCAGCAGCTGGTACCAAATTATTTATAAATGCATTTAACATAGCTTTTAAAAGGTAGTGAAGTGTCTTTTCAGAAGGGCAATGTACTTCATACATCTCCTGGAGTTGAAGCAGAAGCATTACTCACATGTCGATTCCCGTTCACTTTAATTCTGATTTATGAAGTCTTTAGGAAAGAAAACTACATTATTGAAGCAGGTACAGATACACGTTTTTTACTAAAAGATATAAGCTAAATTGGGGTTGTTTGGTTGCCATTTGAAATGCAAAGCTGAAACTAAAAGTAATGTAGAGTGTAATTTGGAACTCAATTCTTTTTTTCCATGAGACAGAAGAGACAGCAGTCTGTCCCAGTCTGCTTATGCATAAGAAATTTGTTTTCCTGACCTGTTCCACAGTGCAAGGCAGATGCAAGTTCTAGAACCTTTCCTTATGAGAAAAGTTTCTTGTTTACAATAAAGCTCTTACTTTTGCTTTCTGTTCTGTGAACCACAATTAAAGTATCTTTCTTCTATGGAATCACCCATGGGGCTCTTTAGCATCTGGTCACATTGCCTTATTACTTACCTTGCAAATTTAAATAAAAATGAAAAATCAAGGTAAATTGGCAAAGCAGAGGGAGTTGTTTGCTTAGAAACTTTTCTCAAGCTTAGGTGCAGCTTTTCTTCTGGAGGAAAAATTGAAAACAAAGTAACCAACGTGACACCAGAAAGATGTGCTTCTTTATGAACAGTGTCTTTAAACATGGTGTGTAGTTTTGTTTGCTTCTTACCAGAACAGTGTTAAATAGTCCTGATTTTAAAAGCTGACAGGTTTTCCTCTGCTATTAGATCTTATTATTGCTTTCATTGGTGTTTTTACACATTTCTTGTTTATTTCCTAATGAGTGTCCTAAACTTCCTGTAATCCTCCTTATGTGAGGATTCTTTTGAACTTGTAAATACTTAAGGGCTGTTAGTGGCTGTTGTAGCTGCTCAAATACATAAAACAGGCCTTGCATGCTGTATGTAAATACATCTGTTGTGTTAAAAGTTGTCTCTATTTCAGTATTTGCTTTCTCAATACAAAAAGGAGATTCACATGCAATATAAGATGTTTTAACAATTCAGTTGTATGAGGGGCCATTGCTGTCAAGCTCCTATTAATGTTGTTGGGATTTCTGCACCAAGTTCCATATGTATTTCATTGAGAATGAACCCTGAATGCATCCAATGATTAGTGTGTGTTAGGTGACTTGCCTGCTAAGGTGCACATGTCATATCCTTGCCTTTGAGATTTGGGAGATTGTTCTTAAGATTTCTTATCCCAGTTTTTACATGACTTTTAGAGAGCTGAACTTGGAAGTTGTTTCACAGCAGCTGGATCTGGTTGTACATCGCCAGCAGTTAATTGACATTTTTTTCCTCTATACTGTAGCAGTGCTGAGTAATAAGATCCAGAATGCTGTCAGTAGCTAACATAACGGCAGGAGAACTGATTTTGGTTACTGAGACTCAAGTTTCTGTAATAACCTTTGTTTTAAGATACCACTCAGAAGCACTCTCCTGCTATATGCTACAAATGTCTTTGAGGAGCTTTGGATGACTTTGTGTCAGGAAGTTACGTTGAATCATTTAATGCCACGTCTGACAGTTTCACAGAGTTGTAGGGATTGGGAGGGACCTCTGGACATCATGTAGTCCAACCCTGCTAATGCAGGTTCCTGGCAGTTGGCTGCACAGGAGAGCATCCAGGCAGGTCCTAAGTATGTCCAGAGAAGGAGATGCCATGTCTCTGTGGGCAGCCTGATCCAATGCTGTTACCTTCAAAGTAAAGAAAAATTTCCCCTCTACTCCAATAGAAAGCTTAAGTGTGTTTTTGTTCCAGGTGATATATGAACATATTGAAAATATACTGTGAATACTTTGAGTCAAATGGATTGATAACTGGGTCACTAATGTTGTTCCTCCTATGTTACTTTGTGAAACAAAGGCAAACAAAACTTAATTTGGAACCAAAATGAGGTATCACATGGCAGAGAGAGTATTACTGTTTAGGTGTTCTCTAAAATGCTTGTATCAGATGCTGAGTTTTTAAGCAAGTTAATTATGCATTAGAAAATGGTTTTTGCACTTAGCTCTGTACCTGAAGTTGCATATTGGTAAGAGTCCATTTAACAAAATGAAGCAGTAAGTAGTAAGTGCTTGCAGGATGTAATCAAGGTCAAAGAGTGTGAAGGGTGCAGAGGAGAATGCTACCTTAAAAATATTAATCAGAAGTGTAAATAAGAAGCCCTCACAGTTGTGACTAAACTATGTGACTAAAGCTGTCACTGAGGTGTTGTGGTTTTTTTTGAGAACTTTATTTTATTAGAAAGTCTAGTGGAAGTCAAGGCTGATAGGCCTGAAATGAAAGTAAGATTTTACAACAGGGGTGTTTATAATACCAGCACTGAAAGAGATAATTTGATAGCTAATAGCTTGAAATGTCAGAGCAGAGGCTGAAGGGGATTTTATAATAATGCACTTAAAATTGGGCCAAAATTTGGCCTATTCTTGATCTATATGAAATCTGTAGTACTATATATAAATATATATTAAAAATATTGTGCATATTGGACTTTAGCTTTTAAAATTCTATGCATATATTTTTCTTGTTATTGTATTCCCCAATAAAAGCAGATATCCATAAAATATAACCCAGGTTTCTCCATATTAGGCAAGGATATATGTTGACAGTAATCTGGGAAATGATGTGGCTGTACCCCCAGTCTCTCCACCTTTTGGAGAGCTTTTATTTTAAACAGAACGAAAAGTGCTTTCAAGTGCAAGCCCTGATTTAGGTTGAGGATCACATAGTGGTTGCTGTATAATAGCGTACAACTGTTCAGAAGTCAATGTCAGAACCTTTGGTTATTGTTAATGACATTTTTGTACTCGTACGCTTTCTGCAGTCGTCAACTAATATTTAATTCACGGTAACTGAAGTGTCTAGCTTCATCTGCCAAGAGTGTGTAATAAACTACTGTTGGATTCAGCTGTGTTCTGTTGTCTTTCTTCCTTCTAGTTGGATGCAGATCACAAATGTAGAACACTAATCACAGAAATCCCAAACAGCTGGCATCAGGCTGCCATGTAGAAGGACTGTTAGGGCAGCATTGCCTTCTGAGGTGTTGCTTTAGGTGCAAACGCCCAGGAAAAAAGAGTGAAGAAAGATTTAGATGTCTTAACATTGGTACTGTTGAGTTTCATATATTAAATAATAAAGTTACTGTTCAAATTGCATGCAGAGGCTGAAGTTACATCCTTCCTTAATGTTCTTCTAGTTGCACACTGAAAGAATTTGGTAAGAAGCTCTTATTGTGGTGGCTGAACTTGCTTTGCCCGTAAGCAGTGCCTGCTGTGGGCAGGAAGGAACAGCTTCACAAATTTTGAAAGTGCTCAGGTTTGGGTTTCTGGTGGCTATCTGATGGGTGCTTGCACTGCAGTTTTAGCTTAATGAGGTGGATGATTTTATTTGAAATGAGAATCCTTCAAGAACTCACTGCCATGAGTTTGTATCCTGTTGGGCCGCTCACCTTTCAGTAACTCATCTCCCAAATATGCTTTGAAAATCAGCTGACTGTGGCTGTTTTTTAATAGACTGTTTGAATATCTGCAGCTTTTCATAGAGGGCGTGTAGGCAACATGTTTGCATGAGCATTGCTTCCTTAGTAAACGAGTCCAATTGCAGGGTACTAATTTCAAACGCTTCAGATTGTATTGCCGTAACTCCTGTGTAACAAACAAACCACCAAGAAGCATTGGTTTAATTTAGGATCTGCATAACCATCTCTAGCTTTAAGGTTTTTTTTGAGAAGTGCAGCAAAAGAAGTGAGTTGTTTTAAGTCTTGCTTCTTCTCTTTCTGCAGTTGTACAGTTAATACTAAGTGAGGAAGTTTGAGCAGTGAAGTGATGTTTGAGGACCAGTACTGCACACACTGGAATGGAGGGAACTGTGCTTGAAAGGAAGTAGGAATGCTATTTCAAGCCCATTTATTGAGCATTGTGCAGTGTTTCTCCTTGCAGTGCTAATTGCAAGGATTTTTGTGGTGCTGGTGTGCAGGATTCTACTTCTTACATAAGGTAAGAACTTTATGACATGCAATTCTCCTGCTACTTGAAGATGTTGTGGTTTTTGTCCTGTCAAGGCCTCCTTGGCCTCTGTTAGTCCTGACAAAGGAACTCCTAAGGATAAACCCAAAATAGGATAAAGGAACTATACTGTGAAAACCTCGACCAATGCAACTAAACCTCACCTCTCTGGCAATTTGAATTAATTGTTCTTAATCGTTCTACTGATATTTGTAACTGGTTGTGGTTGCTGGGGATGAGAAGGTGGGAAGGTCTATTAAAAGCACTTAACTTGTTATCAAAGCAGAGCTTGAGTCCCTTGGTTCCATTAAAATAACTTTTAAGGTGTTGGTCTTTCTCATCTTTCTTCCTGAATAAAATAATTTTGGAAAGGACTTAGAGTAGCTCAAACATCTGATAGAGCTTAACTGATAGGATCATGACGGTTGTAGTTTGTGCTATAAACTGCAATACAAAGATGTGGTTGGAGCTCTTTTGACCAGTCCATCTTGATAAATAATACTGAACCAACAGCTGTATCTTTGCAGGCCTGGAGATGCCTGAAAGCCATCTGCATCTGGCAGTGCTGCCACCTCTGTGAGCTTGGGTTGGACCAGGCAGCCACCAGAGGCCTCTTCCAATCCCTACCATTCTGACAGACCCATTTTTCTATTGTGTTCCTTTTCTGTTCTGTGAGACTGTTAGATCACGAGTGGACCAGATGAGGAGAAATGCATAAACTACGCAGATACAAATTATCTTTAATAGTTCTTTGATGTAGTTTAACCATGGTTTGCAAATAGGTTGTCTAGTTGGATTGAACTTGTTGCTCGCCTATTAGTTTGTGCAAGGTCTCCACTTTAGTTAAAAGCTGAATTCCTCCCTAAGAACGGGGAACTGTTTTGGCTTAGAGGTTATCTAGAAGTGACATCTATTATATAGTTCATCATCTGTTCTAACACTCATGTGGTTTGATGCCAGGTAGTCTCAGATGTGTCTGTAGGCAGATTGCTAGAATCTTTAAAAAAAAAAAAAAAGGAAAAAAATAAAGCATGAAAGAAAGCGTGTTCTACTTCCCAGTCAGTTAGAGACACAACCTTGCTGTATTATTTAATTCATCGTGTTTATCTCCTTTGGTATTCCAGTAGCTGTATTTGGATAATTCCTGCTGTAGAAAATTCAGTCCTAGTGGCTAATCAAGTCCACAGCTGCCTTGGGAAGACTGCCAACAAAAATGCCTATATGAAGTGCTACTTTGCAATTGCTGATCTCCTGCTGTTAAGCAAAGTGATGCAATCATACTTGCCTTGCAAAGAATGATTAAATTTCAGAACAGAATGACCCAGATTTCTACTAACCTGCACAAACTTCTGAACTGAGATTTACAAAGCCAGTTACTTATGCTTTCGCTTTAGTTAGAATGGACTTTGATCATTCACTTTTGGTGATTTACTGATTACAGCGTTTTTCATGCTGTAATACTTACTGACTGCTTAATGATCATTGCTGTGGACTGCAGTGGATCAGTTACAGATGTTGGAGCTGTAAATTAAATAAAGCTATTTTTGGTCAAGTGGTCCCATGCTGCTTTAAGAATTAAAATATGTTCTTTGGAGTAGTGTCCATGGGATGTAATGCAGTTGGGTAAGTGGTATGAAAGTTGTGAAGGGACAAAAGTTATCCCTGTCTTTAAGCCAGTGACAAGAGAACAAGCCAGTTTAACATCTGGGCTGATCTTGTATACCAGTGTTAAGTAGCACACTGCATCATGCTTGCCTTGCTTGGGGGTTCTTTTCTGGTTCCTTAGTATTGGTAATGTCCCTGTATTTTGTACTGAATTTGCTAATGGAGGGTTGGAAGAAAAATTAAAAGTTGTTGTGGTCAGGTTTAGCTCGTGCCACTTAGAGGCATGTCCAGGCATCTTCATTTGGTTGCTGAGATTTTTCTTGTCAATGCAAATCAATGCCTATTTCTCTTCTACATACGAGACATTTTAGTAGTTATGTAAAGCAGTGTTGATGATACAGCAGTTTTCTTTTTTAACTGTGTAACTCCTTTGAAGTCCTTGTTTCTCTCTTTCCAGGGAGAGTAGACTTGAGCATTTTGGGATCAAATCTTACATAATTCAAATCGTAGTCAACCGGTTTCAGCTAATTAGCAGACCGGATCTTGAAGCAAAGATAGCAATGGTAACTCCCAACAACAACAAAACTTAGAGCACATGTAATCCAACAAATATATCCATTCTCATAAGAAATCGCCAAAAATAAGTCAATGGGTGCCATATTTGAGCTCGTGACAACATCTGGCATTGCTGCATTCAGGAACTTTGCACGCTTAATAGCTTGACAAGGAGGAAGCCAGGAAGAAAGGAAATGGCTGAGTGGTGAGCCATCCTTTTTAGTCTCTGTACAAATGGAAAAAAACAAACCAATCTGAGAATGCTATCAGGTGAGCCCTCTGGGCGGTCTCTGGTTACTAATTAGATGGAAGATTCTAGTGTTGCTTCCACTTTGATCTTTTTTCTTCAGGGAAAACATTTTGCCAGTAACAGAACAGCCAATTCAAAACAAACCTCCACACATGCACCCAAAGTGGGTTTCCTGTTAAAAGGCAGGAAGACAAATACCTACGTGCAGTCTATTTCCCATACTTGAGCTGTGGTAGGAATACCAGCTAGACTTTTAGAGAGGGTTAAAAAATAGCTGAGGATGAGCCCATGTTGTGTGGCCTAATTCTGGGGTCAGTAGGGTCATCTATGAAGTCTTAAACTGACAACCTGTGCAGATCATGAGAAATGTTACTAACAAAGAATTAATGCTGGAAAAGATGAGAGATGCAGCTTTTACTATAGGATGCTGAAGTTAGTGTTGTTTCTCTGAGGTCAAAAGCTGGTAGCACGGAGCTGAACTCTAGAGAATGGTGTCTTTATCAAGCAGTCTGACTTTGCAGTCAAACCATCCTCTATTGTTGTATATAATTAGAGTTTCGGTAATTCAGGACCTTGATAATCACAGTGACAAATTTGCCTCATTTTACATCTTCTTTCAAGTTCTGTAGGTCTAACTAAAAAATGGTATAGAGAAGTGACCCACACACCCTTGTATCAAACAGGCAAAAACTGCAAACTGAAACAGTCCAGTAAGATGTAATTTTTGAAGACGTTTTAAATCAACCCTAGAGAATCCCATTGCCTTCTGGTATGTCAGCTGTAGGAAGTCTGTGGATGGAGCTGTATTCATTGATCCCAGGTTTGTAACACTTCATGCATATGCAGATTTACTGCAGATTTACTGTACAAGTTGGCATAGGTGGCTAAAATACACTACCAGATAAATCTTTGCATGCTGGAGTGATGTGCCATGGAAGAAGATTCTGTATGAGGCAAAAAAAACTGTGAAGAAGCCTGTAAGTTGAAAGCTCTCCCTGTACATCAGATTAATTAAATAGTGAAGTACTTTGCATGCCACTGCCTGATTTGATAGATCTTGACTGAGTAGTGCGAGTTAAAACTGCAGCAAGCGATGTTCAGATTGTTATCAAGCCCTACCAATGTTATTTATGAAAAAAGTTAATTTACCTGCATATAAATATTTTTCTACTTTGAATGTTAGACATAAAATGACTCTAAAAACAACGGAGCTTTTATTCTCTCTCCCTCTTTTAAATTTAACTTTGCTGTGAGAGGAAGAAGCAGTTCTTGCTGACCTGCATTTGGCACAACACAACCTGAGAGCAGGTTGAAAAGCCAGATACCAGAAATATTTATGGTGTATTAGGGCAGCACCTAGATGTTGCTGGCCATAGTTGGGGATGGTCGTGTTGCAACCTATGTGATGGCACTGTGTAGGCACACAGCAAGGAGTTACTGTTGCAGAGCACCTGCTGTGTGAGTACTTGACCTTAGTCCCAGAGCGCACAGCACTGAAACTCAGATGTGTCTATGTAGCTACTCTGTCTTTTAAGGTGGGATTCATAGAGTTTCCTTTCTAAAAATGTATTCAAGTTCTGTCTGTGAACTGACTGTCCAGAGTTAAGAGATCTCCAGAGGCAGTCGTGCAATTGTTGTGATGAATTTTAATGGTGTTTCCAGCAAACACACGCTGTGACTCAGCAGCATTGGTGTACCATCATGAAATTTGTACTTAGTTAACAGGGCTGGATTCATCTGGCAGTACTGAATGCCAAATCTGTGGCTGTAGAACTATGCCATTCCAGTTGATCTTGCAGCTGTTTTCACTGTGTGGACTATGAACAGAAGGTATTTGTTGAGCTTGTGACAATACTGATCACCCTGGGAAACTCAGATATGAAACTGTCAGCTAAAAATATCTTTCATTGTACTGTCAAAACTTACAATACAGCCTTACTGTATTAAATTCAATATTTTCTTTAATGTAAACAGATTTCAGTTTGAAACCTTAAGAAAATCTTGCTAATCTGAGCAGTGCTTGTAGTGCTGGGTGACAGACTTATGGAAGGCATTTAACTGCAAAAACACTGGGAAGGTAATTTGGCTCTCTGTGCTTTTATTGTCACTTGCTTTTGTATTTCAGGAAAAAAAAAAAAATTATAAAGGGAAAAAGAAAACCAAGGGTGTTTCTTCATGGCAGCTGGTGAACAGGTCGGTCCTCTGGGATACCTGCTTGGCAGGTAGCTTTCTGGGAACTGTGTGCCTGCAGCTCCTCACAAATGCAAATAAGTGTTAAATTTAGTTCTAATCAATAATTTAGCAAGCTGTCTTTAAGCTGCAGTCCAGGTGAATCAGCAGCGTGTCTGTGAAATACGAGTTGATCGTTCTGCAGCACTGAGGTGATCACAGAGATGGGCTTTCTCTGCTCATCAGGATACTGCAGTGTTGCTCGGTGCTCAGCTAGCTGTGGTGATAGCGACACTACTTGGAGCGTGTAGAATTAAGGTTTCCCACACAAGTGGGAAGCAGCTGAGATGTCAGTGCTTTGAATTAGCTTCTGGCTGAAGTTCTGCTCGCTTTACCTGTCAGCTTTAAGTCTGTTAAACTGCAGGAGTGTTTTATGTGGTTTGCATGGGTTTCGATGATGTTCTGTGCTAATTACCCACATGATGCGGTCATGTTTTTCTGGTTTAGATAAAGCTGCCTTACCTTGCCAGAAAAACATGAGATCAGTGCAAATGTTTAGGTTTTGGCTTTAAAAGTGATTGTGGGAACAAATGTAGTTCCAGGCTGGTGATGGAGGGAAAATAAAGTATTTAGTAAAAACTAAGCCTTAACCTGTGGGGTTGGGAATATCATTACTTATCATAACTTACAGGGTTTGGGGGAGGGGGGGCGGGGGGGATGGGCGCTGGGGTGAAGACCACCAATCTAACTTTAACTGGTAGAAAGGCGGCGGTGCCATGGCAACGGGACTAGGCCGCTGCGGTGCGCCCCGCCCCTTCCGGTTCGTCACTTCCTCCCTTGACGCCGAGGAGGTAAAATGGCGGCTGGCAAGGCGGTGGGAGCAGCCAATGGGACGGCAGGGGATTACTTTTGGGGCGGGGTTTATGGCGGGCGGGGCGGGAGGAGCAGCCAATGGAGCGGCAGGGGAGGGCTCTGAGGGCGGGACTTATAGCGGGCGGGGCGCACGTGGCGCCGGGCTGAGGTGAGCGGCGTGCGGTCTCTGGGTAGGGGGTGCGTGAGGGAAAACGCCGGGTTACGATAAGGAATGGAATCGGTTGTAACGGTGTGATTCCGAGTTCGTTGTCTCCTAGGGGTGTGCATTTGTTGGGCCCCAAGTCTGCTGTGAAGTTCCGGTGCTTCTGGGGGGAGCTGGGCTGTGTCATCTGTGGCTGCTGTGCGATGGCAGCAGCTCCGTCACTGCCGTCGCAGGGGCTGCTGGGCCAGACACGGACGTGCCCGCTTTTGGACATGGGTGCGTTTTGGGATGTGCAAGATGGACAGCGGAAGGCAGGCCAGAGCTGTCAGAGCCTGCGCTGGCATCTTTACAGCAGTGTGGGCTTCTGTGTGGGAGCACTACCATTGCCTGAGCTGTTTGAGGTTAGGAAGTTCAGCTTCCGGCATGCCTTTGCCCTCTTTAAAGTTCACCCTGACACACTACAGACTTCTTCATTACCTCCTTCCCCTTTTCTTGTTGCTGTGCTCTTTTCCTTTAACAGAAGGGTTACATAAATTCTCGGTGTGTCCTCCTCGCTTATTTCCTCCTGTTGCCTCCTTTTCATTCCCTTTTCCCCTCCTCTCAGCTGTTACCACCTTCCCACTTGCCCGTGGCAGAATCTGCAGCAGGGAGGAGCTCTATCAACAGTTCGAAAGGGTTGGTAACTGCAGGACAAGGGGAAATGGTTTCAAGTTGAGGGAGGGAAGATTGAGGTTGGATGTGAGGGGGCAGTTCTTTACAGAGAGAGTGGTGAGGTGCTGGAACAGCTGCCCAGAGAGGCTGTGGATGCCCCGTCCCTGGAGGTGTTCAAGGCCAGGTTGGATGGGGCCCTGGGCAGCCTGGTCTAGCATTAAATGGGGAGGTTGGTGGCCCTGCATGTGGCAGGGGGTTGGAGCTTCATGATCCTTGAGGTCCCTTCCAACCCTGGCCATGCTGTGAGCGCTGCTTTGCTGACTCGCAGTCGGTGTGCAGAGATGGGATGCATTCAGTGCTCTCTGTAAAGAAGCTCAGAGCATTCCCTGTAGGGTTGGTTAAATAGCTAAGGTAACTGCATGGATGTGACCAACCGCAGAGCATTGTTAGCCTGGAAACAAACGGGAGAAAGGAGAATTATGAAATAGTATATTCAAAGTTGTTTATTTGGTAGATGAAGCTTTAGACTGGGAGATGTCTGATGCTGAAATCTTACCTTCAGCTCAAATTTCAGTAGTTTGGATTAAATGTTTCTATGAAGTATTTCTTTCTTAGCTGATATTTTAGTGGGAGTTCTGACAAAGTATTTCAGAAGCAAACAAGTAATAGGGGCACATACCTCACCAGAAAAACAAAGCTAGTCAATCTGTAGTGCTAAGAAAAGTGGTTTGAATTGCTGGACAAATACTGAGTGGTTTGGTTAAGCTGTTTTACAAGTTCCAGATTAGAATGCATTTTCTGTCCTGCTTTTAGGGATGTTCAAGCGTTTTCA
Organism: Centrocercus urophasianus; assembly: GCF_019232065.1. Classification (NCBI taxonomy): domain Eukaryota; kingdom Metazoa; phylum Chordata; class Aves; order Galliformes; family Phasianidae; genus Centrocercus; species Centrocercus urophasianus. Next base: position 46,453,722 of record NW_024884586.1, read on the forward strand.
ACAATCAGAATATTTTGTAAGTGGTGGAAGGAAACAAATAGCAGCTACACAATGCTCATTTTAACAATTTCACATTAATATTTCCTTTAAAAATCTGCTAATCTATAACGATTTCTTGTTCTTTGAGTCTTCCCGTTGTGTCAGACGTCAGCTCTGAGCAGATTGGTTCAGCTGTCTGACTGCTGGTCATTAGTGACATCAAGTGGGCTGAGTGCAAAATGACACGTTCTGTCCCTTGCACGCTGGTACCGTCAGCTCACTGAGTTCCTTGTGCGTGTGATTGATCTGAGCCACGCTGCTGGCTATTTGTGGTGCTGAGAGCTGCAGTCATTGCAGGACGAGCCCCCAGCTCTCCTGGCAGCGTCAATTAAATGTTCTGATGTGAGGGGGACACATCGCGTTTTCCGCTCGGCCTCTATAAGAAGATGTGGCCATGCGGTAGGAGCACGCTCAAGCTGTTAGGTTTTTATCCCCGTGATTTCAAGGGCGTGGGGAGAGGAAACCACCACAGGCTGGAAGCGGGCTTAGTTCTGCTTGTGACAGCGTGCAGTGAGAGCTGCTGTGCCATGTGCTGTCTGGCTGCCAGTTTGGTGTCTTCCAGAAAGAAGCGTTGAGCCTGCTTATCTCACAGTGGCTTGGTTTTCAGTCAGCTTTCCTGTCTGTTCTTGGCTGTGCAGGGACAGTTGTGGGTGCCAGGCCGACGGGGTTGCAGAAACAGATAAAGAAATCAGAGCTTTTGCCCCTGCTATTCCAACCGGGAACTGTTTTAACAGTTAAACTTGATTGTAATTTCTGCTCCAATCTTTTTTATGGTCAGTTTGTAGTCTTAAACTGTGCCAGTATTGTTCTTGAGTAGCCCCCTCCTTCCCCTGCATTTATTCCTTTGATGTATCTGTAGATAGTAATCATATGCCCTCTTGGTCTCCGTCTCTTCCAAGCTATACAAGGCAAAGCATCCCAGCTACGTCTTGTAAAATAAACAGTCAATTCCCTGGATCATCTAACCGGTCCTCTGGGCTACGTTATGGTTTAGTTATCAAGAGATTGGCTTCAGCAACGAGTCCCTCTGGCAGCCTGCCGTGATCCTGTGAAATTTGGATTGACTGAAGCACTGAGAACAAATAGGGCTGGAGAGCAGGGGTATTAAGATGCATGAAACTTTTGCCTTACTTCAACTTGTCTTGTTTTGAAGCAGTGCTGTCTGCTGAAGATACTGGAAAAGTCTTTGTGGATCCACTGCAGATCCTTGATGTTTTGTGGGTGCTAACAAAAGCACACAGCTCTGGTTAGGATTTGCCAGCAGGGCTCGGCTGTGTTGCCACATACGATAGGTCTCTTGCTCAGAAAGTGAAGGAGTATTAATGCGTAAATACTTCTTTTGTCCTTCCCTTCCTCGATTCCGCTTCTAACAACTGAGACCGAAGTCTCTCTCATAGAGTTAGAGAATGTGAACTTTCAGTGCAGTACGGTGCAAAATCAACATGTATTTGAGTGTTAAAAAATCACTTTTCCCTTTTTATGTCTGTGTAGTGCATTGGTGATACCAGTACAGGAGTGTTGTGTCTGGGTCAAGTGTGAGCACTGCTGAAAGGCCCTTGAAAACAAAGAGCTGAAGAGAATGCCTCACATGTCCACAGTGCGTGCAGACTTGGTGCCTCACTATCTTGTATGGAAGCTGAAAGGTAAATTCCCTTCAACAGGATCGAGTGGACATAGCTCTAAAAACTTTTATTTCAGCCTTTTCATCCTACTGCTGTCGCTTAGATGGCTGCTTTTTCCTTTTGTCTGCTGTGAAGCACTGAAAAGCGAGCTTAGGGCATGGTAATGGTTCACCAGAGCCTGCCAGCTGTCGTGCACAAAGAGTGTGTTTTGGAAACCCATCGTCTGTGAACTGTCACGGGCACACAGGGATCTCCAGTTTCCACTGTTGCTTTGATACTGGAGAGGCTCTGACAAATCATGTTGATGTGGTGATGTTCTGCATTAGCTAAATATCAAACGGGGATGTTGCAGGGTGTGATTGGTGGGGATACCTTCGGAACTTGCACATTCCTGGGGAAGCAAATGAGGGGAAGACAGCGATGCTGTTTCCTCCACTTGGGTTTTGCAGTTGTTTTCCTTGCGTAACACGTCTGGAACTGGGGATGTTGGTGCAGTTAGAAGTGGTCAGGCACAGGAATGTTCTTTGGAAAGTAGAGCTGCCACGTCTGGGCTTAGCTGAGAACGTCTTATCAGCTTCCCAGCAGCACTCCTAGTGGAGATGTGAACTGCAGTACTGAGTTAGGCTTGGGTTTTTAAGAAAAGCGTCCTGAAAACATAATAGCCTTGTTTTGAAGAATGAGGGTGCTTAAGTGAAATTACTGTTGTGAAAGAACTTCTGAAATCTCCTGGTAAATAAAACATTTCATCTCATTATAGGTAATTTGGCACCAGTGTGTGATGGCAGGAGCTATTTTTCCTGCTGTAGCTAAGTGTCTTTGTATCCTTTTAGTCTGATTGCTGCTAAGTTTAGGCTGAAGTTTCCCAGGCTTCCTCTGTGATGTAGAAATAAATTCCTTGGAAGAATTTCAGCAAAATTTACCAGTCTGTGGGAAGAGTCTCCACATTTCCATTTTTTTTTTATATGGGGATGTTGATACCGAGTAGCAGTGTGTAATTCAAAGGAAATAAATACTCTCATTTCAGAGCCACTGAATTATTCATGCAGCTGCGTAAGTAATTCTTCCTCTTTGCCTTCCTCTGTAGGCTGGATCCTGGGGTTGCCTGCCTGTGTGGTGCTTTCTTTTGATTCAAAATGGCACTGCAGGTCACTGCTGTTAGGAGTCTTGCATTGTGATCCCAGGCTCGAAGGGACCTTGAAGCACTTTGTGGTCACGGATTGCAGTGTTCCTGTGCCTTTTGCATTTGGTCCAGTAGCACACACATTCAGAAACTAAAGAGTAAATGTTGCAGCTGCTTGGCCATCATCAGGCTAGACAGTGTTTGTAGGCCAACATCTGGTTCAAGTCCAGCCTCCCATTTGGATAAATAGCTTCAATTCTGTCTTCCTTATCAGTGTGCAGGCCATCTCAGCCCTAGTGCCAAGCTGAACACCTTGCTGATTCTCCTGACAAAAGAAAATGCTGTTAGTGAGGAGGCAGGTTCAGAGAGAGCTTTGATATCAGCTTGTAGCTGATAACGACTGTATTGTGGAATTGTGAATGGAGGCAGAGTTAATACTGCACCCAGTAGTGTATTGTACCCTACACATCTGATTTCCAGCTGCTGCTGATCCTGTGTAATTGAGAGACTAATTAGTTCTTTCTCTCCTGTTCTACATTTGCGGCTACAAAAATCGAGGTCGATGTGATGTCTGCAATGGGAAGTGCTCATAAGAGAAAGGAAAGGATTCTTCTGTGGTGTGAGATAAGCACAAATGCAGAAGGCTGAGACTTGGATTCTTATGGTTTGAGGCAGGCTGGCTGGCTGTGGTGGCTTTGCAGGCAGACTCTTGGAAGTTGAGGGCCTTGCTAGGACGGGTTTCCCAGCAGCCATTCTCCAATCTAATTTATCTCTATCTCTAATTTGACTTTTCCTGCGCAATCTCCTGTCTTTATGAGGTAGGAATGTGTCTGCTGTAGGTTCTCTCATCTTCTTTTAGGAGCAGCCCTAAGAGTGAAGCCCAGTATCCTTCTATTACTGTGCCCTCCTCTTTTATGCTGGACCACCCCAGCACATGGGTGTCATTACAGCGTCAACCTGGTGAGGTCACTGCTGGGAAACCTCCTTCGGCAATCAGTGCTCAGTCACACCCCGCTTTCATGTCTGAGTTGGATTTAGGTGGCAGAGGACTTAGTGGCTGCCCCTCAATTTGTAGGTCTGTCGTGTGTGTGGCAGCGGATGAGCAGAGATTAGAAACAATCCGTTTGAAAGAAGGTTTGAAACTTGTTCTGGAGAAAGAAGCTCAGCTATCTGAGCATCGTATTTTGATACTTTTGATTTAGATTTGAAGCTAAGAGCCAGCAGTGTGTGCCTGCAGCCCAGAAGGCCAACCGTGTTCTGGGCTGCAATTAAAAAGGGGAGGCCAGCAGAGAGAGGGAGCCGACTGTCCACCTCTACTTGGCTCTTGTGAGGCCCCATCTGCAGTGCTGCGTCCAAGCCTGGGGCCCCCAGTCCAAGGATGTGGAGCTCTTGGAGCGGGTCCAGAGGAGGGCACTGAGATGAGCAGAGGGCTGGAGCAGCTCTCTTGTGAGGAGAGGTTGAGGGAACTGGGCTTGTTTAGCTTGGTGAAGAGAAGGCTGTGGGGGAGACCTCATTGTGGCCTTCCAGTACTTGAAGGGTGCATATAGACAGGAGGGGAACCCTGTTTGCAGGGGTGGATAGCGATAGGACAAGGGAAATGATTTTAAATTGGGACAGGGGAGGTTTAGGTTCGGTGTTAGGAGGAAGTTTTTCACCCAGAGGGTGGTGAGGCACTGGCACAGGTTGCCCAAGGAGGCTGTGGATGCCCCATCCCTGCAGGCATTCAAAGCCAGGCTGGATGTGGCTCTGGGCAGCCTGGGCTGTTGGTTGGCGACCTGCACACAGCAGGGGTTGGAACTGGATGAGCATTGTGGGCCTTTTCAGCCCAGGCCGTTCTGTGATTCTGTGATTCTAAAATTAATAATGTGAGCATTATCACAATTACGTACAACCTCCTGTGACTGCTTCCCTTTGTTCTCTCCTTGATTTGTACTTTTTCCTCTAATCAGTGCTGCTAAGGCCATTTCCGTGCTGGTAGGATTAAATTCATTTAGTGGAATGCAGACAGTTTATTATCTCTGTTTGCTTGGTTTTGTTCTCTTTGCAGAATTTGTTGTGGCAGTGCTGTTATCTTTTTTTCCTCCCGTCTGCTTTCTCAATGTATTTTTCTCGGTGCTACAGATGCCAAATTGAGGAGACGAGGAGCTTTATTCTTGCTGTGCTTTGTTTGGAAACAAGACGTAGCGATTTAAAAGCATGAAATAATTCTCTTGGCAGTTTACGTCTCATCTCTGCACTTTAGCTTAGCCTCTGGTGCACAATATCCCCTTCCTGTGTGCTTGGTGAGATGCTGTCCTCTTTGCCCTAAAAATGCCTTTATGGGAATGCTGGAAAAACACCTCATCTTACTGCTTCGGTACAATAACAAAACCAAGTACAGCAGTGCATATCCTGTAGGAATTCTGCGTGCCTGATGGGATTGCTGTGCTTCACCTCCTTTCTTAGATCATTTGGCTGATCTGTTCTGTTGTGAAGTGGTGCCAATGAGGAGAGGTCTCCAAAGGCGTTTCGCATTAGTGAGGTGCAGCACTGATGTGCTCTCCTCAACCAACACTGCTCTTTGTTTTTGTTTTAAAATGCTGAGCACACGATGTTGCATGCGTGGATTGCTTTCCACTGTCCAGAGCTTCAGGTTTATTCTTAACTTGTTCTTGCACTGCTGATAGTTGTGAAAATAAAGGGAGGGTCTGTTTGCATTGTTTGTAGTAGAACAGCGCAAGATTTCATCTATTGCTGTTCAGATCCCTTGCTATTTCTGGTATTTGACCTTTGCAGAGAAGATTGCCAAATCTGCAGGTCGTTTTCTTTTTTTATTACTCGTTTCTCTTCTCTTACAAGTTCCTCTCAGGCACTGACCAAGTCTTTGAGGCAAAGATTCATTTCTGCCGCATTTTCTGTGGTATTTTTTCACAGGTGATTTTACTTTGCTGTATGTTGCAGAGCTAATGTTCCCTTTTGGAATTGAGAACTACGTGATTTGGCAAATGTGCACAATGAGAAGGGATAACTTAGGAATTGCTGCTTTATTTTCTGAGAAGCTTTCTGCAATGGAGAGGACTCACGAGCCTGCTGGCTTGAGTTTAGGCTGTGAGGTTTGGAGTAATACAGAAAGAGCACAGCAGTATATGCTCAGGCAAAATGAAACGTTTAGTTTGTGCTCGTAGGCGCTTACCTTTCCTTTCTCTGCCAATGGAAGGCTGCTTTGGGCACCTGTGACTGCTTGCGTCTTGTCTTGCTGTATGTTTGTTTCCATGCTCCACCAGGGAGAAATGCATAACCACAGCATCTGCAAACTTCTTCCTCTTTGGCACTCCTGCCCCTTTGTGCCTTCTGTTCTAAAAACCAAGCTTATTTCTTTTTAACAGAACTTTGTAGGGCATCCTGGAGGTCAAAATATTATAGGCTGTTTCAGTTGACTGTATCTATTTTGAGTTCTCAAGATGCAGAGAAGCTTACCATTAATGGTGTGCTGCGATATCAAAGAGATGCTCCGAGGTTACAGAGAACTGTAAATGCAGAGCAAAGATCAAGCAGCTGTAGGTTGGAGGATCACGTAAAGTAGGGCTGATTTGTAACAGGTGGCTTCACCTTGATGAGGATGGTGGTGGGAGATGCAGCTCTGTGCAAAGAGTGGCAGTTGCTGAAGATGAAAGTGAGTGGCGTAAGCCAGACACTTGGGCCAGATACTTCTGTGTAATCCAGGCCGTGGTGTTTCCTATCATGCTGACATCACCTGCTTTTTGTCTGTGTTCATAGAGTGAATCAGAGAATGGCTCAGGTTGGAAGGGACCTCAAGGATCATCAAAGCTCCAACCTCCCTGCCACAGGTAGGGCCAACCTCCACGTTCAATACTAGACCAGTGTTGAGACTGCATGCGCAGATCCAAACCTTGGGCTACTGTGAGCTGGAACAGAGGAAGATCCTGAGTTCTACCAACAACTGCATATCCTAAAGAAAAGAGGTAGCAGCAGCCAACTCCTCTTCTCTTCCCAAGGGATCTCTGTCACTTCTTCAGAGGCAGTTCCAGAGCAAGCTCCCTTCCCCCCGCCCAGTTGGTGTCAGGTTCTCGCAGGCAGGTCTCTGCACTGATCGCTGTGAGTGGCTCCTGTGCTATGACCAAAGCGTTCCAAGCAGCTTACTTGGCACTGGGTGCCTGGTGGCCGTAACGAAGTGGATACCTGGGTTGTCAAAGTTGAGGAGTGCCCAACCAAAAGCGCTTCACTTCTGCAGTGCAGAGCAGCATGTGCTTTCGAGGTGGCAGCGTTCCAATGCTTAGTGATCTTCTATTGTGTTTGGAAGACCATTGTTTCCTATTTGTCCCATAAATTTAACACAGATCCTATTCCTGCCATTTAAACTTTCCCATCAAAGTACAACAGTGACTTCCCCTCCTGAAAAGGAAGGGCTGGCAGCTACACCCTGACGCTGGAGCACAAATTGTTTATATAACCTTCAATCCCAATTTCATAATAGCCTGAAGACCGTCTTACTGGGACAGATATTTTTACTGAGTTTTTAGCAAAAAACCCTGCTGCCATCAAATGTGGTATTGCAGCTCCTTAACTGCTGCTGGGAAGCAGAAGGGAGGGCTGCACCTTCCTGATGATGTATGTTACACATCTATCTGGAAAATATGTGGTGTTTTCTGCTAGTGTAAAACAGCTCCACCTGTATCATTTGGGAGTGAAAGCTGAGGCACTACCTTGGGCTCCTTTTACTTCCCTGAGAGTATTATTAAATCTGAATGAAGTGTGTTTTTTGCAGTCTCTACCTTTTCACAGCTGGTGATTTTTCAGAAATAAAGTTGAACAAACCTGGTACAATTGGGCCTTAGCCTTGCACACAGTTGAGCAAGCAGCGTCCAACAGCTGTCTGCTTTTATATTGGTTCTACTGAAGTCTTGTCCCGTTTGAGTATGTAAGAAGCAGGCTCTGTGGGTAGGGCTGTACACAGTGCCAGAAAACATGTTGAAATTCTTCTTTTTGGAGGGGAAAGGAGTTTCCACAGGATGTCTGCATTTGATGGCAAAAATGACTTGTAGATGTGTTCTGAAAGGTTGCTTTGATGTAAATGATTAACCTGGGACCTTTTGTCAGGATATTACCAGGTCAGATAGCTTAGATTATTTGTGACTTGAGAATTAAGCTTGTACGAGTGGGTCTGCTTAAGCTGTTTGTTAAGAATTTGCTCGTTTATCACATGGTGTGTTGTGTATCTGTATGTACCAAACAGAGCAGGGAAGGCAAGGCCTTGAAACTACCAACAACACCATGTTAAAAACAAGCAGAATGCAGTTTTGTCATAGCAACTTTTCTTTTGTTGCTGGCCTTCTGTGGAACACTAAAATAATGAGCCAAAGCCAATGAGTACGCAGCACTTTGCTCATTTCATCCCCTTCCCAAAATCCAGCCTGAGGAATTAGGAGAAAAAAAATTGATGGGACAGCTGGGAAGACATGATGGTATTTTCCTGCATTTTGGGCCTGCCTGATTTCTCTTTGGTTTCTATTTGGATTTTTCCAGAAAGAATCCTTCCATGTGTGTGACCACTGGCATTGGGTGCTGGCCTACTTTGTAAGGAAATAAGTCCATTTTTGGAGTATTGCTTTACCCTTCTCTGCCTTAACTGAAACATCCATAATAGAATCACAAGGTTGGAAAGGACCTAGAAGATCATCTAGTGCAACTGTCCTCCCACTGCCCTTGCAACCACAAGCCACTAAACCATATCTCATAGCTAAAGTCTCATTGGAGTGAGGAGAGCTGACCCCCACGGGAACTGCTGTGATTCCCCCGAAATTCATTTTATAACACAGAAGAGAAGTCTAATTGAGCCTGTAAGTGAGAGAGAAATCGTCTGTGTGGATGATTATGCTTCCTTTCTATATCCCAACTACCTTTTATTTGTTGAAAAGTGATCCAAGTTTGTGAACTGACCAAAACCACCTGTTGATTTTGATGGTAAACATCTCCTTTAAATTTAAATATCCACGTGTATCGCTGAAATACTGTTTTTCTAGAATAATTCAATAATGCCAGAGAAAAATTGCCTTGGAAGGAAAGGCTTTTTTTTTCCCAGTTGCAATAAGAGCCAGGGCTATGTTTTTATTTAAGAGCCTCGGGAAAGGCTTTGGTTCTTGGGAGAACTGTTGAAAATGCTCAGTTCTCCCAAATTGTGGTGCTGTCCTCATGTCTGTTTAGGTAGCCTGTGGTGTGCTGAATGGGTGCTTGCATGTGTCAGTGAGCACCTGAATAGCTGCAAAAGGTATCTCATTTGTCTCTTTCAGGCTGTAGTTCTACTCCATTTTTTGCCTTGTTCTCTGCCTATGCAGAAGTTGGGCCCAGAAGTCTCCTGCAGCTGCAGTGATACAACTGTTTGTGGGCTGTGAGTGCAAGCAGCCTTTTAGAGCAGAAGTTATTCCTCAGGTAGGAACCATGCCTTCCTTGTGCTTCCACTTGCAGAGGATGTTGCTTTAATATTTACTTACAAGAGAGACAAAACCAGCAACAACAAAGCAAATGTAGCTAAACGACTTTCACAGCATTCACAAGCAGCCTATTTAATCCTCTGAGGGGATTATGTGATGCAGTGCTTACAATCAGAGGAGATTGAACTTCTTTGCTGGGGGAAGCTCTGGGTGGTTCTCTGTTTCTGTAAATAAAATGGTAGGCAGGACTTCAGGATGACTGACCTTTGATTTCATGCAAAAGCTCTGTGCAGGAAACCTTTTCATACCTATGTATGTAAAGCTAATGTTATTTCAGACTTTTATCATTAAACCTCATATTTTATTTACTGCAGACTCCCGATAGCTTCAAGAACAGCGTTTGAGATGTCTGCAGTTGAGAAGATCGAGGAGCAGTTTGCCTGCCTGCGCATAGCAAAGCGCTCTGTGCTAAGTGAGGAGCCTGCTTACCTGCTGGATATAGACATCTCTGGATCTGCTCAGTCTGAAAGTCGTCGCTTTGTGGCAGTTTCATGTTCCAATAAATCCATTAGGGTCTATAACAGAGAAACACTGAACTTCCTGCGGGAGTACAGTAGCTGTCCTGGGACACTTAACGGCATCAGATTTGCACATGCGTGTGACAGCTTGGTGTTCTCTGCGTGCAGTGATGGTACAGTAAAATGTTGGGATATTCGTTTAGCAACTCAGAAAGCTGTGCAGGTATTCAGTGGCTATCCTTCCAACGTGTTTATCAGTTTTGATCTCAATTGCAGTGATCTCATGATTTGTGCTGGAACAGAAAAAGTAGAAACGGATACGTTCCTGGTGTTTTGGGATGCGAGAGGCAGCACGGACTGTGCCAGCACAATGAGGGAACCTTTGGGAGTGTACTCTGAAAGTCACAATGATGATGTCACTAAGATTTGTTTTCATCCTGTCAAACCCAGTTTGGTCGTTTCTGGGTCGACTGACGGCTTGGTGAATGTGTTTGACATTAACAAGGACAACGAAGATGATGCTTTGATATCAACCTGTAATTCAGATTCATCAGTAAGTTTTATTGGCTGGTCTGGGAAAGATTATGAACAGATCTACTGCACGACCCACGATGAGGGATTTTGTTGGTGGGACCTTGCTCAGTTAGATACTGAAGAACCAGTAATGCTGTTGCGTGTTCTGGACGCCAGAGACTCAGTCTGCATTGAAAATGGCAGCTTAAATTACCTGGTAGGAGGGATGTACCATGAAAAGGCTGACAGACTCTTTCTGATCGGAGGAACGGCAACAGGAGACGTTCACCTGATCAGCTGCAGCGCTGCTGGGCTGAGCCTGGTGGGTACCCTTCCAGGGGGGCACTCTGCCACCGTTCGCTCTTTCTGCTGGAACCTGGCAGAGGAGTCGCTGTTGACAGGAGGAGAGGATGCCCAGCTGTTGTTGTGGAGGCCCGGAGCCGTGGAACGCTCCCTGGCAAAGAAGGTGTCCATGAAGATTGCTTCTTCTGTGCAGAAGAGAGTGAGAGTTCACAACAGTTCCCTCAAAAGCAGGAAAAAATAAAATTCTGGGAATGGGAGCCTGCTTTGCAGAGGTTTTTCTGTTTGTTTCATCCTTCCAGGCAGTACTTGGCTGCTGCTTTACTTGGAGGTGTTCTGTGGAAAGAACTGCAATACATGAATTCTGTTTGGGAACTTACATCAGTCATCAGAGGAATGCTTTTTTTTTTTTTTTTTTTTTTTTTTTTGAAGTTGCTAATATTAATCTGAGAAGAGTAAATGTTTGCTCACTGGTTCACGAAGAATACATCTTCAATCAGTTTTTATAGAAATACTTTTTATGGTTGTTTAGTGTCTCAGCCAACATTTTAATGCATAATATAGGCTTGTGACTTGCATAATTTGTTACTTTCCCAGTGAAATTCCATGTCGTGTTTTAAAAGCTTTTGTATTTCAAGCTGTGTTTTTCTTTCTTTACAGAGAACTTAATGAAATTGCTCAATATATTAAAAGATTTTACGTTGCTTCCTAATGCTTGAGGGAATTACTTCTTGATGAAATAGAAAATAAGTACTTTTTGCATTGTCATATTGCTGGTTTGTAACAAGCTTGTAAAGCATTTGATTGAATCATATTTTTATAGTGAAGATATGAATGTATTCAACCAGATGGGAATGCACTACTCAGCACAGCTGATTTTTTGACTGGATGAGAAGTGTTGGGACTGGTGTTACTTAGGGTGTGTTTGCTTTGTGAAAATAACCAGGAATCTTCCAGGCAGCTTCGTTCTTTGCTGGTAGGAGCATCTCAGTGGGTGCACCTGGAAGATGGGAGATGGTCAGGGAGTTAAAGAAATTAATAGATGTGATGACAGCAGTTGTGCTTGGAGTCCTCCAGTCCTGCATTTGAAATAAGCTGCTATCAGACGCTCGGGGGGGGATGTTAAAAAACAAAACCAGTCTTCTGAAAATGTGGTTACTGAATAACAGGCCAACGTGAGAAGGCTTTAGGAAAACCTCTTAAAGTTAGCGTGTGTCTTTTAAGGAATGGCTCTTGACAGAGAAGCCTCTTATGTGCAGGCATCTCTCGATGATTGCATTGTTTTAGTGTTCCATCAAACAGCAATTAAGTGCTGCAAAAATTGCTTTGTTCTGAAACACTTGAGTTTTTATGCTTATTCTGCTCCACTGGCAGACTCCAATCTGTGCATCTGGCTCTGCACACACAATTACCTCCAGCCCTTGGAGTACCATTGCAGTCAAATATTGGTTGGTAATTACACTGTACTTAACATATGTGAACTACAACTGGAAGCAGCAAAAGTGTATTTAAGGATTGTGATGTTATAGAACAGCTGGTTCTATAAAAAAAATTCAGAGGTTTTCCACATCAGCACAGATTGGTAATTCTTTCAAAACAAGAATGTCAGGTTTAGAAGTTCAGCTCAGAGTTTAAAAACTGTTTCTGGACTACAGAGGGTACCTCAAGTTGTGGTTATGGCTGTGCCAAAGATGCCCTCATCATCTCTGGAAGTAATCCCATTCCAACAAGTACCAGAGTTCCACGTGGTGTGTTTTACTAACTGATGTCTTTCTGCCACAGCTGTGCGTCTGCAGTAGTGCTGGGTCTGCCTGTTGGTGACTTCATTGTGATTCACTTGTTTCTGTCCCTGCTGGTTATTTAATGCTGCAGCTTCGATTTAAAAGTCACTTTAAACTTCTTTTAAAAATGGTGTTAAATTTAAATTGCACCCAAAATCCTTATAAACGGAAGATCAAAAAAGGCATCTGTTGCTTTTTAAATGACTTTGTGCAATTTTGAGACAGCTCAGACAGTGTTGTTGCTGGGACACATCTGCACCTTGTGCCCTTTCAGCTCTTTTGTCCTCCCAGGTCACAGAGTCATCGCTTGGGGCAGTGGAACTGAATTTTGTGACTGAGTGGGGCCAAAAGGTTCAGAGCCCTCTGACCAGGTCAGGCTATTGGGCTGAGTTCCTTTACTCTTGTTGTACCTCAGCATGCTCAGTGGAATGAACTCGTTGGCCAGCACTTCGTTTCTTGAATAAATGGTGGGTGTGCTTTATGGAAATGCACAGTGAGGGAGCTTTTGGTTGCCGCCTCTTTCTTTTAAAGTGTCTTTTGGGAGAGACCCTATGCGTGTTTTGCCAAGTAAAGCAGCAGAGGTGGGAGTTCTGGTAGCAGTGTTTGAAATGTGCAGCCTGTATCTGTTGTTTCTGCAATAAACTGATCCACAACAAATTACCAGCTCCAGCCATGCATTCCCCAACCTTGGTTTTTACACACACAACTTTTTCCCAGTCCCACGGCTGTTTGCATTTTCCTCAGCTGTCAGGAGACTCAGGCTTGTGTTGCCCCTGAAAATGCTGCATGCTTTTTAGTTTCATGTTGACTTAACTTCAGATTAATATCCATAAAATAAACATGGGTTGGAACCACATGTTAACAACTAATTAATGCTGTGTGCTTTTGTAAACTGAAATTTTCATAGACCACAGAGAACGGATATAATATGGAACTAAAGAAATAACAGACCTGAAGTGAGGCAGGTTGACGTGGCTGACTGTATTCCACCTGTTAGCTTAGTTTGGAAGTCTCTGAGTTGCCCTCGGTGTTGTTAAGAAACATATCTGACCTGTATGGTACTCATATAATTGCAACTGCAGGTTGCAGGCAGTCACAAATCTTCATTGTGTTAACTGCTTCACCCCAAGGGAAGCTCTAATTCTTATCTAATTCAGTATCAGATTTTTTTTCCAGTAAATGGAAATTAAACATCCAGATAGATTACCTGAGCACAGAAAAGCGTCCATCTTTATTCAGAGATGAGAATAAAGCTAGAGCATCATATTTCGGAGCAGCAGGAGAATATTAGTGAACACATGAAAGAAAACTGATTTACTCACAGTCAGAGCTTTCCTAATCTTCCCCTTTGTTTCTTTTCCTTTCTCTGCAGGTTAAATCCAGCACGTGCATGCTGCCCTCTGTGCCTGCGGCTGCTCCCTCTGCCTACCTTCAGAGATGGATCCCATTCCAAGTGGGGCATTTCACAGAATCACAGAATGGCCGGGGTTGGAAGGGACCTCAAGGATCATGAATCTCCAACCTATTTCAGTTGGGTGCAGGATTTCCCCCTGCTTTGGGGGAGCAGCAGGAGTTATTTGACCAATGTAAATAAAGTTGGTAATGGTGAGGGCAGGTGAGCAGAGGTAGGAGTGCTTTGATATCTGTTTCTGGAGTGGGGCGAATCCTGTCCCTTTCCTCTCTTAGCATGGTGTAGGCTGAGGAGCTGCTACTTACTACACTGATGAATGGATGAAGATAGGCAGGCAGACTCCCGTGCCCTTTGGTCAGGGCTGTTGAGGCTCCTTGGCTCCCTCTGGCACAAGTGTAACAGCTTGCTTTTGCTTTTGAGCTTGATGGAAGCAGGATAGGGCCTTCACTAAATTATGCAAAATATAAACACCCTTCAAGCATAAAAGCCAGTTCCTGTTTGTCTGTGGGATGAACAATTCAGCAGTGAAGCGTGCAGGAGAGGCAGAAGCTGTCTGCTCACAAGGGTTGGGTTTTCTTTCTTAACTTGTGCCAGTGAGGAGAGCCACGGGTCGAGCCAGTACTGCGGCCTCTACCATGCAGGCACCACTGGGTTTCCTGGGACATGGAAAAAGGAGAAAGTGAGCGTGGTGATACCAGTCATCTTATGGGAATGCATTAAGTTTTCAGTTCAATATCAATCTTACCCTCTCATGTTTGGAATAAAGACTTGATGCTGCTAAAAATCCTATAAGGGTGATGTTGGAACAGCCTTTTGCCATAGGAAGTCAGAACTGGTGGTAAGAAATGCTAGGAGGAATTCGAGACGGTTCTGTGTGCTAATTTAAATCATTTGGGGAGGTTAAATATTTAATAAATGTTACAACAAACAAAAACCAACCAGAATTTCAGTAGATCACCAAAGGATTGTTACATTCTAAGTAGTAACAATCTGGCATGATTAATGCTGAGAAGTACACTAGACTAAAGCTGAAGCACAAATGCAGAACCACAGTTGACTTTTCTTGGTGTTTTTAATACAGGAATTGTTAATTATCAGTGGAGTTGAACTCCTAGGAGTGCAATGCATGCCACTGTTTGCTGCGTCAGATTCAAACCCACTGAACACACATGTAACAGGTAAGATACCTGGAAGTGTCTGCACCTTAACCAGTGTTCTCTAACAGCAATTTGTGGGATGGACTTGAGGAAGGAAGCCTCAGGGCTTCGCTGTAACAACGAACTTGGAGTTGACTTAGGACTGGTAAATTGAGGGATCAGGAGAAACAGTGGGAAGTTCTTTGCAGTGTTTTTTCCCAGAAGTTTGTGTAGCTGTAGATTTGCAGCAAGAAGATGTAGAGCTGCATTTGCAACGCTAAACTTGTTTTAAGATACTGTCGGAGGAATCTGTCTGGATACGAAACAACGCAGCACTCACAGGGATCTCGGGTTGTTCTGTGTAGGCATTTGTCATTACAGCAACAGGATAATTACATGATTGTTGGAATTAATTCTTATAGTCAGATCAAACTTGCTGCCCTAACCTTTGCAAAGAGTAGAAAGTGTTGAGGCGATTAAGGAACGCAGTAGGAGCACACAGGCATCCCATCCCCATGCCAAGGAATGAATGGTGACGTTTTGTTAGAACATCTAGGCTAAAATAAGCTGGAATCCATACTTATTTTTATTAGTGTTATTATTTTAACATTTGTGTTGTGGTCTATTGCCAGGATGGCCAGACAGTGAGTGGAGGAGCCCTGGGTTGTTAGGAGCCAGCTCAGTGGCACACGCAATGAGTGTCTGTTCCTTTCTGCATTCGCTGCCATCCAGGACGTTTGTGTTTGTTTTCACCTCACTGTTGTTCCCTACGTTCTAAAGCAAACCTTCATCATGCTTCAGTTATGAATTTGTGCCCATTTATTTTCTAAACTGTTGGAATGTCCCATGACTGCATTCAGATGAGATACAGTGTAAGTACTTGTGGTTTCTTGCAGGTGTGTGCAATATACCAAGCTCACTTGCTGATCACTGGATTTATTTACATGGCAGTCAGCATGAGGACAGTTGACTACTGCTGCAATAAGAAGGCAGTTTTGACTGTTCTGTCAATGCTCTTCAAATATATGGGGAAAAAAAAAAAAAACCCAAACTCAAAAAACCCAAACAAAAGATTTGATTATAGCTCATAATTTCTGTTGGTCTGTGTGTTTTTTATTAACAGCCTTCTTGATAAAACGGTTCAGAAAAGCTCTGTAGTATTTTGTAAAGGAAAAATCAAATGTTTTTCAGATGGCTCTATGAAGAATTTTGGTAGATTCAGACATAAGTAAAGGTCTTTCATGAGCTCTAGGCATGTTTTTGCACCTAATGCTCTGGTGAGCTAACAGAGGAAATGAACTTTCCTTTTGTTTGCAAAATAACCCCCCCCCTCCCCCGAGTTCTTAACGCCTTTTCCATGCTGCTTGGATAGCTGAGCCACCACACAGGTGTTTCTTGTCCTCTGTGTGTTCCTGAGACCTCCACAAAACCTCAGAGAAGAAAGATGACAGTGTTACCTAACGTGGGTGCAAACCAGAATGTTCAGTTGGTCTGCCCAAAGTACAGGGGAATAAAGTACGTTCATGTAGGTGACCTACAGCAGAAAACAGGGAGAATCGTTATTGATGTTTGGTTTCTAACTCATGGCACAAGAGCTGCTCAGCACCAAAGGAACAGGAAGCACAGAGTTTTAAAACTCCATTTTTAATCACCAGGCTGCTGCAGGGACACTGCTGAGTGCTCTAAAAGCAGGGGTGTGCTTTTTTGTTTCGCTGACATTTCGGGCCACATGTTCTTCATGCAGTGTCTGTGTGCCTGAGGAACGTGCCGAGGCTCCACGTGTGTGTGCACACATGGGAAGGATGCTGTGAGCACTCGGTGTAATGGAACAGGTGTGGGAGCTTGGGATTTGCTTATGCAGGCGGTCAATCAGCTATCAGAAATGTTTTAATGTGGTTGATATTAAAGCAACTATGAAAGTGGAATATTCTAAATATACACTTGGAATAATAAACCATTGGTAATCTTCTGGAAGGAAATGGTGTTCTGACATTCATAGCTTATTTTTTCCCAGATTTTAGACAGGATTTGAGGTTTTTTCCATTATCTCCAGTATGACTAAAAATAAACCCCCTCACTTTTAAAGGTATGTTACATAGTTGTTCTCAAGGAGCGAAATTAAAACTTCAGGCCCTTAGAACCCGAGTGCAGTTTAGGTGTGTGAAAAATGCAGCATTTAGTATATACAATATGCCTTCTCTTTTTGTCAAGATGGTTTCGTTATTGTGCATTTCATGAGCAGGGGGTTCTTGAGAACCATTATGAATAGAATGCCAGCTTATAACGAGTGATATAAAGTGGCATTTATCTTTACTTTCCCCAAGAAAATCTTCCCAGTGTCAGTGAGTGTCACTGACTGACTTCTGAGCTGTGTTGCTATGTGCTCACCTTGCACTGTGGCTGGAGGTGCAGCCAATGCACCAGAGGGAGTAAAGCACACGAGAACAGAAATAGGTGAGTGAAGAGATAACGCCAGGCAGGCAGGCTGCGGGCTGAGAAATCCCCTACCTGTGTCATAACACAGCAAAAGTCATCATAAAATCTTCTGGCACAGATCGGTAACTCCGTTTGGGAACTATGAGGTGGTCCCTGCATGGTCTGGCCTCAGTGTGTCTGGGCAGTGCCTGTGTGACTGCTGCACACTGTGAGCAGGCTGTAATAAATCTGACTTGGAAGCAGTGGGTTGGGCTGAATGCAAGAGGGAGAAACCTCTTCAGAGACAGGGGCGCCAGGCTGTGACCCAAGTGGCCCCAAGGAAAAGTTACATGAAGGTTCTTTGCTGGGGGCGAAGCTAAAGCAACACTGATGAGTTTTTATTTGCGGTCTGTTGCTGAAGAGCCAAAGGGTGGAATGCAAACAGCAAGTCCCTGTTCATTTTCACTGGGTGGGAGCTGGACTAGATGACTTTTAAAGGTCCTTTCCAACTCAAACTGTTCTGTGGAGCCTGAGCAATGGAATGGATGCGAAAGAGCTGGCTGAAGTGAGAGCTGGTGGGGCACTTGAAGGCTGTTGCCTTCTGACCACTGCTGAAGACTCGATTTGCTTGCTGTGTTCCTGAGTGTGTTTTATAAACAGCAGAGGCTCTTACTGCTGTGCACAGTTGGGATAACAGCATGAGATGTGTGAAGGCTGCACAGTAATTTGTAAAGAACAGAGATGACAGAACAAGTGTTTAATTTCACTGAAGTTTGACAAACCCGTGGTGCTTTCCTGCCAGGTCTGTTTGGTTACTGGCAGATTACTGTTGTTGCATTTAATGCACTAATGCCACTGACAGTGCCCTTAAAGTCTTCCTTAGAAACCAAGGCAGGCAAGTAGCTGCAGTCACTCACGGCCTTTATTATGGGAAGGTTGAAGATGTTTCTCAGTACACATTTAGGCTTTCCCCAAGTCATGGAAAACCCCTGCAGAACATAAAACATGCCCTAAACTATTCTGAAAAATCATACCTTGGCTAAAGTCACATATTGCCTCTGTCTCCCTTTTATTGTTAAATAATGTAAGGTAGAAAAGCTGTGTTCACTCAGCTGCAGACCTCAACTCTTCAGCTGCACTCAGGTGGAGCACGGGCAGCTGTTGCCCTTTCAGAAAACTGAATCCTCTGGTGTAACCAATGCTGCCTCTGAAGGCTTTGTAATACAGAGCAGAAAAAGCTGTCAGTGCAACCGCAAGGGTGTGGGGCACCATCAGCTGTACCAGTGCTGCACAGGGCGGCTGCGCTGCTGGAAGAATCACTGCAAGGGAAATGGTGCTGGTGCTGTTAACTGCTTCCCCTGCACCACGAACCTGCTTTTAAGTGTGCTTTGTGAAGGGGACACATGAAGTAGCTACGTAAAAGAAAACTACCTAATACACTTTTCATCTACGACTGACGGTTTCTGAATTTCTTCCTGTCTCTGGTTAACTTAGCCTGATACACATCTAGATTTAGCACTGTCTAGATGTTTGGAGTACAAATTTGTATTCTGATGTTTTCCCCAATGTTTGTTTTTATCATTGTTTCATTTCTATTGAAGTTCGCTTGCATTTGTTGCTTTCTCCATAAGGAAACATACAGTAAGTGCCAATACCACTACTTAACCCATGCAAGTTGTAAATCCTGAGCTGGCCTGAATCCTATGTATTTCAAATTCTAGGAAGCTCATGGCCTCTCTGAAGTGCATGTGAGCGAAGGTCCTCTAAAGATGGGGTGCCTTGTGCTGTACTGAGGGCATGTGCTGCTTTGGGACCTGCGCTCCGAATCTGATAGTGGACAGTATGAGCCCCAGCACCACAAACTCATCCCCTGCCAGACCCTGTACTGCATCTCTGTGCTGGAGAAAACCACAGAACGAAGACAGAAGAAAGTAAAGAGGAATATCCCACCTTCCACAGCTTGTGAGTGCTGCAGGCTTTGTTCTTCAGCTAATGACTTTATACAGAGATAAAATTTGGTAATAAAAGGCTCTTATCACAATAGTCAGAGTCTGACAGGATGAATGCCTGTGAGCTGAAATGGGATGCCATTCAAAACATCAGTCAAATGGGAAATAAGGTACTTTATAAAGGGGGATAGGGGCACAATTAACCATTCCAGCTACTTGCCTATACCTACAGGGCACGATGGCACTGGACTAAGACTGGACTTCATTTTTTTTGAGAAATGAGTTGTATCTCTTACCAGACTAAATGATCACGACAGTTTTCTGGCCTTTTTCCTCTACCATTTGAGCTGCACCCCATCCCAAATAAAATATTACCTAGAATAAATCCAAGTGTTAGTTGTCTTGCAACACAATTAGTTTGGTATGCATGTAGACTCAGCATCATGCATTAATCTAGTCCAAATCTGACTTCAGCCCACAAAACCTTCTCTAGCGGCCGCTTTCAGAGGGGACCAGTGGGATATGAAAGGATGTTAAAGGAGCTTTCTCAAAGTGAGAAAGGACATTTTGTAGAATTGAGAACGGAAATGCTTCATGCTGTTTTGGGCTGTGCTGCACAGTCATGGGATCGCTCCTCTTCACTGCCGGCCAACTGGATGTGGGCAAAATCACTGCTGTTCTCCTGTGTGTTCCTGGTGTTTCTGAATTTGGCTGCTCCTGATGACATGATGAAATCTCAATTAGTTCGTCTGTCTCCATTCCAGAGGCAAAAAGGTAAAATGATTCTGACTGGAAGGCAAGTTCAGAATCAAGAACTGCTGCTTTTATTTCCTCAGTCTCAGTTTCCAGGTAGGATCTGCTATGGCTGTTAAATGGGCTGTTAATGTATTGTAATCTGTAGCCTGAATTACCAAAACCTAATCTAGAAAGCCATTTGAAGATAACTTCAGCTAAGATGAAGTGTAGCTGGTTTGGGGTACTGACAGAAAGCTCTGAAATCAACCTGGAATGACTAAACTGTGATTAACAGATAACAGCTTTCACAATAGGCTTTGGGTCATTTATTTTGTTCTATCTTTTGTTAGCCAAAATAAGTAAAATATCTGCTGAAGTGAGCATTCTTGAGCTTCTAAGCTGTGGACAAGTTTGGGTCCTACTGGTCCAACCCCTGCTCCAGCAGAGACCCAGAGGAGGCAGGCCAGGCCCACGTCTGGGAGGAGACTCCAGAACCTCTCTGGGCAGCATGTGTCAGTGCTCCAACACCTGCACAGAGAAAATGTTCTTCTTTTGTTGTGATGGAACAGCTTTCAGAGCTGAGATTTTGAAGCAGGCAAATGGAAAGTTCTAGCACCTACCAAATGGTACACTTGATAGCATTTGGCATGTTCGATGGTTCCTGTCAATGTGTGGAGGCTTCAGGAAGATAAGTTCATCAAGTGTGGAAGGACTGCAACAAGCTCTGGTCCATCAGTCCTATCTGTCTGTAAGGCAGTAAATTTGAATATATGCTGATAGACTCAGGATGGCAGACTGCTGAGAGCTGCTCATTTACTACAGCATCACTGATAAATTCTCTGTTTTCTTAGAATTTTCTTAGAATTAATTAACCGTAAACAATCAGGAGAACTGATTTTTTAATTCTTTGGATAGGAATACTAACTTTCATGGCCCCTTTCTACTCCGTTTTCTTTCTCCCTATTGAAAAATATAGTCATTAATTCAGTTTAATAATTCTATTAAAGGCATCATGCCCTCTGTATTGCCATACATTATCAGCTTTCCTTAATTTGAGATACTAACTTTGAATTTCAAATTCTAACACTTAAAAGGCGAAACCAGCTCCTTTAACATGCAACTGCTAGCCTGAGCTTTCCAAGTTTGGCTCTGAAATGAAACATGAGCTGTGAGCAGCACTGGATTGTTTCAGAACTGTGTGGATGTGGTCCATGCTCCAGGTGCAGTTCTGTGAGTGGAAAGTCACACTGGATTAAGGTCTTTATCTTAATTCTTGAGTATTTTTTGTAATAAAAGTTCAGACGAGCTCCTCTGAACAAAGGAGGGAGCCCGGGGAGCAAGCAGCTTTTGCAGCTAGTTCCCTGCTCACTTGGTTCCCTGATAAATAGAGTGTCAAGAAAGTGTTATGAATTGTAGATGGACATTGGAAGGGTTTGGCAAGTACCAAATAAGCACCTTGTGTAAAAAGAGTGGAGCAATTATCAAAGCAATTCCTGAGGATATGCCAAGCAAAGATGCCATAAGATTCCCAGTAAAGAATCCCCACATGTACAACAGTGTTGTCCCTAAGCAAGAAGTCTCTTGGTTTCACCTTCCAGAGCAGAACCAGGTGCTCCATCCTGCTGCAGGAGGGGAAAGAGGACACACCATTACTATGGCAGTTACTGTTAAGACATCGTTACTGCCTCCTGCTGAAGTTCACTGCCATCCTGGGAGAGAGTCAGCACTCACAGGGTTAGATAAAGAACCAAAGGAAAGGCAGTGTCCTAAGTTTGGCTTTCAGAAAATGTCTGGCTGTACTCTCAGTGTATTTTCCATTTGTTTAACATGGATGTTTCATTTTCTTATGCATTTTCAGGCAAAGCCTGCAAAGCTGCAGCAGGCCTCGTGCACCGTGATGCTTGGAAATGAAGGAAAACTTGTAAAGGAAAGCATACAGGAAAGTTTTTTCCTTCTCAGAAGCTTGATGAATGGTGCATAAATATGAGTAAGGTTTTTAAATTGCGTTTATAACCAGGATGAGAGCAGCAGGAACTGAGATGTATTTAAATACATGCTTATGTATTTCATACTATAATTAAAAGGTGTTAAAGAACAACAAAGTTACGAGAGAAAATGATACAGAGAAAGAAAGGAAATAAGCAATTCATGGGAACAAAAGAACTAGAGGATGAGAGAAACTCGCCCGCTAAATTATGGATCATGCACTGCAGACATTGAGCGGTTTGCTTTTTCAGCCTGAAACGTGTGTTTGAGTATGGCATTTTTCCCATTTCCTCCTAAGTTCCAAGGATATAATACTGGTTAAGCTAAAAAAAAAAAACCAACAAAGAAATGGGTGATAGTTATAGAGGGGAGGTATCATTCACTTACTGGGAAGGGCTGAGAATTCTGCTTGCAGCTCTTCAACTATTGGCCCTAGTTCCTCTCTGTTTATATTTTGAATTAGCAAGTCACATACTGAACTATGCCAAGTGACAGAAGGGGAAATTTCTGTGTGTGGAGCACAGTCATGCTCCCACAGGGAATTGGCTTCCTTGGCATATCAGTGTTTTCAGGCACTGGTGACCCTGAGTGAGAAATAGAAAGAAGAACCATGAGCCAGATTTTGAGACAGGCACGCACGATTAAACACATTTAAATCTGCCTTATTTACACTCATAAGGAGCTGTTTGTATGTCTCTCCTGACAACTCTGAGCCTACTGTAACCTTCTTTAATAGCCACATGGGTTGCTATCCTCTTGGGCTTGATTAGCTTGACCTTGCTTTCATCCTTTGTAGCAGCAGCGTAGCCAGACCGGCTGGAACAGATTTCAGCATAGTGTAAAGCATGCACAGCACTTAGAAATTAAGTGGGGAAAGAAAAGAGCCAGATGTAGGTGATATATAGGTTGTAGGATCTGTGTATGAACAAGGAGTAAAAGGCTGAGAGGTTGTGTGTGTTTATTATGGGTTGCTCACAGCATGTGTTTGAAGCTCTGGTTACGATGAGCACATTCATACAAAGTTTCTCTCCCACTTAAAATTTGTAAGGATGCACTATATGGCCTTTCCTCCTCAATGTAACAAATATCTGTAGAAATCTGTAGAAATTATATCTATTGGCTTGGGTCACAATTGAATACAAGTTTCTGTGTAAGGAGCAACAGATTTTGATGCCTCATGTGACCACTGATAACATTCATGATATATTCACCCGAGCACACTTGTGCATAAACCATAATTTTTTGAAAAAGCAGAAGAGTTGATCAACCTTTATAGTCCTTATGATTGTTCTGTTGTCCAGATGCCCAGGTGGCAAGGGATGTCTACAAACATAAGGATGTGTCTTAATATTGCAGACAAGATGGTTCAGGGATGATTGGAAAAATTCAACGAAGTTGAAATATGACTGTTTTATTAAAAAAAAAAGTGAAGACTGACAGAAAAAAGTAGATAAAACTTTGTGGTTCTTAGTTTATTAAAAAGCACCTGCATGAAGATCAGTACCAGCAGTCCTAAAATATTTCTTTAAGATTTTTAATCTAAAAGAACTGGAATCATAGAATCACAGAATGATAGAATGGCCCGGGTTGCAAAGGACCACAATGACCATCTAGTCCCAACCCCCTGCTGTGTGCAGGTCACCAACCAGCTGCCCAGCGCCGCATCCAGCCTGGCCTTGAATGCCTGCAGGGATGGGGCATCCACAGCCTCCTTGGGCAACCTGTGCCAGTGCCTCACCACCCTCTGTGTGAAAAACTTCCTCATATCCAACCTAAACCTCCCCTGCCTCAGTTTAAGACCATTCCCCCTTGTCCTATCACTGTCCACCCTCATAAACAACCGTTCCCCCTCCTGTGCATATGCTCCCTTCAAGTGCTGGAATATTGCAGTTAACAAAATATATGAAATTCCTGGCAGAGTTCAATGAATGCAAGTAGTTCATCTGATCTTAGTACACATTCTTCATGTGTGTTAGGTAAAGCAAATGGAATCTCTGCTATATGTACTGGAAAATGTTGATAGGTTGCTTTTTTCGGTTATATTGATTTTTCAGAGCAGAACTTTTTATGAAAGAAAGCAAAACAAAAAGCCAACAGATCCTCTCTAGAAACTCTTTGGCTGTGTACACCAGTCAATGACACTTAGCCCTATTAATGTGAATATGGATATAACCACCCAGGGAACCTCTCTTTAAGGAAGCATTGCAAGACTGGCTGAAGACTGTCTCAGCTTAAACCAGTTAGATCTTGTGATCAACAGAAAAACTGCTCCAAGAGGATGTTACCATAACTGGGAGTTAAAGCAGAATGCCATCGCCATGACCAGACCTCTGGTGAGAAACCTTCCAAATCTCTGGTTTCACAGTTCTCCAGGGTCACTCAGAAGTGATCCGATGTTGAGCTGAAGGTCAAGCTGGCTAAGCATGAAGTGATACAATGCAAATAATATGGTACACACACACAAAAAAAACCCAAAACATTTAAAACACAATGAAAATAGTCTGTTTAAAAAGAAACCCACCAAAAAAAAATTACCACATGAATGGTAAATTGGAAGTGCAAATAACTGATTTAGGAAATAAAGAAGACTTGATGGGTTTTGGGTTGTGGCCAGTCTCCTGTTCTGTTTCTGTGTTGGTATGATGAAAAAATATCCTGCAAATGCCATGAATCAGACAGGGTCTTGGTGATGTAAGTCTACAAGGGTAGCTAGTATGTTAGCTTGCACTCAACTATTTTGGTAGACAGTATATTTGGAGGAGAAGTATAAGGACTTCCTTAATTCTCCAGAGTTAAGCCTGACATAAACATGCCTAAACAAATGGCATAATTTTAGGGCCTCTGGACACTACATAACAGCTGTGTAGCTCACTGAAAATCTTCCATGCAAAAAAATAATTAGTTCGTAAGGTCCAAAAGAACGCAAAAAAATAATTAGTTTGTAAGGTCTTCCTGAAGCTTTTTTTTTTTTTTTCATTAGATCCTTAATTCAGTCACTGGATATTGGGAACAAGTAGCTGACTGCAAGCCTGCCATTCAGTGGAGAAAAATTTTCAGCAGGCAAAGATGAAGACCATTCCTGAACTGCCCTGTGACTGCTGTAGAACTTATACAGCAACTGCTTGCCTTGATCTGCAGCTCCAGAGATGATTTTTTGAGGAAAAAAATGAGACAGGAATGAGCTCCTGAACTCATCACCTTCATGCATGCAGAGTAAAGTCTCAAGCTGGCATTGCTGCTAATTCACCCAGGCACCAGAGCACCCTTGGTTCCTGGATGGGGGTAAGAGCAGATAACATCAGTGTAGCACTGCTGCTGCAAAATCAGGCTAAGCCATACGCCTGTGGCATCTGTCTGCTGAGCATTAGGTAAGGGAGTGAAAATGTACAATATTTCCCACAGATTCTGACAGTATCCTGAACAGGGACTGGCTCCGAGCATTAAGGTGAAATCCAGTCATTCTAAGAATATCCTATATCTCCAAAAAACACTTTTCTCTGGGGAAAAAAAAAAAAAAGAACATTAAAGGTTCTGACAGATGTATAGCACAAAGGACCTTTAGGTTTGATGATCAAGGACATACATGTGGAAGCCATTATAGTCATCCTGCAGCTTTGGATGGTTCAGAAATACCAAGTATGTTCCCCTGTACATCCATTCTGAAAAGCAAGCGGATCTGAGCTGCAAAGAGTCAGCATGTGGGACTGATGCGGGCTCCACAGATCTGTGCCTAGATCCGTGTTCCAAACTGCAAGAATTATACTGGGTTTGGATTCCAGAAATAAGACTCTTGCAAGGGAAACGTGAGCCATTCTATTCAGCACAGTTTGTAAAAGTAGCAGCCATCTGTTGGGCTTTAGAGAAGGCTGAGAAACACAGGATGTTTACTTTTATTGAGATGTGCAGTGGATGTGCCTCATATGAGCAGACGTGTCACACTACTAATAGGACAACTGGGACATGAAGCTCCAGAGAAAAATGCGTTAAATGTAGCATTTGTGTAAATTGGACTGAAAGCCTTAAAAATATACCTGCGTGCACCTAAATACACAATCACTTAAGTGAACAGTCGCAGAAAACAGCTCGGACAAAAACATGAAACAAATGCAGTGCTGACTTGGAGACAAAATTGACTGTTTTCCTGGGTGCTTTATGGAAATCATTCCAAAAGAAAGGATTAAGGAAAGGTAAGATAAGGAAGGGTCTAGTTTCTACATGGTAAAATTTTGAGGTTCATTTAGTTGAACACCCTGAAATGGAACCTGGTGTTACTAACAGTACCGAAATGTTGGCACATGCAGTGTGAGCCTGGGACCTCGTAGATGAGAGAGAGGTGTTCCGTACCACTGACAGAGCACCGTGTAGGACATCTGAGAGGGGACCAGGCCAAGGCCTTGAGCTACAGGAAAATGTGATTCACAGTACAAATAACTTCATGCTACTATAAATTTTAACCACCAAAGGGGAAAAATTCCCACGAGAATTCAGAGATGCAACCAGACTTCTGTAAAGGGAGGAAGTTTTTCACCCAGAGGGTGGTGAGGCACTGGAACAGGTTGCCCAAGGAGGCTGTGGATGCCCCATCCCTGCAGGCATTCAAGGCCAGGCTGGATGTGGCTCTGGGCAGCCTGGTCTGCTGGTTGCCAACCTGCACATAGCAGGGGTTGGAACTGGATGAGCATTGTGCTCCTTTGCAACCCAGGCTGTTCTGTGATTATGATTAAATGCTAACAGCAAGAAGGCAACAAGGAACCAAAGATGCAGATGGAGATGCTGGCAAACAGCATTAGCAACAGCTACTGTTGGTTTTGGCAAGAAAGAAAAAAGTGAAGTATTGCAAATCAAATAAAATTACACATGTATCAGCAATAGATGTTTTATATACAAGATGGAGTAAAGCTTTTTTTTCTTCTGTATTTTCCAGGATCTGGCTTATATAGACAGTGTTTGAGGTCTTGAATGAAGTTGCAGTGAGTTTTCACAAAAGGAACCTAAGATGATAATATGAATTTGATCTAGGTATGAATCAGTATAAGGAAAAAAACCCACACTGTAGAACTTCAGTGGGACAGACATTGCTGTCCTTGCAGCGTCTGTCTAACAGTCGTGCTATGAGATGAGGATAAATTTTCTAGAACCAGGCTTACGGAGCTATCAGAGCTAAACGAAGTGAGAACTGGAATTATTGTAGAAAAAAAATTGCAGGGAAGAGTGCACTGAAGGGCTCTTTGTACTGAAGAGCTATTTGTGTACTAAAAGCTCTCAGCATTAGTTTCATTGTCTCGACATACTTTTGATATTGAATGGACTTAAATAAATGAAGTACAGATGTCCACCTACAGAAATTGCAGTTATGAGGTAAGACTGCTTAGAGGCAGGAACTCACCTGAAAAGATGCATACTAAAACCAAACATGACTCAGAAGTGCACAAGTGCATTAAATATTTAGTTATTCAAGACAAGTCTATGTAATCTGACTATTGTTTATCTGTATTGGAGCTGATATAGCTCAAGTGGGAGCCACCATTTCTTCAAATGTACTAAATATAGCTGAAAATGAATTTTCCAGAGGTGTTTTGTGGTGCCTTTGCAAATGATGTTTTTAATTCCTCCTTGCATTCTCTTAAAGTAAACCTCAATACTATTTTTGATCTATTCTCATTCAAGTCTTGGTGATACCTTCTTGCTATAAATCCTTTTGGAAACCCCGACACTGAAGAATGTTGAAAACTGTAAGAAAGGGGTTGAATAACATATCAATGTAGCCACTTAATAATTTAAAATGCCAAATCTTATCCTAACACGTCACAGATTTTACATTGGTTCAAATTCCTCTGTATTTACTGAGTTACCTTATTCTGCATCTGGTGTCTGGACTTCTCTACGCCAGAGATCTGTAAAGCTAATAGTGCTGCATTTTTATCTAGTGGCAAATAAGCCTGCAAACTCATTACTGTGTTGTATATGTAATGTATGTTGCAATTATGCTGTCCTGTCCATGCACAAGGACAATCTAATCTCCTTGGTGTCCTTCAGCACATTTTAATTTTTGAACTTGCTTATACCTTTTGCCTCTGTAACAGGATATGGAAGTTTGTAGTATTTCACCTTGCCAGATAATTCGAGATCAAATAATACAAAAGTGTTCTGAAAAATAAATCACTCATTCTCCATCAACGATACTGACAGACCTCTGCCGAATTATACCAGCATTTCTTCTTACAAGTTCAAGATTCCCAGTATATTAATCCCCTCCTTGTATGGCAATTGCAGCAGGCCATTTCTTTTCTTTGCCTTCTCTGTATTCTTTTTGCTGAATACAATCTCTCCCACATTACACACAGTTGAGAATAAGGATGTATGATGGATTGTACAATGATGTTCCCCATTTTCTTTCCCAGCCTTAACACTCCAGCCTCTTTTTGTCATCACATACAGCAGAGGCTTGAATACAAATCCTTTTCAGTGTTTTCAAAGAAATGAATTATATCAATGTGTTCATTTAAAGTGAGAAATTCTCATTTTTCAACTAAGTCTTTAAACTTCCAGCAGTTGCTGCAACACCATTTTTGTTCTTGCTCCGATTATCTATTTTTGTACTGTCTGCTTAGTCAGGATATTAAGCTGCTATTTGCTATTTTCTATTTAAATCTGATCAATTCCTGCGTTTTTCTAGGATTCATTGCTTTATGATTTCAGGTCTTGTTCCCATTCCCACCTGAAGACAATTCCTTTCTTTCTTGTCATTTATATGGCATCTGTAATTCCGGTGCAGATCTCTCCCTATTCACATAATTTTCTCAGTGGTAAAATTGCCCTATTTGCTTAACCTTGACAGTGGATTTGAACTGTAGAAAATGTTCTTAAAACTTTCTTTTCCATCCTTCCTATTTCAGTATTCATAGATTCCTCTCCAGGTAATGCTCCTACTGCAGTATCTCCCAGCCAGGGAGTGGACATCAACACTGACTGGTTTGTGTCTGTACTGTAGTGCTTATGGCTCTCCCTTGCTTACAGTGGATGCAGAGGGGGACTACTAGGGCAGGAAACAGATGAAGAATAATTCTTTCTTGTATGGAAAAAAAGGATTTTGCTTACCTGCCTGTTCTCTTCTTCAGGCCAAAGGCCCTTTTTGAAGTAAGACCCTTTCACAGAATCACAGAATGACCAGGGTTGGAAGGGACCTCAAGGATCATGAATCTCCAACTCCCTGCCACATGCAGGGCCACCAACCTCCACATTTCATACCAGACCAGGCTGCCCATGGCCCCATCCAACCTGGCCTTGAACACCTCCAGGGTTGGGGCATCCACAACCTCTCTGGGCAGCTGTTCCAGCACCTCACCACTCTCATAGTAAAGAACTTACTTTCCTTCACTGTAATCTCCAGCCTAAAATGTTGTTCTGGGTTGCTCCAGGTCTTTATGGCCTATACTAACTGCAGTCTCTTAAGCTGTCTTTACCACATCCATCGCTCAGTGAACTAAGTTTATCCTCTGCCTCTGCTGCAGTTTATTTGTATTCTTCCTCCTGCCATGCCTTTGTCTATTATTTTTCTCAGAATTTAAGACTGGGAAACACACAGCTCCTTCCCAACCTCTTTACTTTGTTCTGCTCAGCATGAGGGCAGTCCTGCTGATGCAGCAGACTCCCAGGAGGATTTGTCTTTATATCTGTAACTAGCACTTAGCCATTTCTGTCGAAGTATCTTTGCTCCTAACATCTGCAAGAGTTCAAAAGCTCTGTGGAGAAGCCCTTGGCACCTATGCAGTTCTTTCCTCTCTCTAGCTTTGTATTGCAAGCTTTGGAACCCATTAGGACTTATATTTTAAATGTGTTTAAGTGGCGTAAGATCCCCCTCTGATGTTAAACATTCCCTAAAATGCTGAGTTGAGCTACAGAATATAAATGAACATCTTAGGTCCCTTCCATTTCTTGCCAATATATGATTGATTTGCAATTATTTAAAAACTTTAGAAGTATCTAATAGGTTGAAGCTGTGCTACAGCACAAAGAAGGCAGAGTTGAGAAAGATAGAACAGGAATACTTTCTTGCTCTCTTTTATAACAATTATTCTGTCTTGGCCTGGTCAGTCTTCAGTGCCTCTGTACTTTCTGAAAATCTCAAATGTATTATCAACTGTTTTTAGAACCATGGAGAAGCACCCAGCTTGAGAGTGAAACTGGTAGGAATCTTGCTGGAGATTTGGGAAGCACTATGAAAGCAGTTCACACACTCGAAATACTGTTGCACACCTTAACCACATATTTCTGTGTATCCATTTTGTTTCTCTTGGAGCGTGGTGATGTAGGAAGCTGGGCCAGACCAGAGGGGGCTCATCTTAATGGATGAATGGATGGCTTTAAACTAGGAAACAACTGAAATGAGGAGGCTTGATCAAAAAGCAAAGAAACAGAATTAGAAATGGAAGGAGAGCTGTTTAAATTGTGATTCAGGTATACCCCAGCAGTACAGGGGACAACGAAGCACATGGGCTGTGCCCTATTTCCACGTGTGCTTTCAGCCCCCAGAGGCAGCCCCACAGGCAGTGCCCTCAGAACGCAGGGATTTCTGGAACCTCAAACCTCCAGAGGTTAGGGAGTGACAGCTGGAGACATCAGCGAGGAAGACACTGCGCTGCCAGAAGCAAGCAGAGTGAAACTGGCAGAGAAGGGAAGTTAACAAAAAGCTCGGAAAACTAAGCCTAAAGGAGTGCCTGGGGCTAGAAGGCAAGTAAAGAAGCTGGGGGAGGGGAAGGATTCAACAACAACAACAAAAAAGAACAAAAAAGGTAATTGGGAACTAAGTGAAAGCAGCTAGGCTTGTTATGCTAGGAGGAGGCAGCTAGCCAGCTGCAGAGGCGAGTGAGATCCCACTTATCTTACCATGTTGACTACAGAAACAGACTTCAAGTGACGCAGTGTCTATAAACAGAGAAGAAGACTTAGTTCTCATTTGGGTAGTTGTGTCTGTGACCCTAAAATCCTTATCCCAACTCTGCATATCAGGATTCCAGTTCCTGAGGGTATATTCTTATTACTGAGATATGACCCTGATTATAAACATTGCCCAAAAATTGGTCGTACCATTTCCCCCCAAAATATGAAGCATAAGAAGCAGAAATCAACTGCAGCATAAACAGTTGAAATAATTTTTTTTTTTGATCCAGACAAATTTGATTCAAAAGCAAAAAACTGTCAGATCGTACTGTTTCAATCAAATTGATGGAGCAGGACAGTTACTTTGATGCAGGATTCCACCTTGTTCACTTTTGTTAAAAGATGCATCAGAAAAGCCTTGTTCACACACTGATTTGCCTCTTCAAACATCACTGCTGCTTCCTCCGTAACATTTTCTCTTTCTGGTCTTTCTTCCTGCTGGCCTGAATAATTAGTTCTCTGGGGAGATCACATCTTTTCTTGCTTACTAGCATTGGTACTGGGAATATCTGAACTAATCCCATAGGCCCACTGATAATGCTCCTTTTGACTTACAGGAGATCTTTATGGACTATTATATGACCCTTACTGTAGACAAATACATGCTGGGTGTGTTTCCTGAAACATTTACAAGCTCCAGTTAAATCCATTTATGTTTATTGCTCAGTAGAGCAGGTCTTCCACACTGTTATCTGTTTAGCAGTCCTGTTTGATAAGTTTCTATGTAAAGAGCAGACAGAACACCAACGTGGATGTGAGCTTGTATTCCTGCCCGAGTGGCCGTAACAGATGGTCTATAGTGGAACTTCAGTCACAAAAAATGTGAAGCGGAACAAATCTGAGTCACTGGTGCAAAATGTCTGTTTCGGAGGGCTCCTGACTGCTGTTCTGACTGCTTGGGTGCCAAAAAGGACTGGTGAAGAGGTGGCCATGGAAATTCCTTCCTACGTGGTTTCAAAAACTGTAAGGCAGTTTTTAAAGAATGAGCTTATCTTGTGCCTTTGACAGCAAGAGAAATACAGTGATTAAAAACTTTATTTCTTGTAGATCTTCAGAAAGGGGTGCAGATTTTGCATGCATGACTATTTTCAGACCCACACACTTGCATGTACAACTCCATTCCCTGTGAAACTTATCCGATGACATTTAATTTTTACTCCTGCAAATTGATGTTTTATATATTTTATATATTTATACATATACAATATATACAAAATATCCATATGTGTGAAATATTTTAAGTTGTTAAAATTTATTTTCCTCCATCACTGCCCGCGGTTTGTGCAATCATTTTGAAGCTATACAAAACCTATACCAAAAAGAAAATAGGAGAAAGCCAAGTAACAGCTCCTCCTAAATATTAGCAGTTTTACATTTGTATCTTATGCTGTGATGCTAAATCTCTTCACAGATGGAAATCTTCCAGACCGAAACAGAAAAAAGATGACAACCTGGAAGAAGATGGGAAAGCAACTCTGTAAACTCTGCTGGCCATGTGTTAAAGAAGAGGAAAGATCCTTCTTGTTCACCAAAAACCTTGCATTTTTCTTTAATTATTACCATACAAGTATCACTTGATATAAAACACACGATTAAAGTGCTTTACGCAGTCAGAATGGATGAACAGATGAAGCAGTTTTCAGAGAAACCAAACTATCCAAATGCATTCTTTACCCCATCGTGCAGTTATAGTGAAGAACTGATTCTACAGCTATTTCACAATGACAGAATGAAAAGTAAAAACCTGCAGGCAGGACATCAAACTGGGATAGTGGCCTTCAGTTTTATCCCTTCTACAGCAGAGACTTCAATAAATAACCATATCAGGCACTCCAGTTTTAGATTTTTAACATTGACGGATTTAATTTAGTAATGGGAAGACTTAAACACAACCATTTAAAATGACATGCTCAACTTCATCTAAGAAGCCTGTCCAGCCATCACTCTCTGCAGAACTTCCCTTTTACAGTTTGACATCAGTGACCTTATGAGCTGCCAATGCACTGTTTAGTCCAGAAGGAAACAAGTGCAGGGGGCAGTGAATAAATCAGAGTACTTCAGAATTAGGCTGATAAACAAAAGTAAGAGAATTAAGTACAAGTAAGAAAGCAAACTATGTGCATCTGCAGGTTTGGTTCCTCATTTATCAGAGCAATGGGAAGTTACCATTTTTGCAAAAATTTATCTAACACTGATGTAGACAACAAACTGACTTAAATTATTTGTTACAGAGTACGTTTTGCATTTAGATTATGTTAGCTAAGTTGCTGTAAGTGAACTTAAAATTTTAATTGTGTATAAATAATTCTGTAACCATAACACAGTTCTAACCCAGGAATGCAGCTGACTTACAAAAATGACAGGTTTTCCTATTTTCTAATTCTGTGGAATTTTGTTTTAAAAGATGTCTTGACTGCTTGATTGTCCATCTATCCAGCAATAAAAGAGAAAGGAAAGGATTAGGACAGTTGCAATAAATCATTCTTGAGTAGCATTACTGTCTACTTGAAGGAGAAACAACTGGTAGGTCAGGAGAAATGGATGATGGGGTAAAACAGGTCAGCAATACTGTGAATAGATCACTGTCTGAAAAGTCTTTGCATTGGTGTGTGTAAACTGGAATACAGTGTGTGATGGGCATGACATAGCAGATGCTGGTGGACTTGACTGTAGCACTGTATCCAGTCTTGGGTGCTGTGGTTCAGAAACTGTGGATGGTTCTAAGAGAAAATGGGGGGAAATATGCATGCTCAGAGGACTGAAACTAGGGCTCATGAGGAAAGAAGAAGTGAAATCGTTTAGTCTGTAGATAGCAAAAATTAGGGGAGACATGGAAGAGGCACACTGAGAGATGCGAAGCAGAACTGCGTTTATTACAGCTATACCTCCATAACAGAAAGCTTTTATTTATTGAGTTCCTGCTTCTCCTTGGGGCTGCAGTGAGGGCTGGAACAGAGAACTCACCAGGCTAAAAGTCAGCGAGTCTAAAAGTGCTCTTCCAACAGCTCCAATCACTCTCAGTTTAATCCACCTGAGTCCTAACTCCTCTGATACACCAACACTGCTGCCCACCTCTCTGGGGAGTGGGCAAGAAGTGGGAATCCTTTGCAGGATTGGTCATTTTCAAGGTTTGGGCACTCAGTACCTGAACAAACAGGGGATGTAACTGCCTCAAACTGCCCTTCATGTGCATCAGAAGCCTTTGGCTACACCAACCCAGCACCGCAGCCTCTAGATTCCTTTTTCTTTTCCTACCAGAAATACAAACACCACAGAGAACAGCATTTTTAAACACAGCAGCCACATGAACACCACTGCTTGAGTTCTGATAGAAATCAGGCTTCCCAAGTAAACGAATTTAAACAGCACTCCGACAGTTCTTGATGCTACCTGCACCCAGCCATCCTGCTGGCTGCCACATCTATAAATACACTTTAGGAAAGGTGACAAAGAGGGAGCAGGGGTGGCTGGAGAGCCCTGAGGGCGGGAATCTGTGTGGAGCGCTCAGAGCACGGCGGGCGCTGAGGGAGCGCCCCTGGGAGCGTCCTTCCGAGCGTCCCTCTGGACACCGCGGTGGGACCGTCCCGCCCGCAGCCCCGAGAAGGGTCTCCGAGCCCGGCACAGGGCCCAGTGCGGCGTTTTACCTCAGGATTAGAGGGCTTTACCTCGGGAATATTAGCTTTAACCTCGGGAACACGGGGGTTTCCCTCACAGATTTCAAGGTTTTTACCTCAGCCGATGTGCCTCGCTCCCGCCCGGTCCGCGGATGGGCGAGAAGGGCCGCCGGCCACAGCGCCGCGAGCTGCCGCCGCCCTCTCCTCCTCCGGCCGCGCTCCCCTTCCTTTCCCGGCTGTCCCGGCGGCAGCGGCGGGCGCCAATGAGGCGGCGCGTCCCGGCGGCGGCGCTCGGGTGGGCGGGAACGGAGGGCGGGGGGCGGTGGCAGCACGCTCGGTTGTGAGCGAGGGAGGGAGCGTGTGTGCGTGCGTGTGTGCGAGCGAGTGCCATGGCCGGAGCCCGCTGAGAGCGACAATAGGAGCGAGCCGGAGCGCGACCCCGACGCCCGCAGGGACCCCGTCGCTCACCTGAGGCAGCCGCCGGCGGAAGAGGCCTGCCCTCCCTTCGCGGGGCCGCCCGCACCGCGCCCGCCGCTCCCCCTCGCCTCGGCTCGGCTCCCCCCGCGTTTCACCCCCCCCCTTTGCCCCCCCTTCCCCTCCGCCGCCTCCTCGGGGCCCCTCCGCAGGGCTCCGCCGGGAATGTGAGTGAGGCAGCGGGCGTCGCAGGCAGGGGGCCGCGCCGAGTGCATGGGACTGAGCGCAGCCCGAGCAGCCGCCCGCTCCTGAAGCCGCCGCCAACGCCGCCCTGCGCCGGGGAGGCCGCCGACGCCGCCGAGGCCTACAGGCTGCTGCGCCGCCGCGGCGGGGACCGAGCCCGGCGCGTACCGCACTCCAGGCATCGGCCGCGCTCCGCCGAGCCCGGCTCAGGCCGCCGCCTCCCCCCCGTCTCCGGCTTCTCAACCGGGAGGGTCAAGGTAACTCCATCGCGGCGCGGGGAGGAGGAGGCCCGGGGGAAGAGGAAGGTGGCGGTGAGGGGGCTGCGGGAGGACGTGTTCCAGCTGCGGGGCTCCCGCCGGGAAATGACAGCCGATGGCAGCGGGCGGGAGGCAGCGGATGGCGGCGTGGCGGCCCGGGCCTCCCGGTGCGTTCCGTCGCTATTTTCACGTCCCCTCGCCTCGCCCCCCCCCCCGATCTGGGGTGCGTGGCTTCTCCTTCCTCCCGGCACTCCATCCTGCGAGAATACGGCCCCTCCTTGGGAGAAACGGCGCTTAAGCTCCACAGCTTTCCTACACGCATTAAATAATCTCAGGTTGTTGGGGTTTTTTTTGTTTTTTGCTTTTTTTTTTCCTCCCCCCACCCCGCTGGAATCGCGTGTTTCGCCCTTACGGCGCGTTCATCATCGAAAGGATGAAAAAAAAAAAAAAAAAAAAAGGGATCGCTGTTTACCACGGGGTTGTCAGGCTGGATGCTGCCTTGTGGAATTAGAATGAGGCTTTAATAATTTATAACGCAGGTGAGGGAAACTGTTACTAAATTTACAGTGGAGAAATGCTGGTGAGGCTCAGCGCTGACACCATGATCCTGCAGCTGGGCCATCCGCTCCGCTCGCTGCTCGTTGTTATTAGCATTGTTATTATTTTGGTGATTTCATCTCCAGAGAGAGAGTGCAGGGATGGTTACACTTCAGCCACACACGTGACAGGCAGAGGAATCTTTTCGATGAGATGAAACAAGGCCATCGGCTCCGGCTTTTAGCTGTGTGTTTCTGCTGCTATTTTCCATAATTTGGGTTTATGTAACAGGTAACTTTGTGCTTAGATATATTTTTGGCGGAGCTTTGGAACCTTAGAAGCGGGTGTCGGAGCGCAGGCCGTTCTATTTCAGTTTATCAGACTTCTTTATTTGTTAATCTCGGCTGGGGCCTGGATGCCCCGCTGATGGGGGCATTTCTTCCCCCCTGGATGGCTAACAAACCTTGTGTAAGGGATGGGATCGCATTGCTGACACTATATTATATTTGGAAAGTATAAGCTGGTGGTGGAGAGGACCTTAGGAAAAATGAAAAGGATGGTGTGAGGCTTTCTCGTGACAGCAGTGCCAGCTGCACAGCTCAGCATCTGGTGCTGCACATGCTGCCTTGGAGAAGCTGTGGAGTTTGTACTTCCATTTTTGAGAGATTTAGTGCACATATATATAATTTTGCATTAAACAGTTCTTATCTTTCTGAATTTGCTTACAGTTGCCTTAAATTGTACTTTCTATTTCTTGTAAAAGACGGATCTGAATAATAATGTCTGTTTCAATGGCTTTAATAATTTATGCAGCGTATGAGTAACCAAATATTTTAATAAAATAAGTACTTGAAAGCGTTCTCGATCGTGTGGAATCAACTTCTTTTCGCCTGCGAGTCACTGTGGTAATTGAAGTCAACAGACATTGAGGATGAGTAATGCTTTCCAAGGACATGTTCTAAGACCCTGATCCTGCAAGTGCTTATGCCGATGCTTAACTTTGCATGAGTGTGTGGCCCTACTGAAACTGGCAGAGTGCTCTGCCTAATAATGGCATTGCTAATACGAATAATAGAGGTGCACACGCTGGTGAAGTTAACTGTATGCAGAGCTGCTTGAAATACGTAGGCCGAAATTCCTCCTGTCTTGTTTTCCTGAAGTATTACTCATGTATTGCACCAAGATGCAATGTGTCTTTTTAACAGGCCAGACAGGCTGCTAAATACAATAGCTAGTTGGAGGAATTCACTCTTTAAAAGCTTCTTTTTGATATTTCTCAGTAGTATGGAATTAGCTGCAGCAGCATTACTAGGGCATGTTTTATAGGAAGAGGCAATGCTTATTTCTCAGACCAGCTGATAGAGTTGGGAAGCAAACAAACTTCTGCTCACAGAAACCTTTTTTGGCTCTCTGCCTCTCTGCAAACCTTGTGTGGCTTGTGCCCTTAGAACTATTATGGCTACCATACTGCTATTATTGCTTAAATGCCATAGCATGGAATAACTGTGTACTAAGAGACTCGGTACAAAAACAGAAAGTCTGAAATGGAGAGTAAAGAGCAGTATGTGAAATTTTGTCAGTTTTGCTGAAATTGTGAAGTGTGGTACTACTACTTGTGGTACTTTTTAGTGTTGCTATAAAGTCGTATATGTAAGTATGGTAAATAAGCTGATTTTTTTCTTCTGTGCACTTTGATGACTCTAAAGTGACAAAGATATTTATACCTTCTTGAGTTATCATATATATATATATATACACCATATACGTTCTTGAGATCATTTAGCTTGCATCATGCTTTCCAGCATGAGTTCTAGGCTTCAATCCTTTGTTGAGTCTACAGGTGTATGAAGTTCTGTTGACATAATGATGTCATCATTAGGTCAGAATTTTTCCTGTTGTAGGGTTTTTGGTAAAAATGAGGCAGATAAAACAAGAGAGGGAGAAGGACAATTGCACCATTCCTATAATTTATTCCATAAGACCTGCACGTGTATTGGTGGGTTATCTCCCAGACGGTCTGTCTGGATAAGTTGTCAGGAGAACAGCGAAGGCAGAGCAAGGGGGTTGGAAAATGTCAGTTAATCTTTATCCATTTCATCAATTTTGGAACGTATTTGTAATACTTGTTTTCCTTCAGTAGGGATATGTCCTCAGCACCAACTACTCCTCCATCAGTGGATAAAGTAGACGGATTTTCTCGGAAGTCCGTCAGAAAAGCCAGACAGAAGAGGTCACAAAGCTCCTCCCAGTTTAGGTCTCAGGGCAAGCCTATTGAGTTAACTCCTCTGCCTCTGCTGAAAGGTAAGCTCAACAATGATTTTTAATTAAAATATCCAAAAAGCCTAACAACCATAAGTCTAAACAGTTTTAATCTACGATTGACTTCTAAACTCAAAGTGTTCTGTTGCCAGAAATTGCATGGAAATTTTGCCAGTAATGAGGAATGTTTCATGCCAGAAATGTATGTATTTAAGCTCTACAGAACATTTTATCTGTGACTTGAGGGTGTGGTAATTGTTTGCAATACTTCTGGAAGTTTTAAATGCTAATGTTAACCCGTATGATGACTTGAATTTTCAAGGCACCCACGCTGTATTTTAGTTTGTGAATGCTCAACAGATAAACTGAGCAATAGTTATGGTGAGGCCAAGCTGCCCTGTGAGCATGGGGAAACTTGCATGCAGCTCTTGGCTTCTGCTGGGTTTTGGAATTGAAAGGTGCCATGCACTGCAGCATCTCAAGAGGAAGATCAGGTCTTAGGCAAGACACAACTGTGAGGACAGCCTGCGTATCCCTGCTCCAGTTGGGTTGCTGCAGGAAAATTTTAACTTCTAATTTGGGAAAGGAAATGATGATCCAGCTTACAGCTCTTAAAAGGCTGACAGTATCTCTCTAATATCTCAAATGTTTGCTCTAAATCCTGTTTGGCACTGAATTTCACTACAAATCCAGGGGCCAGCAGCTCTTCTCAGAGTTATGTTTGGTATGGCGGAAGGAATCGCCTTCTAGAAACGTTTCCTTTCACTGAATTCTTACTCAGTTTGGGGAATTTTTTTCATTGCCATTCTTCTTTTCTGTTACATGGAATGGAGCTAAGCACAATTTGTGCTGATTATTCTGGAAAATAGAAAGATGAATAGGTTTAATATTCGGCCCGTTCATTTTTGCTTTGTGGGCATGTAGATTTCCCAGATCTCTTCCTTTACGCATTTGATAAATTTGGTGATCAGTACTGAAATATGTAATGAATGTGTAATTGCACTTTGGTTTGGTTCGTAACCTTGGTTCTTCATAAGAACAGACAAGTTGAAAAAAAAAAAATAAAAATCAGATAGCTTATGTGTATCTCTTAAATTAAATTAAACTTGGATTGTAGGATTTGTTCTGCTGGAGTTGTCATTAGAATAGTTGAGACTTCTTTCTGTGGTGTGCGTGTGAGAATGTACAAATAAGAAACTTGCTCAAAAGAAAGGTGCAAAGGACCATCTAACCCCTCTGTGTTAAGCTGGCAAGGGCTGATTTGGAAGTAGAGGAGACTGGAAGAGCAGTGGAGTGCTTCCTCTACTCACCATTTTTCAGCCTCTCTGCCAGTGCTGTTGGATTTGGTGTTCTGGTTTGTAGTGAATGTTCTTCTATGAACTTTTCCAGTTGTTTGGTGAAAATAAGATAAAGAAGCAAATGTTCATTTAAAGTCATTTAAAACCCCATTTTTTTGCAGTTCATTTTTGAGATGCAGGTAATTTCCCTTAAAAATACAACTGATTATATTTCAGTAAACAGAGTTTGTCCTTTGGCTTAAGTGGCTACATTACTGAAAACAGATTTAGATTTGTATTTGAATAAATGCTTAAATTATTTGGTTATATTGTATAGTCAGTCCTGTTCAGGGAACACTGTGTGTGTGTGCACAGATATAAGAAAAGGTTGGCTTTGGCTGAGGACACAGTCTTGTAGAAACACAGGTGTGTGCAGGTGCTTATTTTGATTGCTGTAGCTAGTCTTGTGGATTGAGATATAAAGCTGTAATAAGATAAAACAGATGGGGCACCGAGAGAGTTACTGAGATATTTATGATTAGTGTCATAATGAGTTACAGTGGTCCAGCTTCAAATTAAGAATCTGATCCTGTGAGTTGGTTTTCCCCCTTTGACTTAATGCAGAGTCCTGTAGGCACAGGGCTCTGTACAGATCGTTTTGCAGGGTTTGGGCCTAAGGATGCATCTGAAACAGCAGTGGTATTGGTCCCTGCTGAAGGGACACCAACAGTTAAAAATTGTGCTACTATTTAGAGTTATTCTTGATCTACTTTGATTACTGTAACATTTAGGATTATTTAACCTGAAAGAAGTCATATTTCGTCTGCATTTT
Organism: Centrocercus urophasianus; assembly: GCF_019232065.1. Lineage (NCBI taxonomy): Eukaryota > Metazoa > Chordata > Aves > Galliformes > Phasianidae > Centrocercus > Centrocercus urophasianus. Next base: position 46,494,048 of record NW_024884586.1, read on the forward strand.
TCATGCTTTTCCTGGACAATTGTCTGAAGGTCCTGATCTTTAAACTTTTGGGCTTGCACTTACCCTCCAACAAGGAACTAGTCTTATTACTTTATTCAGTAACCACATGATTTCCTATTTTATTCTTATTATTTTGATCTTTAAAGTAAAAAAAAAACCAAGATTTTTTTTTTTAGCAAAATAGCTTTTCTTAAGACTGAATAATGAGATCAGCTTGGAGATCTCCAGTTGCTTAGTATACTCCTTGTTTTGGGTAAGTTTCAAGTTCCATTAAACCTGTTTAAAAATATTTCGGTACAGGAAATTTTTAGAGGACAGACCTTGAATTTGACCTTAAACATTTTATATTTGTGGTGGAAGAGTTTTGCCGACTAAGCCACACGTGCTGTGCTCTTCTCTCCTGTTCCCCTCTTCTCTCCTGCTCCCCTCGAACTATATCTCATACTGATAGCTACAGCCTATATTTTCTCTCAGAGAAGCACCTGTGTGAACTTCAGTATCTTCTTTCATTACAAGAATAAAGTATGCAGCAAACTAGATGAATGCTTTGTCCATTCTTTGCAAGTTTTTATACCGTGCCTGTCACCATAATGATTTGAGCACCTTCCAGTTGTGTATTAAGTGACGTGACTGCGCATCTGTCACATCTTATCTGCTCTCATTCCTTTCCCCAGGGGCAGAGTCATATACAGCGAAATGGCTTGTTTAGTAGTGTTTTAATGCAGTCTGTTCCTTTCTGTGGACGTATGTGCCTGTACTGCAAGAACAGATAAGTTGGAGCTGTTGTTTATTTGATAATAATAATGTTTCAGGAAACAGAAATAGACAGAATGTGTTTCAGTGTTACGTACAAGGCTGAATGATAACTTGCCATTTAGGAAATGTAGCGAGAAGGACTGGAGTTTTCAGTGGTGCTTATTCTACTTAAAGCATAAGGGAGTGAGGTTGTTACTGTGTGTTTTATTATTATTATTTTTTTAATTAACATAAGTGTGTGCATTGTTTAGCTCTTTGTGAACAAACATTTAATGTATTTATGAGATGCAGGAGCCTTTTGAGGCCCTGTTGGGCTGAATTAAGACTCTCATATGCCCCAAGCCAAAAAAAAACTCCTCATGCAGTCAAGACTTTTGTGTCTTCTGTTCTTCTACAGTCAAGACTTTTTTTCTGATAATTTAACTGTTGTTATTTACTGCGCTCTGACTAAACAGGAGGTTTAGGTTGGATGTTAGGAGGAAGTTTTTCATACAGAGGGTGGTGACGCACTGGAACAGGTTGCCCAAGGAGGCTGTGGATGCCCCATCCCTGCAGGCATTCAAGGCCAGGCTGGATGTGGCTCTGGGCAGCCTGGTCTGCTGGTTGGTGACCTGCACATAGCAGGGGGTTGAAACTGGATGAGCATTGTGCTCCTTTGCAACCCAGGCCATTCTGTGATAATTTGGAGTTGTTTTATAATATGACTAATGTTGAATCTAATGTTTCAAAAGCAGTCTGTCCTCCTTTGTTTCAAGTGAAATGGTACAAGAATCATAAACAGGAGCTGTGGTACAGTTGGCCTGCGGTTTATATATATATATATATATATATATATAAAAAATGTACTCGTAAAAAGGTTTAAATCTCACATGCACTGAGGTTCCTGCATGCTCTTGTCTGATGTGTCCTGGGCTTTTCGTTTTGTCTTAACTTTTAAAGAGGCTCTTCACAGAATCACAGAATGGCCAGGGTTGGAAGAGACCTCAAGGATGATGAATCTCCAACCCTCTGCCACATGCAGGGCCACCAACCTCCCCATTTAATGCCAGCCCAAGCTGCCCAGGGCCCCATCCAACCTGGCCTTGAACACCTCCAGGGACGGGGCATCCACAGCCTCTCTGGCAGCCTATTCCAGCACCTCACCACTCTCTCTGTAAAGAACTTCCCCCTCACATCCAACCTCAATCTTCCCACCCTCAACTTGAAACCATTTCCCCTTGTCCTGCAGTTATCAACCCTTTCAAAGAGTTGATTCCTCTCTTGTCTGTAGGCTCCCTTTAGGTATTGAAATGCTGCAATGAGGAAGTGAGGCTCTTGGTATCATCAGGGTTGGCAGGTCCCTGAGGTAACTGGTTTGTGGCAGGCCTGGTGAGGGGCCCTTATCCTGGAATGACAACATCCACCTGTGTGCCTTAGGCACACCCACACAGAGTTTGTTAACTGAGTTTGTGGCATGCCTCAAAGCACACTTCCGCAGCGGAAGTGGTGGTGTATGTTGTGTGTGCATTGGAAAGGGGTGGTACTTACCAAAGGTGCTTTTACTTTCATTTTCTGTAGATGCTCTTAACTTACAAGTCTTTGGAGGAAGGCAGGTAGGAATACAACAGTATTACACGTTGTAATACTGAGCACGTGGAAACAGACCAATCTCATTATTACCTGTAAAAGCAGAGCAAGTCCATTCCTGTTTCTGGCAGTATCTGTCATATTAGGGGGGTGTCCAGAGTATGAAGACGTGCATGCAGGAGACTGCAAAGATCATATGGCTTACTGATAAACGTTGAACAGAATTGGGCAGAAAACTAGCATGTGATTCACAGTATTCTTCTCATCCTCCTATTCTCATTAAAAATGCATAATAAGGTAAAGCAAACCATATCAAAGAATGGCAGTTAAACATTAAAGTGATATATCCCATTTTTATCATTTCAAGAGACACCTCTTGTTTCCTGCCATTCTCCCACATTTTCCAGTATTCCAGTGCAGTGTAGTTACTTCCAGGTTTATTTTTATTGAAACGGGCCTCAGCTCAAACTATAATTTTTATTTTAGGCAATTTTTCCTTCTTAAAAGAGGTGCTCAGAACAGAAGTTCTCTGTCAACAATACCAATTGCTTTGCTACCTCAATATTATGAAATTTATTGAGCTTCTTATGCATTTATCAGATAGTTTCCATGGCATTAAAGAATTGCTGTAGTGGCAACAAAAGAGCGCTGCATAGTCAGTAAGGGAAAATCTTTCACTTGCTGTTTGCTTTTGATCATTATATTATTTCCCTATAGGTGTGATTTTATTATAAGCTTTTCTTATGAATCCTATCTGTAAGGCCAAATGCTGAAGTTCCTAAATAGTCAAAGATCCTTTCAGCTCTGGAGGACTTTTGCCTAAGTGAAAACTGCAAGATGTGTCCCTTCCTTCTCAAATACATTGGATTAGAAAAAAAATCCTCTTTATCATGCGTTAAGAATATTTCAGTCTGAAGAAATGTATGTATGGGAAATGGTAGTTATTATCTGAGTTGTAGGGGAAGAAAGCTTGTATTTTCTGTTGAATTGCATGAGAGTTGGCTGCTTGTCATTTCTATGCTAGTATCCATTTATGAAATTTGGAATGCTTTACAAATATCAATTAACTATTAAGAAAATATCTAAAGTTAATACTTTCTCCTAATTTACAAACAAGAATAGAGGATCATAATGGCTGTGACTTGCAAAATCAAATTTTGCTTTATTTCCATAAGTGGAAATAAATCCTCATTTGTTGTCTGAAAGAGACTTTGGAACATGGTCTATTCTGCACATAATGATGAATCAAACATCAGTCTTGGAGCTTCTGTGCAGAATTTTGCACTTGTTCTGGGTGAAATAAGAGCAGACATAGCAGGCTCTGTCCCTGTAAGTTTTGGGAAAAGGGCACAGTTCCAAAAGGAAGTAGGGTTTATCCCTGCTTTTGGCCTTATGATGTGTGGAGTTCCTGTCGTGCACAGTTAAACTCTTCACCTTTCCTTGTGCTCTTGGCAGTTCTTTTTTGGTGATGTATTTAATGTCCTCTGCAATTCTGTAAACATCTGGTGGTTGTAGTGTAGAATAGTTTCTTCCAGTGATCTGAAACGTTTCTGGTTGTTCTAAAATCAATTTGGCAATTACATTCTGCTCTGTGGAAGTTTCTCTGTATGCTCTTGTCTCTTGTGTCCAGAATGCAGTTCTGTTCAACTACATTTACAGAAAATGTGTATCTGTGGAAACATTGCCTTGCAAGGCAGTGTCTTAGTAAAACACAACCTTTGTACACTGACAGTATAGTAGTGAGAGTGCAGTTGGTGAGAAATCCTGTTGGCTTAGCCTTCATATTCTCACAATCTCTGTTTCCATTCAGTTGTCTTTATGTATTTGTTCCTTGGTCTATTTAGATCAGAGGACTCTTCCTTTGGCCCATGTTTCCCTTGCCCAGACCTTCAGTGTAGTTCTCTTCCTTCCTGAATTTCTCACTCTGCTTGCAGAAACATTAAGGAATGATTGTTCCCACTTCTTACTTTTTAGTTATCTTTAAAACCAAAGTGACTTGCAATTACTATGTAGGAAATATTTCTGTACTCTTCACAACATTGAGTCTAATATCTTGATGACTTTCAGGAATGTCTGGACTTCACCATCATCAGAAGCAATTGTTTTCGATCTGTGTGTGGCATGTTTCTATGGTATGCTTCTCAGTGTTATTTATTCCTCTAATAATATTGAAGTGCTCTGTGTCCAAGTGAATCTCTAGGATGAGTCTGTAATGAAACCTCCTGTTTCTGTAATAAGTACCTCCTATGTTCCTTTTTCCTAAAGTATTTTTAACAAATACAGATTCTCGTTTAGCCACACAATTATTTCTATGCTTGCTGAAGTACAGTGCTGCCTTTATTACAGATAACCATTTGGAGCTTTATATTCTAAATGCTCAAGAGGAGATTGAGTTTGGACCTTAGGAAATACTTCTCAGGTAGAGTGGTCAGGTGCTGGAATGGGCTGCCCAGGAAGGTGGTGGTGTCACTGACCCTGGGGGTTCAGATGTTGTACTGAGGAATGTGATTTAGTAGGAAATACTGGTGATAGATGGATGGTTGCACTGGATGATCTTGGAGGTCTTTTCCAACCTTGGTGATTCTGTGACTCTGTGCATGTTTTCCAAAGCTCTGGAGTCACGAGTGTGATTTATTGCTTGTGCTTATGCGTATCAAGTGTGTATAATACACATCTGTGTATACAAGCAACTTAATATAATAGAAAAAGTCCACATATGAAACTTATTCTATTTGTCTGTTTTGTTTTCAAGTTTCAGTACCTGGATGGTACTTTTGTCCATCAATGCAGATTTGTAGCAGGGAGGCAGTGCCTTCATGTTCATCCATTGTAAGCGCGCGTCTTCCTGAAAAATGGGCACTTTCATTTGCACTTTCTGGGGAGTGGGAGGACAATAAACTCTATTTAGGCTCAGGGTGACTTCCCTTCACCCACAGTTTGCTCATTCAAGTGATTGCTGTTTCTTTGGCTCAGTTGTGCAATATTTTTTTTATTGCACACGCAGGAGAACTCACTGAGTTCAGTGAATTTTGGTAGGGTTGGGCTTCTATGGGTTTGGGAAACTGCATGATCTTGGTAATCAATTAAAAATATCAGCAAAGGACGTGTTATTTCTTAAAAGCTTAAGGAAAATCTTTTAGAAGAATGCTAGTGCCTTGTGTCAGAAGTCTGTGGCAGGGTTTGTCTGTGGCTGTGTTGCTGGTTGTTGTAGATGCACTTGTGTGATTTTTGTACTGGAGGCAAAGCTCATGGGAGAGGTTCCCAATCATACACTGCACTGTCTCACGTATTCAGGGGGAAGTGTTTTGGGGATCAGATTGTTTAACAACGTTTTGCCTCCTGTTTCTTTATTTTAAGCCTTCATAATTGTAGTCATCTGCTTCAGTATCCTGTGCCCTTCTGGTTGAATCAGCAGAACTGGTACGGTGATGCACCTCTATGTAGAGTTGGTAACTTCTGAGCTTGGTTTTCTGCTGAGAAATGAAATAAAATGCTGCTGCAGCTACATACGTCTGAGAGTCTGAAAGATGTTTTGGAAAGCTGTGGTACCTGTCCAAGGAATGAGAGCAAAATACCCAGTGCCCCTGGGTTGCTGCACTTGATGGAAGAATTGTTTTGAGTAAAGCCTTGAAGTTGAGCTACAGGGGAACTAGTTTTGATCAGAAGTATTAATGATTTATAATAATAGCTTGCTGTAGGGTTTTTCAATGGCAGTGATGTGTATAATTTTGATTTTTTTTTAATGTTCTTAGATGTTTTTAATCAAAGAATGTATTTTCAACCTCCTGTAGAAGTTTATTTTTCAAGTCACAGCGTGTCTCATGCTAATTAACTGCTATATTAAATAGTGTCGCTTGTGAACAAAGTATATAATAATTTCATTTTAAAACACTTCAACAGCTTTTGATGTTTGTATTAGTACATTTGAATAAAACAGAATCATTACCTTGCATTTAAACCATTTATTGTTCGTCACTGTTCTGTCTTTTCTGATCTGTATGTCGGGTGCTCAGCTGCAATAGTTCTCCCTGAAGGTGATGTGCCTGACACCTTCCCTGGTGTCTTCTCTGGCAGAGAAGGACCACAGTGAAAAGGACTCGTTGTGCAAGCTGAAATGGTCAGAAAATGGAGAATGAGGCTTTTCCGGGTAGCTTCCTGAAAGGAAAAACAGAATAGCAATTTGCTGTAAGCTGTGATGAACATCATGGGTCGTGTTGCCAGCTCATCTGTAACAGTGGCTTCATGTATCCTCTGACCTGGAGAGTTTGTTGTAGCAATTTAGTGTGATACTTTGTTGCTGTACAAGTGACAAGAGAAGTGGAGGCAAGCAGTTTGTTATTCACATAATAAAAGTTTGTGCATTATTTGGTGAGTTTGAACCATAAAATTTGAAGGTTTAAGAAGCAGGTGCATTTACTGCAAAGCATCATTCACAGATATCGCCTTCCTTAGTTGGTGGCATTTTGGGGAAGCTAAAGGAAATCATCAGCAATACCTCAGGGATGATGAGTAAGTGCAGAGAGCTGTGTGTAGCTGGCAGTGAAGTGCTCATTCTTAGGGTTTGACTGCTCCATTGGAGGTGATGGTTAAGCACTCACAGGCTGTGATTTTATTCAGAAAAATCCCATATCTTTGTGAAGCGTTAAGACAATGAAATAAATGTTGTTGCATAGTTACCCATTTTGTGCTGTTCGCTGTGAATGGTGTGTGGATATGAAAGTAGTTCATTGTGTAACGTGGGGGAAAACTGCTTCTTCAGTTTTTGCTATGATTAAGAAGATCAGAGATTGATAATTAAGAATGGATTTGGAACTTGTTGAGGTGCATGAAGGAAAAGACGGGTGTTAGTAAGAAGAAACAACTGTGTTTTGTGTTGGACATGGGCTGTGGTTTTCTGTGGGGAGGTTTTCAGGAAGCTGCAGAGAGATGTGTGAGATGTTCCCTTATTTTCACCATGCCTGTGGTATCGTTCTCATCTGAGCTGCCTTTTTCTTTTTTTTTTTCTTTGGATGTCCTTTTGTCTCTGCAGTGTTATTTGTCTCATTTTAGTATCAACTTTTAATTTTCTTCTCCCTTGTGTGCTTGTACCAACCCAGCTTACGTTTTTCAAGTTTTTAAATGCAGGTTGCAATGAATTTGTTGCTTTCAAAATTCTGGATGTCAATTCAAGTTGATAGTGGGGATAGTCAGGAAATGAAGAAAGGATTTTAGGGCAATTAAATATTCTTATTTCTGTTCTGTTTTGTTAACCAGCAGGAGGTAATGTCTAAACTTGCATTAGTTGGCAAGTTTCTCCTGTCCTCTCCACTTCCAAATTACAGCAGGGCACAAATTTTACATGCAAAATGTTTTTAAAGCAGAAAATGTATGTAGGAAGTGTTTTCTGAGTTCAGTTTAGAGCATCTATCTTTTCCATCGGTGGGAACAAAGGTGTGGAAGATGATGGTTACAGTTGAGGCAACCCTTGAAACCAACATAGGGAACATAATCTGCTTGATGAACACAGTGAGTGTTACCAAGGGGAGGAAATTTAGCAGCTGGTTGTTATCTTCTGGTGTTTCAAAGAACCTTTTGCAGGTGGGTTTTGCTGACAGGAGCTGATGTGGCACTGTATCACTGGTTACTGTTGTTTCCTGCATTTCCCTTCTATTCCACCTAGCAAGTATTTTCCCTTTCTTTTCCCTTCTCTGTGACCGTTTTCTGCACTCTGCTTTCCACTTCTGACCTCTGACAGATACAATTCACTTGTTTTTCCACAAGAGGGTGATAAAACTCACCCGTGCATGTGTAAAAACAGGCGTTCCAGGTAGAATGGCTTGCAGAGGTTATTGGAAATCTCAATATAGAAACTCAGATATATTTAGAAAGAGGAAAAATTACATCTTTTCATCACTTGAAACTCCTTCAGTGTGTTGTAAATATTGTTTGTCTGCACTTCTGAAAGCAAGATGAGACCTGTTGGGTTGGAGATCCGCCCTGTGAAGTGTGCCAGTGCCATCCTGCCTCTGCTGCTGTCATCACACCTCGCTGCAGGACAGGCCTCCTTTCCCTCTGTTATTCAGGCACGAGTCCTCCTCATCCCTTCTGCACCATGTATTTTCTTGATTTTATTTTATTTTTTTTTAATTTCCTATTATTAGAAGAAACATCATCTCCACTGCCCCACTGCTGAGAAACTGCAGTGGTTGAAATTTATTCTCATCTTTAAAAAGCACAATAAGAGTGGGAAGGCAAGACAGAGGGGAAAAAATAGCTGCTACTCTGATGTGCTTTTAGTAGGGAATCGGTAGAAATCTCTGCTTTTGACAAAACCTAAACCTTAGCAGGTGTTTTATTCGAGATCAAATTCCATTCTAGCATCTAGGTAAAGAAAGGGCCCCTATTGGTTATGGATCTGGTGGAGAGAAGTGGTTGTTAGTCTTTCTGGGAGCAGAAATGAAGATGGTGCCTAAAGCTCTGACATAGGATTTGACTCTTGGAAAAGTGCTCAATTTGTCTCTGAGTGTGCTTGATGGCAGCAGACCCTGTAGGTGTGTGTGGGAAGGTTGAGATGGAGTGCTTTCAGTGTGCTCTGAGGAAGAGGTAGTGTATCACAGTTGCTGTTAGGTGATATTTTGGATGCCATAAACTCAAAAAGTTTCATTGCTGTAAACTGTCTGAGAATATCATCTGAGCTGCCAGATTAAATCTTGTTGGCCAGAAATAAAAAGAACTGCAGCAAGTCCCTCAGTATTAGAGAACTGAGCAAGTGGGATCCGTACTGTGGGCTAGGCATAAGCTGAGCAGTGAAAAGATAAAATTTTCCTACTTGCCCCAGTTTCCTAGGGCAAGTTCGTCTTTCTGTGTCCCATTGTCCCTTGGCTACCACATCTTTAATGAGCACAGTTGCACTCAACAAACAGTGTGTGGATGGAGCACTTTGCTGCTTGGGCAGACGGGGCCAAGTTTAAGGCTTGTTCAGGTGTTTCAATCTCAAGTGTGACAGATCTTTCCCCTGAACACAGAGGGGGACAACCCCATCCCAAAGCAACTCTTCTGAAAGGGAATGAGAGTCCACGAAACCCGGATCTTTCTTCCTGTGTTCTTTCAGAGCTGATTTTGAGAAAGTGGAATTTGAATTTACATTAGCAATGGAAAAGTCTTAAGTTTTGAGGTTATTGCACTGATGAAGGAATGTCGTAGCATCTAGAAACTGAAGTGAGAGGCTAGGAACAGGTTTTGAAGTGTCTATCTTTTATTACTGAGTTACTTTTATTTTCTATTTGGTAAGGAACAGTCAATCCTGCTGCAGAAACTTTGTTAATTGAGGATTTTGCAGAGAGCAGGACTGACTGACTGCTCTTCAGGCTAAATTCAGAGGTGGCCTCATTTGACATGAGTACAAGGTTGGTCTCCCCTCATTATGCACAATTGATCCAGGCATGAACAGGCATCATACCAGAGCAAATATTAATCTGAGAGCCAGCATCTTCAAAGTTGGTTCCCTTGAAATGTGCCAAAGCTTCATGGTCAGTAAAAAGCAAATAGCTTGGAATTGAACATATTCTTATGTTTATTTAGTTTTGGATATGTATTACACTTCTGGATTAAACCCCTGATATTTCAGATAAAGTTAATAGAAAAGCTCTGTGGTGATGTGCAATATAGAATAACAAAACCTAAGGTATTTTTTCATTACCATTGGGCTCTTTGAGTAGAGCATTCAATGCTTAATAACATTTTTGCTTATATAGTTTTGAATGTCTCGAGCAACAGGACCTATTTCATATCCGGGGTTGCAGCAGAGATAGTGGGGTAGAGCGCCCCGCTGTGTGTGCTTTGGTTTGGGAAAGGAGGCAAGTGGGTGAAAGGGAAAAGTAATTTGGCCTTCCCCCTTACTCCTAGATTCAGTGGGATGGCTGCAGTGCGTCCCCCTCTTTAGAACTCTTGTGGTCAGTGCTATTTCTCTGCGCTATTATTTCCCAGGTTTCTTGCACATGCTGAATATCTGTATTTGGGATTATTTTTTCCCAATTGTATTAGTTGGTGTTTTTCTAAACTCAATTTCACTTTGTTTTTTGGCAACATAGGGAATTTGCTTAAGTTTTCTTGTATTATTTCTGAATTTACTGCTATTCAAAGTTCTATGTTTAATATCCCCAGAAGTTGTCTATATGCTATTTTAATCATATAGATCATTAAGGAAGTTATTAATATCTGCACTAAATTGATTCTTGCATTTCTCTGGCATTTCTTTGCAGTTGGATACTTAGTAAAGTATTCCTTATAAAAGATTCCTAGAGATTCCTATCCTTTTATTTCTAGGCATTTTGGCAGTACTGAGTTTTTGGGCCTTTCCTGTTGCCTCAGAGCTGGAATCAGTTTTAAATGTAGGGCTTTGGGATCAAGAGAAGTGTGACTTTTGTTTCCCATGCTGCAACAGAGCAAAATTTATAAATCTAACCACAGTCAAAATTGAAGTTGTATTATAATGGTTGGAAATATATCTTCACATGCATTTCAACATGCTGTCTTTGTACTTTAATTTGTAGAGTAAAGGTTCTTAAATGATAAATTATTAAGTAAATATTTTCCTAGTGGAATGTGCTTTCTATTTTTGTATATCATCTTGAGAACAGAATGTGATTCCTTTCTGTAGGGTCAGCTATTTGGAATACTTGCCTCTGTTTGTTCTAACTGCATAATCTATAATCCTCAATATGTCTTTAATCCACTTTATCTCTTACAGTTCTACATCTTTGGGATAAGGGAGAATGTAGTATGAGAGACAGAATTCAGGGTGTAATGTTTGGAAAGATTAGTTCAACTTCTGAACTTGGTATTGATAGACTTTGATGAATGCCCTACAAAAGAAATGAAGAGTTAAGGAAATTACATACTCATGTTTTCATTTCTATAGAATGAGCAAATAATAAACAACAAAGAAGTTTTATAGTATTTCCTATCTAGAGCTCTGATAAAATGAAAGATGAAATTTACCACCAGGCTAATCTGAAAAATCTACAGCCTTCAGGGAAAGGAATTGATTTATTTTAGTTTGACTTGCTGTTGTTATTGTGCGAAGTCAGATTGAACTTAAGGGTGTTTACCTTCCTTCTATGTGTGACTAAGGTAGAAAACTGCTATATATTTATTTTTTTTTAAGGATTGTCTACATGGAATTGAGTGGCTCTGTTACCTGGAATAAATACAGTTGTGTATAGGTGAAAAACTTCTTAAAAAAAATTGCTGGTAATCTCCATGTATTAATAGACAAAATGTGACCTTTAAACAAAATTGCTGGTTTTGTTAGGGGTGTAGTTTGATAGACTTGATAAATGGTGCCTTTTTCAAGGAACAGAGGAGGGGAAGACCAGGCATGAACTATCAGCTGTCAACATTTCAGAAGGTTCTTTTTAATTTTAATTTAAACTCTAAAGTTTCAGACCACTGTTTCTGTTTGAAAATCTCAGGCAGAGCACTGTGCTACATGAACACTGGTTTCCAGAAGTGTTAAATGCAAATGTAGTTGACTTTCTTTTCCCAGTGTTGCTTTTGCGTGTTTCAGTAATTGACAGCAATTGAGAACTGTTAAATAAAATCAGTTGTCAAAGGTCAGGTTTCTATGTTTGTCTAATCCTATGGCATTAGGTACCATTTGTCAGGGGATGATGGATTTCTCATTTTGCTTAGTGACAAATAATCTGATGTTACAAGGCCTTTCGGTCGTGGAGGGGGCAGGCAGCGATCCCGCTGAAAGGCAACCTGTGCAGCACAGATAGTTGTTAATGAGGGCATGCTGCTTAGCAGGCCTGGCTTCCAGGATTTTGCCTTACTTTGTTAAATGTAGTTACGATAAACATGAATGTTTCTGGTTTTGGACTGTAGAAGAAGATGGAGATCAGAGACGTTAAGGAAACCTGGCACAATAATCCTAATGTTTGTTGTTCTTAGCAGAGGCCGGGAACATGCGTAACACTGAAAATCCACATTCTTATAATACTGAGCAGAAGGAAAACGTTAGTGGGGAATGTCAGGATTACACATCTATAAAACTTCTGAGAATCCTGTGAGGAGACTTAAATTGCGCTGTAGCTTGTTTTCATGAGTAGAGATTTCCTTTATAGGAAAAAAAGACGTATGTAAAGCAGCACGGGCCCTGTTTGCTGCTTGCCCTTAAAAATGGTTCCATCTCACCCTTTCCCCAGGAGGATGGCAGCCAGCTGAGGGAGCGTGTGAATCTCAACACCGAAACCTCTGTTACTGCTGCTGTAATGCCAGCCCTGTTGCATCGCGTGGGTGCAGGCAGGGAGGGCCTGCAGATCTGACTTCTGCTGCTAACAGAATTTCCAGAGAGGAATTAAGTGGAAATTTGCATTTTTCCATTTAGACAACTAGAAATTGTCGAGCGGGGCATTAGCTTTGCTGCTTAAATTCGTATTGTGCTCTCTGTACTGCCATACCATTTTCAGTAAAAGAGCAGTTGCATGGAGACAAAGAGACTGCTGATTTAAGTCTTAATAGAGGAGTCTGTTATGCTTCAGCTGTGGGAGGATTCTAAATGTAGCCAGGAGGTTGGCAGATGATACCTGGACCGCAACTACTTCAAAATATTAAGCGGCTGTTAAGGTTTGCTTAAAAAACATTTGATGGCTGAAAGAATTCCTGGGAAAAAATACGACAGGTACAGGAGTTTTTGTTTAAAAATTATTGTCTGGGTTCTATTTGCTGTTCATTTTGAATAGCAAAAGCAATAAAGTAGAGTTAAGCTGCCAACTCCAGCAAAATATTGATGGGGGGAACCAACCTAATCCTTCTTTCTCTTCCCACCTGTGCTGCAATTTTTTGGTAAATTTTGTTGGCTCATGTAACACCTTGACTTTCATTTTCGAAGTGAGTAAAGACTGGTTTTGATTATGTCAGTTAAGCTCAAAGCTGCACGGTGTTGTCTTCCGAAGTTCTCAGGAAGCTCAGTGTGTCTTGCTGATCTTAAGGTTTTCCTAAGCTATGACACTAAAAATTTACCCTAGGGGTTAGTTTTGAGCTGCCATGTTTGAGAGCAGTGAAGCAGGATGGTGGGACTGCTCAATTCCTCCTGGCTACAAGCTGCACACTTGAGAAGCCTTGTCTGAGCCATCCTCATTGCTGCAGTGGCCTCTGCTGGACCCTGGAGCTGTCTGGTTCCTCACCTTGCTGTGTGCCCTCTTAGCTGTGTCATTTCTGACCCATGAGGTGCTGTGTGGGATGCATGAAATGTGCTACCCCAGCAGTTTGGGTTTGTTTTGCCTCTTGGTGGGTGGGGAGGGCAAAGAAAGAAGTGGTGTGAAGCTGTTGTGCTGCGTGCCTAAATGTAGAGAGAAGACCTAAGGAAGCCATTGCGTAGGACCACAATAGTTAATTTAAGCTAAGAGTGTGAACTTCTAATTAATTTCTGAGTGTAATTCCCTTTATGACCTGTTTCACAGGTAGGGTTGATGACAGGGTTTCTGTGCTGGGTCATTAAATAGTTAACGTTAATGGAGATATTTGTGCTTCAGAAGGCTGGCTTTGCACGCGTGTGGGTATAAGCATTTTCAGTAGAAGGCATTTGGTGCTTAACTTGGGAAAAAGTCAAAAGAGGTGATTGATGTTTTGTACCTTTAGAATACGGCTGATTTTGTACGCCTGAAGCTTCAAGGAGGTGCTGCAAAACTGGGAAAAATCTCATCTGTGTGTCTCAGCCATAGCTCACGAAGAGCCACAAAGTAATGCTCTCTTGAGCCAAAATCTCATTGAATCTGAATGGAAAATGCAGTTTTCTCTGGCCTAACAATTGCTGAGGTGATCATTTCCTGGTGTGCAAATTTCACTGAACACTTGGAGAATTCTGCAGCGTTATCTGAAAGAAGAAATACTTTTCTCCTCCGGCGTGCAGCAAAGGCAGAGCAAAGGCTTTATCACAGAACCTGTGTGGGGCTGTTAAGGCCGTGTGTTCTGCTTCCGACAGAAGGATTTTTCACTTCTCATGAATGTTCTTTTCAGTTTGCTTCGTATGCTGACAGTTGTGGTTGAAAGTTCTGAATGCAGTTAGATGTTTTTATTTTTTTATTTTTTATTTTTTTATTTTTTTAAGTTTTCTTGCAGAATTTTTAAAGATATTCTTCCTGAAAGAGTAGGTAGGAAAAAAAAATGCACTTTTGCCCACGTTAAAAGAACTTATGAGATGGCTCCTTGCCATCTACCAGAGGTGCTTCTTGTGCCCCCCCATAAGACTTCTGCTTGGTCCATAAATGCCAGCCCAAATCTGGCAGTGTTCTGAGATGGTGGAAACTATTGTACGTGTAACAGCCAGATAGATAGATATCATAATTACAAACAATTGAGGATTTAGCATCTGTTATTAACGTGTGTGTGTGTGTGTGTGTCATGCTTGCAGAGATAGATGAGCATGATTTGTTTCCTTGTAGGTGTGACAGAGATGTCAGTGTGACTTGTGTGTGTGGCATGGTGATATTTGTGCTGGGAGGTGGCAGAGGCTGGGAGGTGGGCTATGGGGAGGAGCTATAGGAGAAGGGCAGTGGTAAAGACACATTAAGTGATGGAAGAAACAGGGAAAATGCATTCATTGGTACATTTGGGGAAAAAGAAAACTTTGAATTTTTTGTCAAAAGGTTCAGAGGGGTTACAGTCGTAACGTGCTATGGGGAGAAAGTACTGGTCAACTGGTACGTCAGCTGTTGGCTAATGGCAGAAATTAGACATGCACTTTTAAGAATGACAAATATGTGCTTTCAGAACTGCATAAAGTGTGGTTAGATTCTGTGCTGTGCGCTTCTGTATCGTGAGTCATGGCTTGCCTGAAAGGTGTGTTGTAGTTGAGAGCAGTTAAGGGGTGCCTCCATGCTGGTCTGACCGACGGTTTCATTTGCGTTAGGTGATGTGTTCTGGTAGTTCCTTCCAGCTCTCATAAACTTGCCCAGCTGTGAGTCATAGAATGGCCTGGGTTGAAAAGGACCTCAAAGTTTCAACCCCCCTGCCATGGGCATGGTCACCAACCACTAAACCAGGCTGCCCAGACCCACATCCAACCAGTGAAAATTTGTCAGAAAGGTTGTCAGGGGTTAAAGAAGCAAAGTGAGACTTTCCAGGGTGGAATAGCTGGTATTTCCTTGGAGGAATTGTACGTTGCTGTTTCCTCAGCTCTGTGCACTCGTGTGATGCTCTGGCAGCTGCTGGTTGCTTTTGCCGCTCAGTCTGAGACACCAAGCCATGATATACAGAGCACATGATGACTCAAAATGCAATTGAGCTTGGTGGGAGCCAGGCCTGAGTACTGTGTGGTGCTGTGTAGCCATTCAGAAAATCCAGGGTGTCTCAAATTGAGCATTGAAAATTAATGGATGCTGAATCCTATCATTTCTCGTGTACTTCTAAATTAGTATCTTGTGAGCAATGCAGCATAAAAATGATATCCTTGCAAGTGTTATTTTTGTTTGGTTTGAGAAAAAATAAGCATCACCCTATGCAAACTCTTTAAGATTAGCTGCTTTTATTGCAGCTAAGTTTGCTCTAATCTTAATTTAATAGAAGCAAATCTGATGGAATTCTTCTCTTTTTCATTCCAAGAAGCACAGACTGCCATCGGTATTTCTGAGAACTGTTGGATGCAGGTGATGATGTAGTTCACTGAAGTTGAGGCACGGTCCTGGATGGATCACTGTGCTGCTTCACTTTGAACATGAAGTCCTTCCTTCTCAATCCCATTATTTTTTTAAAAGCAATAAGATGTTAAAATTAATTATTCTGCTTTTAATTTGTTAATTTTATTATTTCATTATGCAGTTTGTTTTCCTCTCTAAGTGTAGCGTGCCATGTTACTGGTTTTACCGAAAGCTGTAGTTCATTTTGTTGTTTCATCAGGTCCATTTATTCTCATTAAACAATTCTTAGCAAGCATTGCAGGGTTAAAATAGGGGTGTTGCTGTAGACTGAAAATAGTTTGAAACTGTAATCCTGCTGAAGGTCTTCTGTTTTCTCACTTCCTTCTGCCCGCTCTGAGTACAAGTCACTTGCATGCCCTCCCTCCTGCCTTTCTGAACTGTTGATGAGAATCCTGGTACCACACACATCTATGATATCCACTTTCAACTTATCTCCTTCCTTGGTTCTGCAGCTTAGGTAATACTGATCAATTTCTACCAAAACTTCGGAGTGTTATTTTGCAGAGCCCTGAAGTTTGTCTTGTGGACGTGCTCTCAGTGCCTTTTGGTGTCATAGTTCTACCACTCACTCTGCAGTGTAACATGTAGTAACTTACTGTGCTATCATACGTGTCCTTACACTGTTTTTGCCCTTCTTGGCTATTTGCCTTCCCATTTCCTAACAACTTTCTTGAAGTTAGTCAGGCAGATCATTCAAGGTGAAAGGGAATGGCTGGGCTGCCCCTACGGAAATGAGAGTGAAACCTCAGAGGTGCTGGCAAGGTGAGTTTAAAAAACCAAGCAACAAACAAAATCAACAAGTCTCATGGCTGTTCTTACAAGAACTCCTTAAGTCTAGCCTTGTGATTTAGTCTTTCAGTGAATCTCAGGAAATGAAACAGCATGTGCTGCGGAGTCCAGAATCTGTGCATGTTCAAAACGTGCTTAACTACAAACAGCAAATTGCTGAGAGGAAAGCTGCTTAGTGTACCTTGTTGAAAAATGATTATGCTCTTGTTCTCTGAAAATAAAAGATTGTAATTTAAGGCTGCCTTTATACCAGGAGGGTTTTTTCCTGAGTTGTTTCAAGGTAAAGTTGGAAAAAGGAAGTTGTGAAATGTTGAAATACAGTTCACTGTCAAAGCAACCAAAGAATAGAATTACTCAAAATAAATAGTTGCTCTTATTTTGAAAGCGTGTCAAAGTGTAGGAGCTTTATTTATGCGTAGTTGCTATTGGCTGCACAAAACCCTCACTTCTGTGGCTAATGATAGATAGGAGTACTAATAATATAATTCATGCCTTGTCATATTTTGCTGCTTAATCATCTTGTTTGGCACTTCCCCGGCCGTGTTCTGTGCGGCCGTAATTCAGGAATGAAAGCTCACTTGGGTGCTAGCATTACCGTATGGCAGCCACATAGGCTGGGATTATGCAGATAATGAAAGGACTCTGACTAGCCCATGTTTACCTCCTAAAACTTGGGTGAACTTAGGGACAGTAAACAGGCAACGTGCCGGGAGCGGCCTCCTTGGCAGGATGATGGCCTGGATCTCCTTGCGTCACGACTGCTTTCAAGAGCCAGGGTGGGTAAGCAGAAACTGAGAGCTCTGGCAGGCACAGCAACCTGTGTCAGCAGTGCTGCTTGAAATTTCTGCCACGCAGAAGTTCTCTCTGTGCGCGTCTTTGGGAAAGTTGTCCGTGCTTTTACACCCTTTACAACTGTCAGCTGTACAGCCTTTACAAGCTGTATATCGAGATGATGTTTTTTGTTGATATTCTGTTACTATTTTGTTAGAAGATATTTGAAAGTAGTGTTTTGGTTTTCCTTAATTTAATGTTAACAGCCACAAGTTTAAAATCTAAGAAAGTCTATTTTCTTTGATGCTAACAGTAAACACCGAATTCTAAGCAATTCACAAAGTGTTGCTGTCTGAATGTTTCTTTTCTAGTAGAAAGCAAGTTCTTGGTTTAAAGCAGAAGGTGGATGTAGTTGAGGGGCTCCATAACTGAAAAAGCAATGAGAGGATATAACGGAAATATCTTAAAACAAATGAGAAATAAGCTTTATTTACTCAAAACCACTCTTCCTTCTCTTGGTTTATAAATAGCATTTCATCTTTAAGCAGTACAGGTACTTTTAAGATAGCTGTGATTTTTCGTGGAGTGGTTTCCATGCTCATGTCAATGCATGAATAACAAATAATAGAATGGGTGGGGAGGAAGTTGATTCTAATGTGACTTAAAGCATGCATGCTTCAACCTCAGCGATTGGCTGCTTGAAAAGAACGATTTGCTGTGCTGTTTGTTTGAGCCTTGGGTTGTTTGGTGTTAATCACCTTCCAGTTATGAACGTAATTCTCTGCTTAGGCTAGTGAATTAGACTGTAGGTTAGTGGTGGGTTTTAAACATACCTTCACTGAGCGCTGGAGTTAAAAGGGGAGGGATGGGATTGTTCTTTGCAGTGATACATTAATGGCACGGAGCACTATTCCACCTGTAGGTGTGGTGAAGGTAAGGTTCTTAGTTTTTCAGTCCTTTTCAACATAAGAAATTGTAATTATCGTTATGGTTTCTTGTATAATTAAAAATGAATTTCCTGATGTACTGTTTGCAGTGACAGTTCTGCAGTTATGCAGTGTCAACACGTAATCAGTGGGCACATTCTTTTTACCACTTGCTTTTTCGGTATTGTTTATGGCATTGGCTCTCCTAAATTTGCAGCAGGAAGCCTTTTTGGTTTGCTTACAGCTTGTGATGGTTTTCCTTCTCAGACTTTTACTGGCAGTTATCACTTAAAATACTGTGTGTGTGAATAGTGTAGCAAAGCAGTGGCAGCAGAGGGTATTGCTGAATAGGGTCCAGAATTTGTAACTTAAGCATGTGAAAGGGAGATGTCAGTGTCTGTTATCTGGTAACATAAGGTGAGAGCTGATCTCTGTGTTCAGTGATGTTAAAAGAGACTGTATTTGTGCTGTAACTGTTACCAAACTTTTTTGCTGAACTTAAGAGTACTTTTGAAGTCAGCACTGAACACATTGGCTCAGGTTGATTCTCCTTCAGTCAGAGGCACAGTTATGTGCAGAATAAGACAGGGTAGGATTCCAGTTTTCCAAGCTCTTACGTAAAATTCAGAAACACAGAAGCTTTCTTACCAGTCATGCATTCTGAAATATTTCCATTGGGAATCAACACTGCATTTGTGTTCAGCATAAGAAAGGACGTTAGCACCGTTGATCATGAATAATAAGAGAACCCCCAGTGTGAGAAACTTAATTTTAAAATTCCAGTCCAGCAAGAGGTTTGTACACCTCCTGTAGCCTGCACGTTTTACCACTTTGGCATTCAGAGAACATTAGGATTTTAAATTATTGTAATTCAGACATTTATTCCAGTCATCTCTTTTGGTGTGGCTGGTTTCCTTTTGTTTGTTTGTTTGCTTGTAATCATTCTCAAAGAGTTCTAAAATTCTTCTTCCTACAGATTTCAGTTATTTTTCCTGCATATGTTAAGGGGAAAAATATCTGTTCATTTGTTTTAAGCCTCTAGAGGAAGTCGGGAAGCATAACATGAGCCACGGTCATTATCTTAGACCTACCCAAAGTAAAGGGTTAATGGCAGCTTATCAGGTATTCGCAAGAAGAGGTGGGCTGATCACTGAAAGGGGAAAAACAGGCAGAAGTTGTTGCTCACTCAGAACCAGGAAGCAAAGAGGAACTGGAAAGACCTGTTGTTTAAAGGCCCTGGGTTATATCTGGTGCAAGTGGAGGTGTTAGAGCTGCCTAATGCCGGAAGCTGAGCGCAGAGGGCGAGGAGCTCTGCCTGAGCTCATCTGTTCTGCAAGAGCAGGAAAGTGCTGCTGCGGGCACACTGCTCCCATCCCTGACCTCGCTCTGGTACCTAAACTGCCCTCCCCTTTAGCTCCTTCCTAATGTTGAGAGGAATAAAAAAGGAAAACAAATGAAGAAGTATTACATAGTATGCTTTGAAACAGTAGTAGCGAGGATGTGGAGAAATGATGATAAAATGTTACACTTGAACAGGTGGAGCGTGTTATTTTCAATAATCTGATTTTGTTTGCCTTACAACTACTTCAGTCAAAAGTACTGATCCAGTACTTGCATCCATGTAGAAGCTGGTATAATTCTCAAGTTCATTTGATATTTTTCAGGTGATCTGAGATACTGAAGGGAGGGCCGTGGGTAAATACTTGAACTGTGAGTGCCCTAAGGTGGTGCTGGTGCCTCAAGGGAGGATTATCTCATGGTTGGAAGACTGGGGCCCAAAGCAGAAGAACCTGCTGTTTTCCTCCTCATTACAAAAGCAGCTTTTTTCATGTCTTCTGCCTTGGTGTATCTTTATCTCACTGTAAAGCAAGGAAACCTGTGTGTCCAGCCATTCTCCAGGTAGGGTGGTGTGCAGAAAGAGACAAATAAATTGGGATTTCTTTGCCGCTTAACCAGGTGAGCACAACAGTTCTGCAGAGATGATCCACCTCTGCTAGGCAGGTCCTGCTGAGTGCAGGAAGTGACCCTGAAATGACAGAAAGGCCCCATGTGCACAGGGGACAAGCCAGCAGGGCAGTGTGCTGGGTGGATACGTGCCATGTGGAGGCAGTGGTATCCTCTCCAGGGCAGAGCATTCTTGGGCAGATTGGAGCTGGGTACCCTGAACCTCCAGGATAGTGGTGGCAGAATGCAGGGGAAGGACTGCAGTCTGCTGCACGTGTTAGTTCTTTTTGGCTGCGTCAAATTCAGAAGCACATCCCTTTCACCTTCTTTTTGAGTAGAAGGAAGTTCCTTTCTCACAGATATGGCAAAACAAACCATCATAGAAACATGCAGTTTCTCATTTGCAAAATAAATGATTTCAAGTTCTCTTGGGTCCACATGGAAAAAGCACTCCACTGTTTTACCGGATGCTGTGTTCTCTAAAACATCCCATTTTTAAATGGCTTTTTCTTAATGATCCACAGCTGAAGGCCCTTCCCTGTACTCTTGGCAGCCTGTGCAGTCTTTATGGGGTGGAACAGGATCTTTCCTTCGTCCTCAGAAAGAATATTAATCCTGCCGTATTTAAGTGGATCCAGGATTCCTAACCTGTTGAAAAGCTCTGCTTTCAGTTTTAACAGATGAGGTTCAGGACATCTGATAGTTGCATTCATGTTATCAGAAATGTGCTATATGTTTGTCTGTGGTATTCTCAGAGTTTCCAGAAGAGATTCATTGCAGCAGTATTAAATTATTGTGGTCCTCATTAGTTAAAATGAATCAAATTCTCTTAATAAAATGCTAATTTTCTCTTTTACATTCCCTATTTCTGAAGTAATGACTTTTAAATACTCAGCATTTGAATTTTCCTTTCTAGTGGAATAATGAAGTGTCATAATGACTGTAAGGTAATGTATAATGAATTTAGAGCATTTAGCTATTTACTTTTCCCACTGTTTTCCTAGTAAAAGCTGCCTAACTAGTCTGTCTGATAATCTTTTTTTCCTCTTCGAGCTGTACTGGTTGATAACTGTTCAGAAGCAGAATTCTTGGTAGGAGATTCCAGCATGTTTTAAGTTAACTTTTCATTAGCAGTATAATTGAGAAGCATACGGGACTCCCTGAGTGTTCTGAAATGTGCTGGGTACCTGGGAAGCCAGCTGTATGGAAATGCACCTATTTCAGAACTTACTGTTTGTATGTGTGTGTTTTCATCATGTATTTCACTCTTTAAAAATCTAGCTTTGCATAGGTTTTCTGTCATTTCTTTTGGGGAGAGCTTTGCATGTTTACATGTTTATCTAGGTAGTACAGTGGTAAAAATAAGAGACTGCTGAATAAGCAGAGTGCAGTGATAAATGCTGCAGCTATCATCTGTTTTGTGTGGTGCTTTCTTACTGGAGTTGGAGCTTTAAATATAAAACATTCTCGTGCAAGAATGTCATGCTTTAAAAAGTGTGTGAGAAAAGTTGCTGTAGCACCTTACAGCCTAAAATCTAGTTAATTTGTATTAAACTCAGGGCTTAGTCTTGCATGGGAACAGGTTTACTGGAAGTTTCCTCATTTGAATACAATAAGTATGAGGCATAGGATTCCTCAGTGCAGTAGCTGAGAAAGAGTTACTCAGCTAGGTTACTTTTCCAGTTGTGACTAAGGGGCCGATTAGCAGCGTCCGGAATGAGACGGCAGCACCTAGGTAAAAATAGATGGCATTTGGAGAAGCTGGGGGCTGTTTTGGAGATCTTCAGCTGCGTACTGAGAGACTGAGGCAAAGAGGAGAGCTTCAGGAAGGAGTATTACAGATATGAGTGTGGAAGAACTCCATCAGTGTGCAGAGGTAAGGCAGGGAACAGAGCAGGATGGGATCCCCAGACTAAAAGGGTTCTGCTGTGGGAGGAATGTCTGAGCTGGGTTCTTCACTCCCCTCTGATAGGAGGGGTAATGCTAGCATTGATATTAATGTGAAACAAGCAGTAATGACCTCTACGTGACAAGAACCAGCAGAGTGGGTGTAAAGCTTGCTAGATTTTTAGGCCCTCTGTTAAGAATTGATACTGTAGTGCTCTGTCTGAGAAAGGAATAATACACATGAAAGTGCTGCTTCAGTAAGTTCACTTGAAGGTGATTAGCTGCTACGAAGAGACCAAGTAATTGAGTGGGGTGGTGAGCCTAATAGCATGAAATTATATTTTGCTTTCCAGCTTTTACAATTATAACTTTGTCATATGACTGTAGCAGGTTCAGTGGTCGTTCCTGTAGGATGCTGAGGCTTCTATTAGTATACTTTACAGCTCTGTTGTTCTTCACTGACCTGTGCTGTCTTACCTACTGGGTTGGGAAAGAGCCATCTGCATGTGCTCTGATACAGTCTGAATGTAATGTAGAGAATGTAGAATGCTGTCTGCCTTATTAGATAAACTTCAGCCCAATGGAATTAATCAAATACTCAATTTTATTGTAAATTGCATGCTCTCCTTGTCATTTAATAATGTGTTAGTGAATTAGATATTTCTTGACAAATTTATTGGCAAGAAAGGATGTACCTGAAATCTTGTTTTGTAACATCTAGCTAAAAAGTACTTCATAAAAAACAGGCAAACAATGTGTGTAAGTTGAGAGTTCTGGATAGTAATGAACCTGCTAATCCAAAAGTGTATGGGCAAGGTGGAAAACATACTATGTCTGTATTCGTGTAGTCAGAAAAAAGGCATGTTTGCTGTACTACATTTGCTTTCTTGATCAGACGCAAAGACTCTGTAGTAATGTATTGAATTCAAAAGTGGATAACTTCACTTACAAAGAGGTACTTTTAGATTTCCCTAAGTATACACTGGCAAAATGCATGCTTTTCCTGTTGAGCTTTTCTCCATTATTTTTTAATAGAATATGTGACTGATGAGATTGCTTACTAATCAAGTAAAAGAAGAGCAGTGAACTTTCTGCCAGTTAGAGCAGAGGTGTAATGGCAGTTCTGGTGAATTGATGTACCACTGACATTGGCATCCTGTCCAAACTGAAGACAAAAGGAGGTCAAGTTTGCAATCACAGTATGTCTAAGGAAGAATATTGTCGATAAGCTAATTTCCAGTTTATCATCTTCAGTGTAGCAGGACTTTAATTAATGAGTAGTTTGGGAGGAGTTGGAGAGAAAGTAGCAGTTGACAATGGAGAACGGTGTTTGGTAACCATGGAGGAGAGATTTTAGTTGATTTAATGCCTAAGCAGTTATGCCTTGTTAGTATTTATATTGGTCTGAACTGAAAGAGTTCTGCAGAATGACTTGATGTTCAGCAGAGTGATTCCCTTAGCTGTATTAGTTACATGGCATAGCCTTGTCCATGTTCTTTTCACTTTGCTCAAGCTTGTTTATGTATCTTAATAACTTAATACAAAACTCAGTATTTGATCCACTACAGATACTTCTGTGGCTAATGCACTGTTGTAGATTGATGGGCATATTGCAGAGGTGCTGAATAATTTCTAGTGGAATTCACTTCAGGTGCCAAGGCCCAGTGATTGTCAGAAATAATTGTCTGCGCTGTAACTGATGACATTTCTGAGGGAAGAAAAATACCATGACTGATACACATGCGAGCAAGTAAATATCTTCTGCCCAAAGAAAAAAAGCATTTGTTTATCTAGCATTTTCAGAAGGGGTCAGAGGTAGAGATGATAAGGAGAAAACTTCCATGAATGTGATGGTAATGCACAGCTCTGATAAGGGCTGTTCCTTAGGTGACTACAAATATTCAGAAATGAAGTATTTGCTTTTAGAGCTTTGAGATAAGGAGACAACACGTGTATTCCTTTTGTTATTCAAGGAACAAAAATGTTACCATTTAAAAGACAGTAAAGTGTCCTAATGTTCTTTTCAAATTCCTAAGTTTTAGCAAAAACACACCATTTTGGTCTAACAGAACACTTACAAGTAATTACAATTTCCATTTTAAATGAATCTCTCACATGTGGTAAGATTGTATTTTTGAAGGTATAGCTGATGTTACAAACAGAAATACGTAATGGTAATACCAATGATGTAAAATATCTAGCACAGCATGGTCTGGCTCAGTAGATTATTGGGGAATGTAATTTACTTGTCATTCATTCTCCCTCTGTTATTTAATTGTTCCAGATCTGGAATAATCTGAAGAGGGTGCTGTAGGAAAGTCGAGTATGGGGATGTATTTCTGAACACTGGAATATGTGGGACAGCACTACAGGAGTTACAGAAGCAAAATAAAATAAATCAGATTTCTTTCTTTGTTTTGTTATTGAAACTGATCTGCTAGACTTGGCAATATGAGAAGGAACGTTCCCTTAACATTCAGCATCTTGACTGATTTGAGTTACTGTCATAGATATTCACAGAATCACAGAATGGTCAGGGTTGGAAGGGACCTCAAGGATCATGAAGCTCCAACCCCCTGCCACATGCAGGGCCACCAACCTCCACATTTCATAACAGCCCAGGCTGCCCATGGCCCCAACCAACCTGGCCTTGAACACCTCCAGGGTCGGGGCATCCACAACCTGTCTGGCAGCCTATTCCAGCATCTCACCACTCTCATAGCAAAGAACTTCCCCCTGACATCCTACTTGAATCTTCCCTCCTTCAACTTAAAACCATTTCCCCTTGTTCTGCTGTTATCTACCCTTTCAAAGAGTTGATTCTCCTCCCTTCTACAGGTTCCTTTTAGGTACTGGAAGGCTGCAGTGAGGTCACCCCCCAGCCTTCTTTTCTCCAGGCTGAACAAGCCCAGCTCCCTCAGCCTGTCCTCATAGAGGAGGTGCTCCAGTCCCCTGATCATCTTTGTGGCTCTCCTCTGGACCCTCTCCAACAGCTCCCCGTCTTTCTGGTACTGAGGGCTCCAAACCTGGACACAGTACTCCAGATGGGGGCCTCACAAGAGCAGAGTAGGGGGGGACAATCATCTCCCTGCTGGCCACCCCTCTTCTGATGGAGTCCAGGATACCATTTGCTTTCTGAGCTGCAAGAGCACACTGGCTTCTCAGCCTTTTGGCTAAGATCAAGTGTAGAATTTGTTCTTATCAGTTTGATATTCAGTAACACATTCTGAGCCTTACAGATGTCTGAGCTTGAAGGGTAGCTGGTGTAGTCTTAACAAGATTATGCAAGAAAAATATCTTGAAAAGGAATGATGTGGTAACCTCCTTTCTTGACAAGTAGACTGTATGGATTGCTTATGTATGAAAAGCCTTCAGGTAGCGTTTTGAAGTGTAATGCTTTCTGTTTTCATGGTTGGCAGAGAGATCAGGACAAGCCTTCAGGTTTTCCTGTGCTTTGTTGCAGCTCAGATGGGATGTAATGAGGCTGTGTTCTCAGTGCTGAGGAAGTGCAGACAAGCAGAGGGCTCTGTGGCTGGCCTTCCTGCAGGGATTTGCTGCCACAGGCTCATCTCCCTCTGCAGCTTTCATGTGCTTTTGGCACTGCATTGGATACAGTTGGTGGTGTAGGCTCTGATCTCAAAGGACCTAAAACTTATGCCTGTAGAGGCTAAAACTGGTGTTTAAAAGATAACAAATGAATAATTAAGGCTTAACATGATGATTTTGCTCTTCTGTTGTGCTGGAGCTTCAGCAAGAAAGAGGAAACCTGTGTGAGAAGTTGGGCTTTCAGAAGGGCCCTTTTGAATACTACAGAACAAATTCTTAGTTTGTTTCTGCATCTTCCGTCATGGCTTTGAAGGCTGCTTATTGAGTCTGATCATTTTCTTACACAAACATGCACATCTTACACACGTGCGGTTCAATAAAGTTCCTCTTCCATTACACACATTGCTCCCTCTATGGAGAGAATGAGAGCCCAAGCACATGATGGGCAGTCTGATGGCTGGAAAAAATACTGTGAGACTAAATTAGTGCTAAATTAGTGCTGAGTAGAATATGCTCTTGGCTAAATTGATGCTACCAATTGAGAAGAGAATGGAGGTTACATTTTCAGGCTACAATTAAACTCTTCTAAATGTGTAAGTAGAGTAATATAATATGATATTTTTACATGTATGTTTATTATTTAACATTTCATAAACATTTAATAAATGTGGATGCTTTAAAGTACAAGCCTGAGCTCTTGTGCAGCAGAATGAATGTAGAGGATAGCTCTCACTTAATCATATTTTTCACTGGAGAATGTATTCCTGTGACTTCAGGTGTAATGCATTAGTTCAGTATAAAGCAGCTCATTTGGGTTTAAGTTATGTTTTGAGTTTCCTCTGCTCGTGGTTCAATGTTTTGTTTGTTTTTAAAGCATCTACATGCCATAGAGAAACTTTACAGCTTGAGTCAAGTGAGTATTGCATATTTTTATTTGAACCCAGAGCAGTTTCAGGGCAATTAGTAAACCAGGTACAATTTTTGCACTCTTAAAAGACGCATAAAATGGAATTGCATGTACAGCTGTGTAGCTTTATTGTGATTACAATATGTACTTAATGTACCAAATGAATTCCCATGCAAACCCCAGGTTGTCTTGTGGCTACAGTTAGAGTGGAAGTTAAGATGGTTGTGACTTGTTTTATATTCAGTAATCATTATAGAACAAAAGCTTCTCATGTCATATAGGAAAAAAAATTGTGATCTGATAAGAATCTTAACAAAGGAAGACAATAATCCTCTTAAGGATTCCTCTGTCTTAGGTCAGCAGCAGGCAATCATTGTTTTTTTGCACAGGTGTTCCTAAATAGCCTGGAACTTATACAGTTTTGTGTGGCTTCTTTTCTTATTCTTTTGCTGTCCGAGGATCCTAGAGATCTTGAGCTGTTGGTTAGAAGAGTCTAATCCTGCCGTTTTCTGATATTTGTCATTAATAAAACGTGCAAAAAAACCCCAAAAAACTTAGAAAGTTGCAGCTGCAGCATTGACCATCACTTTTCCTAAAATTAACGAAGTCCTGGGTGAGACATTTATAGCATGGCAAAAGGGAAACAATTAGCCAAGATCTAATTCCGGATTGTCTGGATTGCCCTTTGGAGCACCAGTGCTGTGCTAAAAGCTCTAGGAAAGGGGTGGAGAGTGGTGGTCCTAAGAACAAGTTGGGCAATTAAAAAGAGAACAGCCTGAAGGACTCCTTCCTGATTTTGAAGGAAAAGAATACAGTGGGAGCAGGGTGACCCAGTGGAGCATATTGTTACTGTCGTGCAGCTTTGCTCTGCCTCTGTTATCTGAGAAAATGAGTTTCATGTTTGTTTATACTGTGCTCCTGTCTCAGGTATTTGTTATACCATTGAGGGTAGAGGAGCTGAGTAATTAGAAAGCATTTTGTTGCTAAGTTCAGCTTATTTTGTACTTGCTATACCTTTTGCTGTTTAAACATATTGAGTTTAAACTCTATATATTTGAACAGAGGTGTGCTGCTCTACTTAATTTAAACTGCAGCTCTCTGAGAAGCAGCTGGAAGAACAAACATAGCTGCATGAATCAACAGGCTGGTGCCCTGGTGCCTAAAATGAAAAAAAAAAAAAAAAAAAAATACACCTTGGAGGTGGACATACATTCATTTTTGCATAAATGCAGAAAACAGAAGTTGAAGAGTGTATAGTTTTTGTTTTTAAGAATACTTTAAAATCCATCCTATGGGTTTTTTTTCATTTCTTTTGGCGAAGAATTCAAAGTGAAGCAGCGATGTCCTCCTTATCTAGTTGTGGAAGGCTGGGCAGGTGTGTGGCAAACTCCTGACGATTTCTTTAATACCTCTATTTGATGTTGTCACGTGGCAGGACAGCCATGGAGAGCTGCTCTCTCTGGTAATAGTTCAGCAGAGCCAGCAACTTTGACTTTTCTAGATGAAGGTTTGCTTCTACTTGGAAAGTGCAGTTTGGTAATAATCTACTTAACACAACTAGCATGAACTTTCTGAGCCAGCGTAAAAGAAACTTGAGGCAGCTCAGGAAAATTGGCCTCAGTGATTCTTGGTGTTTCAGCAAAATATTTTTGTCTTATTTGGGGATTTTATGCCACGTATTCAATGTAGGAAATTGAAAGAACATGTGTTTTTTGCCAGCCCTTTTCACCCCTGTTAAAAATAAATAAATAAAACCGTTGGTTTTGAAATTCCATTAAAAATGGGGAGAGACAGAAAGCAGCCCACAAAACCTGTGATCAGCTTGGGGCTTAATAAGCGTTAATTTAATGTTGAGATGAACTTAATGCAAGTAGTGCAGTGAGGTTGTTAAAGATGTCACAGTGGCAGGAACGTGGAGATATGTGGTTGCTTAATCACATCCAGCCCCTACCCGTTAATTCATTCATTGTGTTTTCCTTTAACACTTCGAGCTCCTGCTTTTCTTTTGGAATATTCTGCTCCATTAATTGCATTACCTATTCCCTACACAACCTCTTCTGTCTTTTCCAAGGCTATAGCTCATATGCTACCTCATTTCTTTTCTCTCTTGGCCTATTAGTACTTTGTTCTTGCTCTGCCACCTTTGGCTTCTTGCTCACTTCCTTTCTCTTAATACTTATAAGTTGCTTTGCCATTCCTCTATCTCTTTTGAAATTTTTTGGTAGAATTCCTCTTCTACCATCTATTTTTTCTCTAGAACTCGTGTCACTTGAATCCTTTTCTGTACTTTGTCTGCTGTCTTCTTTGACCAGGATTGGTTTTGGCTCAAATGTAGTTGTAGGCATACTCTGACTGTCTTGGATTACTTTGCTAGTCCAAACTTCCCATTCATTGCCGAACTAATGAGAAGGTGTTGAAACATGTTGTCAGCTTACTACAGGAAGAAGGCATTGCTACATGATTATGAAGAGGCATGGTTCCTGCTGCATGGTGATTATTAGTAACAGTGTGAGGGTTATTACATACTGAGTATCTTGTGAGTCACTGAGTTTCTGTGGGACCTAGAACAGCAATTTGGTGTACCTGAATATCCTGATAAGATCGTTTTCCATTAGGTGCTCATGTGTTCTGAATTCTGTCCACCAAATATTTCCTCGATTACATATTATTATCTGAAATGGTTCATGCAACACTGCTTCATAATGGTTTCATCATGTTAATTTAGTGATGCGTAAGAGTACACAGACTTGTAGTACCTAGAGCACTTTGAAAGGTCTCTGCTTACTTCAGAGTGGCACATCTTCAGTGCATGTGTCCACCAATGCTGTCCTTTTGCAACAAGTGCAGAGGTAGTAGTATTTGGCTCTGCTTTGTCAATAGCTTTGACAACTGAGCTTATAGTTGTGGTCCGCTTCCAAGTTGAAGGGTGGCCACAGCACAGCCATCATTGGTATAATGAGTGGTGGGAGGAGCATGTGCTGATCACAGATAGACAAGGTGTAGCCTAGAGACATCTTTTCATCCAGTCCTACCATAGCTCTGCACTGAGCTGCATTGGTGGATGTGAAGAGGCTTGAATAGCAGCATGTACCATGCTTGTTGTGGAAGTAAGCAAAACATTTAATGGAAGTTCCATAAATACCTTTTATTGCTATTCTTCTTATTGTCAGCTTGATTGTAGTCCACAGTCCTGTAACGAAAAAAACAGCAGCCATTCATCTGTGTAGCCTACTAAGGGGCTGAATTTCATATTTAAATGCATGAGGCTGAACATTGATTAATATGTTAAAAAGTGTATATAAAATTTTGGCAGTGTATATGGCATCTGTAAGAATTATCTCCCAGAGCTTGTAATGCTGTCCCATGCACATTCAAGGCACTTCAAATGCTACCTGTAGATTGACGCTGCTTTCAGACTGCTTGTCTCAGTAAATGCTGAAAGCCTCAGTAAGACCATCAGTGCCTATCAGTGTTGTGCATGTGCTGCAAACAGTGTGTTAGTGTTGTGCTTTTCTTCTTCTGTGTCTTCACTCATGAAAGTCATCTTGAGCTTGTGGCACTGCATTTGTTGCAGTGTACACAGTGTTACAATTGGTTAGACTTTCTGTATATGGAACACAGTGCCCAGCTGCTGCCTTGCCTCTGTAATTATTAAGCATAAAGAATGGACTGGGGAAACAGCTTTGGAAAAAAAGCCCCTATTATAAATGAATTATTACTGACTTCACGAAGCATTCATAATATTGACAGCTAGCCATGAAAATTAAATGAATGTAATCAGCAGAGTGATTACTTTTCTTAAGAAATGTGTGTACGAAAAAAACATTTGCACTGCTTGGCATCTGCAGGACCAGAATTCCATGGTGAAAAGTAGCGTATAGAAATGTGGCCAATGTATGTGTACATATACATATATACATATATATGTATATATGACAGGATCTTTGGTTAGCTGGAGGTTTGGGCTTGATTTTGGTAGACCTTATCTTAAAGTTATCTCTTCAGAGAAGACAGGAGATCTTCTAAATTCAGCTTTCCAAGTTTTATTTGAATGAAAAAGAGAAAGTTTACTTGTTACAGAGTGAAAGCTTCATAGTGTCCAGAGGTATGTGCTACCAAAAGTAATCTGCTGGGAGTGAGAGTTACACCTAGAACATTTTGATATTTCGTATCACAGAATCATAGGATGGCCTGGGTTGAAAAGGACCACAACAGTCATCGAGTTTCAACCCCCTGCTATGTGCATGGCAGCCAACCAGCAGACCAGGCTGGCCAGAGCCACATCCAGCCTGGCCTTGAATGCCTGCAGGGATGGGGCATCCACAGCCTCCTTGGGCAGGCTGTTCCAGTGTGTCACCACTCTCTGTGTATATATGTATATTTTTAAAATGAATACATTTTCTGATAATACATACGTGGGTGCAGGGTAGCATTTGTGGATGTGCTGTGTTTTTACTTAACATCTTATATGTAATCTGCAGCATTTATCTTGTTTAATTCTACGCCCTCATCTGTCTTTGGTCTGACTTTCCCTTGCAGCTGCAGTACTTGCTTATTAATTCCCCACCTTGTTGTCTTCACTTCTTTTATTTGCAGCAATAATTCATTGCAAAAGTACAGCCTGAAGTGGAACAGGGAGATGCTCCAGGTGTTCAGTACCTCTCCTTCATTTTTCACCACCATTGTGATGAGTATGTTCAGTACCATAGCTCAGATCTTTGGATGCAGCTTTGCTAGACAGATGCATCATTTTACTTCTCTATGATTTTTTAATCAGTTCCTTGTAAATAATATTTTATTAAAATATGAATGTAATATGAACTTTTTTTTTAACGTATGTTTACATTAGAAGATTGCAGTCAAAGGATGCTTCCAGACATTTCTTTCTTCATTTGGTAAAGAAATCAGAAGGCAGAGACTGCAGAGGTGATTGAGGAGAAGGGATGGGCTGGTTGGATTAGGATTATTTTGGAAAAAGGATATTAAGAGGGAAACTAAACTGCGCTGTCACTTAGATCTTGTATTGGAGTTGTTGTAGTAACAAGGTTCATGTCTGAAAAATGTATGGTTCTTTTTGTCAGTTTTTCAGATCACTTTGTAAAACACTTCATTTTCTTAAAGGCTCCGGTTTTATTTTTTTAATTGTTCAGGTTTATTATTAGTCACTGTCATTTGAGCCAGTTTCCTCTGAATCTGTGAATGTTCAATGTACTTCACAAGCTCTATTCTATGTAGAAGTGTCTAGAAAGAAAACTGAGAAGCTTTTCAGCATGAAAATTAAGTTGTAGGAAAGAGCTTTTTCTGAAAATGAGGTCAATTTATCTGTCTTTAAGTTTTGCTTTTTGATAAATGTATGTTCTCCCGTGCATTGGATTTAAATCGTATGTACAACTCATTGATTGGTACCATTTTGATTTTATTCTATACATAAAGATATTTTTACAAAGAAATTTACTGAACTTACTCAACTTTCTGTGCCTTCAGGTAAAAGTGTGTAGTTACAGTGGTAAGCTTGAAGTCTTG
Source organism: Centrocercus urophasianus (assembly GCF_019232065.1). NCBI lineage: Eukaryota > Metazoa > Chordata > Aves > Galliformes > Phasianidae > Centrocercus > Centrocercus urophasianus. The sequence goes on from NW_024884586.1 coordinate 46,526,342, forward strand.
TATATTTCAGTATGTTAGTGTTGCATGCTAGCACAAGAGTAAGTCACTGCAAAATGCACTGGAACCTCACAGTATCTGTCTGCTGAGAACTAAGAAAGAGGTTTGAAAGAGCTTTGCTGTTTTACATGGGCTGGTTGTGAGCATCTGTAATGAGCTGCACCTGAAGTCATTACGTTAAGTCGATACGTTGAGCTCTGCTGTGGGGCTGGATAGCTTCTGTACCAGAGTACCAGTAATGGGCATGTGAGGCTGGCAGCTGTCTTTCAGTAAGGTCTGTACATCTGTCAGAGGGGCATTAGGAGATTAGGGAAAGCACCAATAAAACCCTTCTAAAACAAAAAGAACCCAGACCAACTGGTGATGTAGTCGCAGAGGGAGGCTTGTGAACATAGAATACCGATGTTATTATGTTATGTGTCATTTCTGCTTGGAGATTTCCTGGTTCCAAGTAGAAAAACATAGGCATTGGATGTTACCTGTTATCAAAGCACGATACTTCTTGCAATTTTACTTTGCACTGTGATTACCAGTTTGTATCATAAAGAAAAGCAGACGTGACCAGAACAAGTTTGGGGGTTTTTCTCTGTTTTGTTTTGACAAGCTTGCCCATACAGTTTGCCTCCTTGCTGACACAGTTGAGGCTGGCATGAAATTCATGTAGCATTCTACAGTAACTTTTCTTAAGATGAACTTAATTATATTTTTCCTTTCTTTCCCACACCTCCAGATACTTTGTTGAAAATAAAAGTAAGCCTTTATTAGATGTTTTAATACTTCAATATGTATTTTTTTTAATTTAATGCTGACACTGCATTAAAATTAATGTAGTTCTGAGTCACTGGAGTCTGGTTATAATGACATTGGATTGAAATTCGTAATGGATTCTGGTTTGTTTTCAGCCTGTGTTTGCCATTGACTGGGATATACTTGTCAGCCAAAGTAAATGCAGGCAAACCATGTAGGACAATGCAAACAAAAACCCATTATGTTTATGTAACATCATAGATTTTATTGATACCATTTACATGTTGTAAAGTTATGTACTGGATTTGTGTAAAGAAGAGTGCAAGTTAGAATAGGACATAAGTGCAATTGGTTGCTTCTCAAGAGCATTATTTCTCTTTTTTTTTTTTATTTTTTAGTTTGTGTTTACAGACTGTCTCCAGGAAGAAATTGCTTATCAGTTAATTGTCAATTGATTGCTGGTAACAGTGAATTCTGAAGGCCATTTTCCTCTTTTGTATCGTTTGAGAGCAATCAAGAAAGCAGTAACATGTTAGATCTCAAAAAGGCTTAGATTTCTCAGGCCCTTTGTCTCCTCATAGACTTCAGACTGGCTCCTGCCTTAGGAAGAGCACTAACAGAAGTGGTCTCCTTTGTGACGACCAAGGGCTGATGGCTTTCTGTGACACGGATTTCAGTACAGTCTGCTGTGAGGCATTTGAATGTGTGTGACACCCGGCCAGTGCAATGACTTCAGAGTGGCCTGGTTTTGTTACCTCTAGACTTCAAGAAGCATTTGGGTTTTCTTTTCCTGCATTGCTCTCCCTGTTGCAGTTCTGCAGGGCCACGTTTCTTCCATCTTCTGTTCCATAGATGAGTGAAACCTGTAGGATTGTGGGATGAACAATTAAAAGGAGGATATGAAGTGCAGTGTTAAAACTATACCACTTTTTCCCACTTAATTTGCCTTGGATGCAGCTGTTGCAGAGGTTGCCTCCTTAGAAGTAGGAGATTGGTACATACAACGTGGTTTTGTCAATTAAACTTTGCAAACATGTCAGTTGATCTGTGGGGTACGGTTTGATAGTTGTTGAATCCTGCCATAATGATGTTGCCGACCATTGAAGAAGGTTGAGTAAATGTATTTGATGTCAGGTCATAAAATGTGTAGCGTATTTATTTGTATCACCATCCAAAAGTATTCTTTATGCTTTTCAGTAATTAAGCAGCACAAGGAGTTGATGTGAAGTGCCTTGTAATACTCAGTAGATCTTTTGAGCTGATTCTAGTTCTGTTATGCATGTGGTTTAAATTTGAACAGATTTGTTAAAGCTACTCTCCTTAAAACTGCAGTAAAACTGTTAACAGCATCCAGTGTTTACCAAGTATTCCTTGGCAAGACATACTCAGTCATGTATTAAGGATAAGAATTTCCATCTTAGGTTAGCTTTTATACTGGTATGTCCAAGTTTTAAGAAATAAACATCAATTCTCTGCTATTTAAGTTTTTCTAGTTGAAATTAGCAAAGTTTTCCATTTGCATATTGGATTATTGCTTAGAAGGCCATTTCCTAACGGATCGTTTGTGCCTGAAAAACAAACAAAAAAATAAAAAAGAAAAAAGGGAGATCAAAGGAAGTGAAGCATTCTCTTGTTTGAAGGCATCTTTCAGAATAAAAATAGGCATGTCATTCATGCAGCTTTTTTACTTTTCTTAGCCTCATGTACATGAACACTGGATAAACTAGGCTGTCTGTGCATTCTTTTGATGCACTTGGTAAATTAACCAAGCCACTAAGAAGTTGACAAAGGAAAAATAATAAGTAGTACATTCTACTTTCTGTACTGGGCAAGTACTTGTTACTATTTTGTGTATTAATGCATATTATGTGTTTGTAATCCAGCAATGTATCCTTACTGTTTTAATAGAATTATAGTTGATTTTGCTATGGAAAGAGTTCATGTGGAAGTAATAATTCTGAAATTTTGTTTGCACAAATTCAGTCTTACTGTATTTCATATCTATTTGTATAAAGTTATAAGTGACAGTATTTTTGGAAGTAGAAATTAATCAAGCTTGATCAATCTAACAGTTCTTTCATCCTTTTTTGGTGTGCAAGTTAACAGTGGCATATCTCAAATGCAGTAAAAGTAGTGGTATACTGTAAAATTAAGTCTTGAGTGCTTTCGCATTTGTGTTTTCCACTTATGTCTGTACTTCTTTTGTGAACTGTATTTTCTTAACAGCGAATAACTTACTACTACAACAAATTGTTCAGGACCTCAAACACAAAGTAGTAACAGTTCCTATAAGGGGTCCATTTGTTAATCAGAGCTCTGTTTTATGACAAGTATTTGGATGATGCTTTTCTTTGGAATTGATGTTCAAAAATAAATCCTGTTTCGTATAAAGAGATGCCAGACTCACAAAGATTTCCTTTCTTGTTTCATAGACGTTCCATCTTCAGAGCAGCCTGAACTGTTCCTAAAGAAACTTCAACAGTGCTGTGTCATTTTTGACTTCATGGACACGCTTTCAGACCTTAAAATGAAAGAATACAAGCGCTCCACTCTTAATGAACTGGTCGACTACATTACAATAAGCAGAGGCTGTTTGACAGAGCAGACTTACCCTGAAGTAGTTAGAATGGTGAGTTTCTTCTTTCTTGTGGTCTCTTTAAATCTGCTTGCAATTCCAGTTACACATTGTGGGTGAAATTGAACCCTGGAGTAGGTGGATTAAATGAAGCCTTTGGTTTTTATTTTCTACTTGACATCACTTGGGGATAATTCTCCAAAGACAAAATTATTAATTTTTATATGTGCTTAATTAAAGTCAAGACGATGCTTATTATAGTGTCAGAAATGTATGAAAGTTTCCTGATCGAAAAACCTAGCAGATGTATTATCAGAGTCCATCTCTTTCCCCCCATACCCTTCCCCATTATAAATCATGGATTAATTTTAGAAGTTTTTTTCCTTCCTTTGAACTTTATCCAAGCATTTGAGTTTGTAATTGAAGCTCTGAGATAATTACTCGTGCACACTTCAGCCTACTTTTAGACAATAAATGGTAAAGGTGCTGTATAGAAACAGTGTGAAAATGTTATGGTTGTGTTATGTGGAGTCGTAGCGGTTGCTGTTTGTAAGCAAGATTACTCAACAGTAAAGCCATACCTTATATATACATATAAATTGTCCAATAATAGTATTTTCAATCTAAAAATAATAACAGTATCAGATGCTGTATGGTGAAGAATATCCTTTGTAATTGGCAAAATCAATCAATGCATTGAAACATTTATTCTGTTCTACCGTATGGAACTCTTACAGCCTGTTATCTAAATGAAAAGACAGTTAAGTTATGAATTTGGTGATGCTGAAACATGAATAAATTTTATAAAGTATTGTATGTGTTCCTTACTGCTTTCCTGGAACACAGTTACATGCTGTATTGCTTGTCTGTAACACTTAATAGTAGCTGAAAATTGTGACAGGCTCATCATGCACTTAATAGTGAATTTTTGAAAAAGCAAAAGCAGAATGAAGATGTATGGAAAAATCTTTATATGGCTCCTTAGTCTGACAGCATTTTTAGATGTCTGTTATAACATGATCAGATTCTCCTCCTTTTCCCTTGCCCTCCCTTTTGTTCTCCTCTACTGGAGAAGTCTTCTCAATGAGCCGCTTGTCACTCTGCTGTGTTACATGTTCAGCATGTGGTCTAAAGCAAATTCAAGTCTGAATACAGAATTACTAGTTCTTTGCTGAGTTCTTCTGCTTATACTAAATTTGCAGCATCTAAGTGGTTTGCAAACATTACTTTTTTCTTTCTTGTACCCCTTGAAATGAACTGATGTTGTCATATGATTTGTGTAGACAGGACACTGATGCACAGATAGCTTCAGTAAAATTGGGTACCTTTTCTGTTTGTAGAAGACACCCCCAGTCTCACTTTCAGTGGCAATTTAGGATTTGTTTTAGTGTTCCTGTTACTGAGGTTGTATTTTCTCATTGACTTTGTGTACAGCTTTTTACTGTAGCAAGAAGTTAGATGTATTTATCTGTAACTGCTCATAAAGTTCAGTTTTGAACAATAAATCATAACCTATGAAGCAATCTGTACATGAGCTGTAATGAGACACAGAACCCTTTTGCTTGCATTTTCTACAATCCCTGCAGTCATTTATGTTGATTCACTAAACTGTTTTTATCTTAAGGAAATGATGCATTGCCTAAATAGTTTGAAAAGCACAGTTTTAAATAATTGACTTAAGTATAGTCTGTAAGTGTGATACAGAGCAGTCACTGGAAGTGAAGTGTGAACTTTTTCCAGTAGACTTCACAGATGTTTACTAATGGAGCTCCAGGAATTTCATCCCATCTCATTTTTGATGGAAAGCCGTTTTCTTTTCTCTCGTATTCCTTTCATTTCATTGTACCCTTTCCCATCTTTCTTTCTTCTGCCTTGTATCTGGGGGCTAATGCTGAACTCAAGCTACGTTTTAACCTCAGTACTGAGAAGTTTAAGGAAGGGGAAAGACTGAGAGTACTCTCTAGTCCCTTAGCTGGCTGGTCAGTGGTTCAAGATTCTTACAAATAAAAAAGGTTATTATTTTTTTTTCTAAATAATTTCTGGAGAAAATCAGAATCATAGGATACGCTGAGCTGGAAGGGACCCACAAGAATCGAGTCCAGCTCCTAAGTCCACACGGAGCCACCCAACCTCAACCTGATGTCTGAGAGCAGCGTCTCAGTGCTCCCTGAGCTCTGGCGCTCAGGGCTGTGCCCGCTGCCCTGGCAGGCAGTTCCATGCCCACTGCCCTCTGGGACACAGCCTTTCCCTGACCCCCAGCTGATCTGACAGCTCCATGCCGTTCCCTCAGGCCCTGAGTGAGCAGAGGGCATTAGTCCATATTAGGGGCAGGAAGTGACTTGAGCTGTGGTGTGACACTTGGTGTAACTTGCTCTTTGCAATAAATGCATGTTCTTGTTTCAAGCATGAAGTGTTTTTATCTGTTGTGCTGAGGCAGGCTGGACTGTACACAGTTGACTTCATGAGCTCACTGTGCAACAGCTGCTATTATCTGTACCTGAGAATTTTCATTGAGGTCTCCAACTGTGTTTGCAAATGACCTGTCAAGTTGACAAGCTCTGACCTGTCACATTGGTGAAGAGAAGAGCAGTTTTGTGTCCTTTCCAAATTGACTGCCTGCCACAGTTGTCATCAGGAGTGTTTTGACTGAAAGGCCGACAGCTCAAAACACAGCAAAATGGAGCACAAATGGTTTTTTTTTTCCCTCTGGAAGGTTTACTCCCTGTTGTGCTTTGCACTTGGTTCCCACACAGTGACATATGAATGCAGGGAGTAATATTTCATGCTTGGTTCCTTGGACTACTGAAATTTGGAGATGGGAAGTATTCTAGAGGAATCTCTAGAGAAATCTAGAATCTACAGGAATTTCTAGGGGAAAAAGCAAGAAGCTTGTGTGCAAGTTGTGCTGTCATTTATGAGAAGAAAAAAAGATGTGGAAGTCTGAAGCTGATATTTAAACTGTTACTGATATTTATGAAGAAGGATTAATGACTAAACTGCTTTCTTTAATTAACTGAAGTGCCAGAAGAATTGATGTCAATGTGGCAGCCTTTTCTTAAAGTTTTAATAACTACATGTGGATTAGTGCTCTCTGTTCTGTGTCCCAAAAGAAGTTCCAAGATTCTTTATTACTTTGATTTCTAAAATGATCATTTGGGGTAGCCAGCATAAAAGCACTTGGGTATTTTTAAATAGTCATCCTAAATTCATTAAAACATTAAGGCCTTATCATGGTATCCCATAATTTCACATCAAGGTATATACAATATCACAAGAGAAAGCACTTAGCTATTTGACAGTCTTTGTGTTTGTTTCTTTAAACCACTCACTGTGGCTTCACGTATACAGAAGTGCTGAATTTGTTATTTTGATAGAAACGAAATTGACTGATGGCCACCAGACAAGCTTACAGTGGCCTTGTCATCAATATCACTGAATGGGAAGAGTGGTTGGGATTTGTGTTAATGATATAAGCAGGACAGATTTATTCCCATGAATGCTGCTGGGTGCCTTCCCTTGTTTTGATGCTTTATGCAGAAGGGCACATGACATTCTTCAGTCCCTGTAAGAAAGGTTCTTGCCAGATGAAACTCACACTGCTAAGAAGGAAATGCCAGGAATATGACTTTATGAGCCAATCATTGGACATTTAATCTAAAATTTGAGCCTGTTTGAGCAAAATAGGAGACTTAAACTAATGCAGCTGATTTTTCTGGCAGAATATGCAATGATAGATAAATGAAATAAATGTTTATTGTCTACGTGGTGTCCTGTAGGCTGTTATGTAGTACAGGGTTGTTTTTTTTGTGTGTGTTTTCTGGGAATTAAGACTTAGATTGAAGATACTTGAAAAATCAAATGAATGAGGAATTTGACAAGCTCTTAAACTGAGAAACCTGGATAAATCTCCTTGTAGATGAGCAACACTTAAACTCTCCTTCTTCCTTCTCCAACAATTGTAAACTCAATCCCAGACGTTTACTGTGATGTTTATACAACATCCATGGATGCTTGCCAGCCCAGAAGAGGTGGATAATGAAACTTTTTTGAGATGTATCTTGTGGAATTCCTAATGGAACACTGTTTTGGTTTTCTTTCTTTTATGTGCAGAGATGACTCTAGTATCCTATTCTCTACACTTTTTTGTGTGTGTAAAACTCTCTGTATTCGGTCTTATCTTTTTGATCCTGCAAAACCACATTTTGTTCCTGTTGGTTTAGATACTAGATTTAAAATAGTACCGAATGTCATTTTGAGTTTAAGAGCAATAAACACAATTACTCTTCTAGAAATTGACAGATAATGCCTCTTTTCAAAAATGATTTTTATATAACTTCAGGAACTGAGTAAAATAGTAGGAGTTAATCTTGAGTTCAGCTTGCATCAGGAGATGTTGGTTTGAATGCATCTCAAATACTGAAAGAAAGATGCAGTGTTTTCAACTCCCCCAAAATGAACTTGGAGTGAGATCTGGCACATGGATGCAGCTGTGATGGAACAAGCATGCTATTGAAGTGAACAGAAATAGAAAAAGAATCATTTCATATTTTAAGTTCTCTGCTCTCCAATGTGAGACTTATCAATTAGGTAGGAGCAAGAAATGAATCTAACTGGTTTCTTTTATGCCTTGTTTTCAAATTCCTCTGTTAGATGCTACGTAATATTCATATTCTTTATACACCTTGTTTGTACAAAACCCACAATACTCAGTGAAAGAAGAGACTCCAGTGTGCTGTACTCTTTAAAAAAAAAATCAGTTGGAGGCAGCTCCTCTTGCACAGCTGTCCCTGATAATTTTTCTTGACAGTATGTAATTACATTTAACTTTATCCATTATTCTTCCTGTTGGTTACATAGGCTTCTCTTTCGTCAGATGCTGTCTGCATAATAGTACAGTGACTAAGTCTAAAGCAAAAAAATAAACTGTTTTGAGAAGCGCTTGTGTCAACTGCAGCTTTTTTTGTTTGTTTGTTTTGTTTTGTTTAAGAGGAGCATACACTCTCACTCCCACATTTCAGCTCTGTCAGCTTCCTAGCACTGTGCCTGCAGATCGACTCAGCATGAATCTTCTGGCAGATTGTTTCCCTGGATTTTGAATATCTTGTTTTGCTCTTCAGATAGGAGTCTAAGACAGTAAGAGTTTTGTAATACTGTCTAGAGTTCATGCATTGGTAGGCTTCTGCTTCATCTGATGCCTGCTGTAGAGATGAGGAGGCTCTTTGTGCTTTAATTTGTCAAAGGTAATTGAATTATTGCTATCGTATTGTGATGGTATAGAATAACGTGGCCATGCATTAAACAAAAACTTGTTTTACTGGATCATATCAAAATGTTTTTACAAGGAGATACTGATGAATGAGGCTGTTGGTAGCAGGGTACCTCATGTGGTTTGCATCTAGTGTGACATTTCAGAGCTCTCATTTCCAGCAGGGAGAAGGTGTGCCTGTGAGCGTTCCCCAGGGCCATGACTGTGTCAGCACTTGCAGCTGGGATTCTGAGTGTGCTTGTGATGTGCATCTCCCATTTGTTCTCACTGGGCTTTGATGCTTGTCATAGAGAAGCTTGAGAGTTTGTGAATTTGATTCATTCGGGATCAAACGTGTATTCCAAAGGTGTGCCTAATGATCTCAACCTGCTAGTGGGCATCGGTACAAGAGATGTCTAGAAAGTAAGCACTCCTTCCAAACATAGGTAGTGTGTGTATTCAGCACCTGTGCTCCAGGTATTTTGTTCTACCAGCCTACTCCAATTGTACTTCCCTGCTGGGTAACATAGGCATAGGTTAAGGAATCTCAATTTTACCCCTTGCACATCTGTGTGGGTGGAAGTTGCCACCACTGAAGTGAATGATACTAACAAGTTTAGGAGCCTTGACCTAGAGCTAAATTCCTGCATTACTGATTGAATTTTTAGAAGAAAAGATGAGTAGGACTGTTCCCCTCACTCTTGCTATGTGGCCTGGGTAGATGACTGTGTTCACAATCTGATATAGTTCATTTTTATGTAGCCCAGTCAAAAGTAATGCTGCTGGGCAAAAAGAAGACTTATAGTATTCAACTTGGAATGACTGTATTCTGGCAAATGGTGGTGCAGAAGGGACTTGACCATCGTGGGTGAGTATCTTGAGTACTTTCAGATGAGTTTCTGATACAGTGCACTATTCAAAAAAGGGAAATAACAGGGAAACGGCCAGATTTTTTTATGCACGTTTGCTGTACGTATTTGAAGATGTTAAGAAAATAAAGGTGGGAGTTTAAAGGTAGGTAGGAAAAACAATCACAGGTTTCAAAACAAACCAACATCTGCCTGGGTTCAGAAGATTTCTCTTTCCATTTAGCAGCAAAGATGTTGAGAGCTGCCGTATAGTTTTTTTTATATAAAAAAATATATATTTTATATATTAAAAAAAAAATATATATATATATTAACATATACCCATAGATGTGTTCTGCATGTGCAAATTGTATTTAGAGGGAGATGCTGAGAAGATCTGATGGTTTAACAAGATCCAATGGGAACCAGGCTATTTCAGCCTTGAAGCCAGGAGCAGCACTACCCTAGTCAGTTCAGCAGTTAAAAGTCCGGGTTGTAAGAGCTGGTGGAGTCATTAATATTTTAAAATAAAACTGGGGTTTTCTTTCTGTGAGGTGCACTTCAAACTTCTGGGAACAGTTAAGTGGTATATATAGAAAGATTGCAGTTGAATGGCTGTAAATCCATGAGCAATACAAAAAAAAACCCACATATGTAGATATATTTGAGAAGGATAAGTGTCATTCCTAGTCACTCCTAGTTCAAATAGCTGCCTATATGGCCTGATTACATTTTGTTGTTACCATGCATTGTTTGTATGCACAACTGGTTTAAGCATGGTGGGTACAGATAGCCAGTTTCAATTTCTTGTATACATGGGGTTTATGTGGACAGTTCCACTTACTGCAATAGAAGCACAGATAAATTAATTCTCTGGTCCTGTTTTTATACAGCTAATATATTACACTTCCCTGCATGTATATTTGTTTTCAGTTAGGGCTCCATTCAGAAAAAATATTACTGATCAAATCTTTGTTTCAAACAGCATGGCAAATGAGCACTGAGCTGAAATAGAATTTATGATGTGTTTCTGTAACATCAGTGTGCTTTATGGTGCTCTAGTGAGGGATGGAGAGAGGACTTCTCAAACATTTTCTCCTGACTTCAGGCTTAATCAGCTTAGTGCTTGATTTTCTTAAAGTTATTTCAAGCATAAACACAGGGATAAAATCAGAACTTCTTGAAGCTTGTTACTTCAAATTAATTGTGTTCATAGTTTCTCTGTTCTGGATTGCTGCTTACCACTCTCAGATGTGTTCAGAACTTACAGTTCATTCCTTGTGGTGGCACCAGAACAGCCTTGTCTATCTTCCCATTTGTTGTTAATGAACTTGCATTTAACCATAAATACCTGGAGAAGATTTTGTCAGGGTTATGCATCAACACTCAGCTTACAGGTTTCTGGGCATCTGCAACTGAAAAAAGATCTTTCCTTGTGGCATTTCCAACACGATCTTGGGAATTTTAGATTAGTTGCTGATGGGTGGATCTCACTGGTTTGTTGAATTGATTTCTGGCACTTGGTTATCTTGAAGCATGGCATGCAGGCAACTTGGAACACATAATAGAGAAGATTTGTCACGATAGAACTTTCCAGAATATTAGAGTTCAGGTTCACTGTACAAAAATATCATCAGGGCTTGGAGGCATTCCTAATTGGTGGAAGATGGCAGTCAGTATTGATCGGCAGTCATCTGCATTGGCAGTGGGAGAGGAGCCATCGAGGGCTGTGCAGAGGCTGGCAGGGATGTCCTATGGCTGGATGAGCCAGCAGAGGTCAGAAGGGAAGTGATTCATCGATCGAGCCGGAGGAATTTTGGCACTCTGCTTGGGCCCAGGGACAAACGCTGAATAGCTACCTTATGCCTTTGTGAGAAAAATTATTCTTCCCAGACCTGGTGCATCATTTCCCCATCGCTGTGTGATGGCTGTCAGTCTCTCGCACAGCTGGGCAGTTCACGCATGGAAGAACTTGTTGCCTTCGGTTCTCCCTTAGAGGTTTGTGAACATTAGCCACCCAGAGGCTACTGATCTAGATAAGCATGCTGTAAATTGACACTGCATGTAAATGAGCTCTCATGCTGTGTTGTGGTGATTAATATAACTGTAATGGCACGCATTATCTTTTAAAATTATGATTACCCCGGGAATCATTTGAAGGTAACCTGTTCTGTCTGTTCTCCTCAGGAGAATGTCTGCGTTTGGGCTCCGTATAACTTATCTTTACTCCCAATGCAAAAAAAAAAAAAAAAAAATTACAGAGAGCAAACTATATGAGAACTCTCTTCTACCTTGCATTGCATTTCCTGCTGTATGTTCTTATGCAAAAAGCCTGCTTTTGACTTGCCATGAGACTGACTTTTAGTTTTAATTTTTATTTTTAAATACACGCTCCAGAAGTCTCTCTGGTTTTGTTAGAAGCTTAAGATTCGAATGTTGGTCCTGGCACTTAACTAGCTATTGCTGAAACTTTCATTCTTCCATGGTGCTGCTAGGGCAACTGTGTGAAACTTGGATCAACTTAATTGAAATCTTACAGCAATTTGAGTTCAATTAGCTTGTCATTCTGGTAGTATGTATTTTTCCTTGCTGGTTTTGCTGGTGCCATACTTTGGCATTTGTTCTCGTTTTAAAACTTAACATCTGATAAATGCTTACGTTTCCTCAGATTTTTTTGGTACAAATTTCATTAATTGAAATTTGCAGAAGAATTTCATTTTCTTCTTTCAAATGAAGTTTAAGGCAGAATAAAAGCTGTGGACTGCTTTCGATTTTGCTAGTTCCCTGTTTTTGGGGCCAAATGCTGAGAAACTGGGGACTTTCAAACATGAAGCATTAACCAAAAATACTTTGGTAAGTACTGCAGAATCCCAGGTGTTCAGATGGAAGGCACCAATAGGTGCATTTTTCCCTTTTTATTTGGGAATCCTTTGGGTGTCCTTCTACTGCTTTGTGCTCTGATAAATCACAGAATCGTGGAATGGCCTGGGTTGAAAAGGGCCACAATGATCATCTAGTTCCAACCCCCTGCTATGTGCAGGGCAGCCAACCACCAGACCAGGCTGCCCAGAGCCGCATCCAGCCTGGCCTTGAATGCCTCCAGGGATGGGGCATCCACAATCTCCTTGTTCCACTGCCTCACCATCCTCTGTGTGAAAGACTTCCTCCTAATATCTAACCTAAACCTTCCCTGTCTCAGTTTAACACCATTCCCCCTGGTCCTATCATACCTACCTTCATAAACAGCTGTTAAATAAAGACCTCTGACCCGTTAGTTCTGATCACTTTCCTCTTCTGCCTGCTCTTCCATCTCAGGGACGATAGAAGGATGGAGTCAGGAATCCCTGGGGAAGAACAAACTGTAACATTTGTATATTCCTGAAGTACATGCTTGACTTAGAGGAATCTTAGTATGTGGGGGCTTTGGAGAGAAGTGGAGGACTCAGGAAAAGAAGTGGAAAGGAGAACATCTGCTGAGCATTAGGTATCATTTGGGAGGTGTGCGTATAGGACAGAGTTCAGTGCATCTAAGGGCAGGTTGATAGGTGCTGTATTATTAGGGTTGAGAGCCCTGCGAGTTGACATCCGCTGAAAGATTCTGTCAGAGCGTTTTGCTGTATCTGTAGCGAAATGCTCCCTCTTGTGGCAAATGAAAAAAGTCCAACTACAAAACAACTTTTTTCTGTGCTCGCTGGTTTGCCATATTTGCTCTTCAGTTAGACAGTACTTTTGTTTTCCACTTGTATTCACTGAATATTCCTTGCTAGTATGTACTGTATGTGCTTTCCTATGGTTTTCTGTTGTTCCATCTTATTTGTGCAGCACCCAAATCTCCTTGGTTTACCTTGCAGCTTCTAAAATTTCACTCTGGCTCAATCTGTTTTCATTGCTATCTGGATTGTATTTAAATTCCTGGCTTTAAAGTGCTTTCTCATGTTAAATTGCCAGTGTACTGAAGACTTGCCTTACAGACTAACTATAAAATATTTCCATCTCTAAAAGGCATTGGGATGTTGAAGAGTGTACTAGTTTTGTTGCTTAAATAGATTAATTTGTCTGGACTACCATGCAAGGGTCACGTATAGACAGGATTAGGAGATAATATGCTGCCTTTCCCAACTGTTTGATTAACCAGCTTAGAGATGGGTCAAACACAGTAGCAGAGTGCAAGGAAGGCACTACACCACCTTCAAAGTGCAGAAGAGGCCCTGCAGCATGTTTACAGGTTATAAGATGTGCGCTGCATAATTATCAGTAGACTCCATTCAGCACTGTAATTAACCCAGAAAAATACTCTAGTTCGGTTTTTGCTGATAGCATGAGCCTCACAAGGCCAAGCACTCTGAGCAAAGTACCTGTAAATAAGATTAAGCAGAGTGAAGCAGCAATGAAATAAAATATGGGCAAAGTGACAAGCAAGGTGTATTTCTTGCCTGCATTTAGTACCAAGTTGTGCATGTGATACAAAATGTCTGTGCGTATACTGTGTGAAGAACACTGATAACTAAAGCAACTGTTGACAGATGAGAACTTTAGCAGATGTTAATGTATTTCCTGGGGCAAAGGAAAATAAAGTATATGAAAACCCTTGTCAATGCATACTGATGGCCATGCCTGTGACCTAGAAGACCTTGATGGCCAGTGGAACAGGGAATAAAGTGGTGGGCTCATGTGGAGCATTGGGAAGTCAGCAGTGATGGCTCACTGGGTAATGCTGGGATGTCCCTAGAAAAAAGCAAAACATCTGAAGAAGGCTAAGAGCCAAAGTTGGTGGTAGATTTGTGAAGTGATTGGTTCCTTTGACTTATGCTGTTGCTAAGAAGCTTTGTCAGACATTGGTTAATAGAAATACTGCTTCCATGATGAGGATGTCTATAGTAGGCATAGAATCTAGTACCTGTTTGAAAAACAGATCTCACTATTCTTTCTTTCACTTTTCAGGTATCTTGCAATATCTTCAGAACTCTCCCACCTAGTGACAGCAATGAATTTGATCCAGAAGAAGATGAACCCACCTTGGAGGCATCATGGCCACATCTACAGGTTTTTGAGCATTTATTTAAAAATAAATGCTTACCATTGCTTAATATATCTAATTTTCAATAACTTTTTTTTAGCCTGTGGATGAGAACCAGTGTATGAGATATTACGAAATTATGAGAAAATTCTGTTTCTACTTCACTGATGGTGTTGTATCTACACGGTATCTACAAAGTATCTACAAAGACAGTAGAGTACTTCATGAATTTGGAAAGTGTTAGAACTTTCAAAACTGGATTGAACTGGATAGAACTTTCAAAACTGGTGTCTCTTGTAGTCCTGTTACCCTTTGTTGATCAATTTTTTTTCCTCACGTTTGTGTGATACACAAGTAATAACAGTACTTCTAGCAGTTTTGCTTTACTGATTATAGTTAACATTCATACAAAAGCACACAGGGGTAGGCTGCTGATTAGAAAAACAAATGGGAATCTGTACCTCTGTCTATATCTCCCTTCCTCTCCCTGAGTTGAAGATTACTTTCAGGTGTTTGTAGTGATGTGAGTGCTCAGTGCTGTCTGTCATTGCTTCCTCTGTATCTCAAGTGTCAATGGAAGGTATTTTGAACAAAAAACATAACATAATCTTGGAGCAACTGATGCTATTGCAGTAAATTCCTTTATGGAAAGAATCTATTTGGAAGGAATTACAAACCCTGTCTTTGTTAGTCAGGACTATGACTTACACCACAGATAAATTTAGAAGAAGTTTAGCAGAGAAGCAGTTTGTGGAGTCTAGGATCTGTGAGCAAAGGAGCACAGTTGATCTCAGATTGAAATGAGTGTTTTATTTAACAGTTGGATGTACAGCTTCGCCTGTGAGCAGCTTCACTCTCTGGTTCTCTTAGATTTGGACTTTCTTGATATGTAGGGTTCATTCTTTATTTATAAGTCACAAAATAAGAAAATCTTCAAGAAAAAAATAATAAAATCTTCAAGAAACCTGTGGGCAGCAGAGGCACATGTCTGCTATCTTACTTTCATTGACACTAGCACTGTATTTTTAAAAGTCATTACTTAAAAAAAAAAAAAGGGATATAATTTCTTAGCCAGTTGGATGACTTACCATTGTGAGGAAGAAGTGTACCAAAGTATTTGTCAGAAGTTGATAGATTTCCTGCTGAATTGATTTTAGTGACGTAAACTGACATTTTTTCCACGTCATATTTCTCAGCCTCTCTCTACCTTTCTGATTTTTGATTGTTTCCTTTTGGAGGAACTCAAAGAGTGCTGACATAAAGCAGCAGCAGCTGTTGCAGTGTTGCAACATAACGGTGTTTGCAGGGAAAAGTTTAAGGTTGCTTTAAAATATGATTTGTAGCTTCCTTTCTTCTTCAGTGTCAGAATTCATACTTGCTGATACCAGAAAGGAAAAAATTTCCAATGCCTGCTCTTCTTAAAAAGGTGCAGTAAAAAGAAGTGTGAGCTCAAAGCTCAGGTGATCAGTGACAGGTCAGAATTGGTGTTACATGAGGCTGTCAGAGTGCCTCTTCTGCTTCTTTTTGGTTTATTAAATGAAAGATCTATTGCCATCCAGCTGAATAGTTCAGGCAGAGAGGGATTTGAATAGAAGCAAGCAGGTTTTCTCCATCCTCGAGGCTAATCTTTTCAGTAAGTCAGAAGTCCTGATTAAATTCTATTTTCTATTTTTTTCTGTGTTTCAAGTTGTCATAGAAAACTACTCTGAGTAGTTTTTAATTTAAAATTAATATTTCTGTCTGTTTCACCAGTTCTTTCATAACTGTAATTTTTCTATTTGATGTGACTTAAGCAGTACAGAGGGCAGTTTAAACAAGCTTTCCAATTAACCTTGTTAGCTTTACAAGATGATAACAAGCATTACAAGATGGCAGTGTCTGTATTTAGTGATTAGATATCTCTGAATGGAGTTAAATAAGCAAAACTGACTTACAAAGCTCATACATTTAATTGAAACACTTAAGGTAGCAATTTGCTAAAGGAGGAAAATATTTTTCATCTTCTCATCCTCCTGCTTGGTGGAAAAATAAGTATTTTGTTTTATATGGAAAGAATCTAGTGAAACACTTAGAAATAATAAACAATAACGAAGTCATAAACTAAACTATTTTTTTTTTTTTTTCACTTTGCAGCTTGTATATGAGTTTTTCATACGATTTTTGGAAAGCCAAGAATTTCAGCCCAGCATTGCCAAAAAATACATAGATCAGAAATTCGTATTGCAGGTAAGCCAGTATGGTTTCTTTAAGGTTTCACTTTGCTTTTGAAAAAAAAAAAATTGCTTTGAAAATGTTTTGTTTGGGATTTGAAAGTATAACTTTATTTACAACAGAAAATGCTCAGCAAGCATTTACTTGAAAGTTGTCAGACTACAGAAATGGGAAGTATGTTGATCTCTGTTTCTATAGACACATACAGTGCTTGATTTGAGTCCAGTTTCAATATGTTAAATATGTAGGTTGCTCCAAAAATAGTGCCTTCTGCCTGCTTCCAAGGAAACTACAACAACAAAAAAGAGCACAGTAATGCTATTTGAGAGAGAAATTCCCAGCTACAGAACACTTTTTCAGCATAGTCACCATCAGAAGCTATGCATTTTCACCAACAGTGGATGAAAGCCTCATGGTGTGCATTCAAAAATCTGCGCCAGTGGAGGTCACCCACTGTTTTGCAGTTGCTATGACAACATCATTACTAGGAAAATGTTGCCCATGCAGTCAGTCTTTCATCAGAGCAAACAGATGGAAGTCAGAAGATGCAAAATTTGTCTGTATGGTGAGTGTGGTAGGACAGTCCAGTGAAAACTGATAGTGCGCCCCACAGTCTTCAAACTGGTATGGAGCCTGGCATTACTGTGTTGCAAAAGAAAGGTTGTCTCCTTCTCTAGCTTGACTCTGGAAGCTTGAGCCTTCAGTGTAGTCAGCATCAAGGTGTACTGGTCAAGGAGAGTTCATGGTTTGTCTGAGTTCCAGAAAATCCAGACAGATCACTCCCCTCTTCTCTGTACTTGCTGAAGGCTGCATCTTGAACAACTTCTTCAATGGGAAATACACATCTTGCCACTTCTTAGGCTGTTTTGACTCAGTCTTGCAGTGGTGGCATTGCATCTCATCACTGGTAATGATGCAATTCCTGAAAACAGTCACCTTCAGGCTCCTACTGTTTCAGTAGGTCCTGACAAAGTTGCACATGGTATTCTTTCTGTTCCTTTGTGAGGACTTGTGGGACCCACCTCATACTTTGCAATATTCCAACATTGCCATCACCACTTTCACCACATTGAAACTGATATTCAGCCCCACACACAGTTTCCTGGTAGTAATCAGCTAATTTGTGTTGGTGAGCTGATGAAGATGCTCTTCACTGTGTTGTGTGGCAGCTGTGCATGACTATCTGGAATGTGGCTTGTCCTTCACATTGCTGTCATCACTGCTGAAGTGCACCACCCGCTGCCTCACTGTACTCACATCCACTGTTTGATCTCTGTAAACCTTCAGCAGGCATTGTTGAGTGCAACTGGGTGCCATTTTTCCACGTGGACAAATTCAGTGACACACCTTTGCTTGAAGAAAGGGCATTTGTGTGCCCTTTTGTGTCAGACTCCATTCTGTCAGACTGTCCCTCTGCTGTCAACTGTCAAGTGGCAACAAAATATAATGGGTTGTTGGTGGAAAGGTTTGACCTCTACTGCCATACCACCAACATCTGCCTCTGAAGTTGTGGGTCAACATAATAAAATAGGAGGCATTACTTTGGATCAGCACTTGTATTTGACTTGCTTAAGGTAAGCTGAAACAGTAACTGTTGAAAAATGAAAGGCACGTGTTCTGAAAATGCTGCCATCTAGAGACACCACAATTTAAATGTATCATATTATTGATAAAATATTTCTGTTGGAAGTGGAAATTTGTTTTTCTCTGCTGGAGAGCTGGCAACAAGGGCAGATATTCATTAACAAGCCTATTCCCAAAGCTATATCAAAAACAGTAATGCTACAGAGCTTGAGGGGGGAAGTAAATAAAAAAGCCATGTAAAGTTCAAGCTCTATTAAAAGCATGATGGAAGAAGTATCAGTAATAAACAAACTGGCAAAGAATGGGAAGTTCTGTTTGAAATTTGCTTGCCATTCTGGCTAAATGGATGAGGTGGCCACAGTCTGTCAGTGAGCTGGCAGCCAGATGGTTTACACATTTCATCTTCTTCCTCCTTCACTTCAAACTGTAGTAGTCAGTCTTCTGCTGAGGAAGTTTCTTCTAGGGCAGAACAGAGGCCAGAACAGAGATGGCTGAAGGGTGATATTTTCTGGGATAAGGCAGAAAACTTCACATATATGCTCCCTTTGCTTTTTGTCTTCAGCTTCCAACAATAGGCCTGTTTGTGTTTTGTGTTCCCACTGTGAATTCTTGTAGAACCACAAAATCAGAATCAGCTCCATGTTTAACACAGTCCATAACTTGCTTTTGAAATTGTGGAAATTTGCAAATTTCCATACTTAACTGGAGAAGGGAATTTCCTGGGGTTTCAATATAATAAAAGCTAGAAATGGCTGGGGAAGCCCAGAATTGCTGATGACCTTACTCTCAACTCTGGAGTTTTGTTTTTTTTCTTCCTGTGATGCTTAGGCAATAAAAGCAGTAATTTGCTGTTTTTGTACATTATTCACATAAAGAATACCTGAGGAATTTAGCTTAGGGAGCAATCGTTATCCTTCAATTGTAAGATTCAGGGATATCCTAATCACTTAAAGCTTTTCAAGGCATTCAGCCCTATTAAGATTTGGCAGTGGAGAATGGCTCTAAAACAAGGATTCTTAAGATCCCATCGGTCTTTATCTACTGAAAGGGAGAAGTGAGATATTTTGAAACCTACTTATCTGAAAACGTCTGATAAAATTGGAGTTTGGAAGAATTTGAAGAATTTGGAAGCTCTTGTCAGATGATGCATTGTTATATATTGCTTTGCACAGTTAAACGTTCGTGTTTTTTTGTCAGAAGTTCTGCAGAGCCTTATGTACACATGCAAAGAGGTATATTTCCCTGTTCACAAGTGTTCTCATTTGATTTTCAGGAACTTGGGTGTCTGTGCATTTCTTTCTGTATTTTTTGTGTGACGTGAGTTAACGATCAGTTATTACTGATCACTTACACTGGAAACCAGCTTGAGACTTTTGAAACACCAGGCATGCTTATGTTTTGTGACACTGGCAGTACGAGTGTGACAGTTTTTATCATCAGTTTTCTCTCTAACACAATTCGTTTTTTAATGTTAAGTGGACTTGAGTGAAGTGTTTCTTAGCAAGAACTGTGCTAATATGGGAAGAATGAGACAGATGTGGGTTGTTTTTTTTTTTAAATATAGATGTGTAATTGGCTTTCAGCTGTAAGTTTTGATAAAATGTTGTACACTCACAGTGTGACTTCATTTCTGAAGCTTCATTGTATATAGTCTGCAGTGGTTGCTAAGAGGCACTATCGAAATATCTCCTCATGGATCTGTGTTACTGAAGGTTGCTATTTTGGAGGTTTTATTTCCCTTTTCTGTATATGTTTGGTGTCAGAGTAGTTACGTAAATCATAGAAGTCTTACAGCTTGTTAGTAAAAATAAGACTTTATTGTTGAAACCTGATAATGAATTGGACAAATCCAAATAAGCATCTTTTCTTTTTAAATGAGAGACCAAGTCTGACTTCAGCAATGTTTCCACAGAGGATCTGTATAAAAGAACTGGAAATATTTATATTTTGCTCCTAAAAACAATCCAATAAGAATATTAAAAATAAAAGTGTTTCCAGCTGTTTGCTGTCTTTGGGTGAAATTTGCTATTTGGGGAAGGATGAAGTAACTGTTTATTTCTTTAACAGTGGAACTAATTGAACAATGTGTTGATAACCTCTAGAGGGCAGCTGACAAACCCCATTTCCTCCTGAAATTCCCATCAGAAATTCTTACTGCAGGGTTAAGGTAGTGGAAAAAATGTCCAACGTGATGAAGAAGAACTCATACATCAACTGTAAACCTGAATATTAGAAAGCAAAATCCCAGAACGCTGAAAAAAATCTTTAAATCTTTTTCTGATTTTCTTTTTTCTTCACCGTCTTTAAATTGTGCCCCAGTTACACAGAAATCAGACAGTGTACATGCACTTACATATCTCCTTATAATAGATAATTATAATTTATCTATCTGTGAATTGAGAATAATTCTGTTCTCTGCTGTTCCTGTCATGTTTTTCTGCCACCATCATAAACATTTTAAGGCCTGTTTGGCAAGCTGCCTTCGTTTATTTTTCAAGATATGTACTGCTTGAATGTTACCTTATCTTGCTGATCTTCATTTTTTCTTTTCTTTCTTACTACTTAAATTGCATTACATTCTGTGCAGTTCTATCTTTTTTTAAATAAGTTTTTTCTAATTCATTTGAGATGTCTGCAAAAATAGCAGATGTTGTGGTGTCAGAAAAGATGGAACTGAAAAGATAAGGTGAAACTCATACATTTGTGGTAGGGAAATAGATTGAAGAAGTGAGACTGCTGTTCTTGCTGCTTGTTTCATACCTTGGTTTTTAGTGGAAGCTTTAGAGAGCATATTTTGGGATAGATTTTGTACAGAACAACACACTGGCTAGTCTTCTCTTTTGGCTGAGAATGACATAATTATTTTGCTGTTTTAAAATCTCATTTACCAGTTCCTAAGTAAAGAAATCTTTTTTTTTTTCCTTTTCTTTCCTTTTTTTTCTTTTTTTTTTTTTAAAAAAAAAAAAAAACAACTGGATATTACAGTTTGCATTTTGCTCAATCCTGACTGATTCTTTGATTTGCATTAATTGGTAGATGTCCTGGGACAGCAGATCCAGTGCTGCCACAGACTGCACTGTTGAGTCCACAATCTGAAAGCCATGCAATCTCTAGAAAGGCTTAGGACCTTATATTATAAATGAAAATCATCTAGAATATGTCACCTTGATGCAAACTTATGCAATTAAAATGAAGGTCTGTTAATTCAGTGAGAAAATGAAAGTGGTAAGAAATAGTGTGTTATTTTCTAGATGTGACAGCATTTTTATTTTTTGGAGGGAGAGGGAGGAGGAAGAAGGCAGCGTTTGGGAGCCAGTTAATGAAAGTGTCTTAATTCTTTAAAGATTTCTAAATGTTTATGCTGGAAGTTAAGGTGAATAAGCAGTGTTTTGTGGTGATGTACAGGGGGTTGCAGTTATTATTTTTTTTAATAACTGTATTTCTGTACCTTGGGCAGTACAGATACTGAGTTCTTACATGCACCTGCTGCAATTTAACTGCCATACGGAATTCTGTGTGCCATACTAGTCAAATGTAAAGCCTGTCTACAGTTTAACTTCTTTTTTTTTTTTTCTTTAAACACAGTTGTTGGAGCTGTTTGATAGTGAAGACCCTCGAGAACGGGACTACCTAAAAACAGTCTTGCACAGAATTTATGGCAAGTTTCTGGGTCTTAGAGCATTTATCCGAAAACAGATTAATAATATTTTTCTACGGTAAGCTGTGGGAGGAGACATTTTTCTCACATAAATATTGTAGTATGCTGATATGTTACTTATATTTAACTTTTTCTTTTTTTATTTTAGATTTGTTTATGAAACTGAACACTTCAATGGCGTAGCTGAGCTGTTGGAAATTTTAGGAAGGTAAATGAGCATTCATTACCAATAGCAGGCTTCCCTTTTGGACGTGTCAGAGTAATTCAGACTTAGAAAAAGTATTGCTATAAACCCTGATTTTGAAAGAGATGTGTGCACATGCTCATCTTTGAGCCCATCTCTAAGCAAATCTCTCTCCTGTCTTTGCCAGGAGTTCATATGTGGATGCAAGTTACAGGCAGGAGGATTGGATTGGTTTTGTGTGTGTGTTACACTTCATCCTTATGCACTGCATATTTTTTTAAAGTACATAAGCAGTGTACTATTCACTACTAGAGTGAATATCTCATATACCTAATTATAATAACTTAATTACCAAAGAACGTGTGAATTTGCAGATTAAGCAGACACGTTCTTATCTGTTTAGTAGAAGGTTTGTGCAGTTGTTTGTGTGATGATTTTTAAGTTAGAGCTGAATTGTTTGTACTGTATAGATATGTGCTGAATTGCTGATATAAAGGAGGGCAAATTTCAGCATATGTTTACAAATAACTTGAGCCCAATACAGGTGCTGACTCCTAAATGATTTTAATGTAGAAAGTTCTTGTTCAGATCTCAAGAATGTTTTCTGTGATGATAACACTAACAAATACTTCTCTTCTAATTTCTAGTATTATCAATGGTTTTGCTTTACCTCTTAAGGCAGAGCATAAACAGTTTCTGGTGAAGGTGCTGATTCCTTTACATACTGTCAGAAGTTTATCACTCTTCCATGCACAGGTAGAAGTTATAAAAATATTTTCTGCTCAGTTAGAATTCTATAATTTTTTAGTAACTTTATAATTTTATTTTTTTTTAATTTTTTTTATTTTTTTATTATTAGTAATTTTATTAGTAATTTTATAATTTTTTTAGTAACTTTAATTGCTGAGTACATTAAAGAAGGGGGGAAAGTTTTGTAAAGTGGGAAATTGCAGTAGATTTTCATATTCATTTACTGCATTTTTTTAAGACAAATACTTTTTAGTCTGATTAGATAATTAAAAATGTAACCGACGTCTGTAATACTTTAAACTTTTGTAGTTAAGCTCTCTTCAGGCTTTCCTTTCTGTTCTTTCCTCATTCTCACAAGGCTGCCTTTCCCATTCTGCAATCCCCTTTCTCTGTCCCAAGAGGATGTTCAATTTTCCTTAGTCTTGTGCTCTCTAGGCTCTTCTTCACTCTGGCAACTTTCTGAATACTAATGCCTTTGCTCCTGCATGATCTTCAATGTGTTCCTTCACTGACTTGATAGCTCGTTTTTGCTCTCTTATGTCCTGTCATACCTTCAGCTGTCATGATGACATTTTTCCTCTGATAAGTGATACCTGCTCCATTTCTATCTCATTTTCTGATAGATTTCTGATAAGATAATCTTTCTTATACTTTCAAAGCCACACATGCTAAATATGTTACTCAGGGTTTTAGCTGTGCCAGCTCATCTTGTGAGTTTTCACAATTTTACCAATATACAAAACATGTAAAAAGAAGCAATTTCAGAGATTAACAAAATTTTATAAACATTGTGTTACTGTATTTTGAACTCCAAGTTGCTCTGATTTTTAATTGTATGTGATAATTTGTCATGTGAAGATTTTTGTAATGTTTTCTTTCTTTATTGTTCCCTAGTAACTTGAATTTAAATGGATTTATGGATGCATTTAATTGATCAAATGCAACCTAGTTATCTCAGTTTAAATATGTGACTGATTTTGAGAAAGCTGTGTAGCATCTTGCCTACAGTCTCTCTCTTTTTTTTTAAATGTTTGTCTGCAATTTCATTATAATGTTCTAACTTTGTTTTCTTAAATCTTTACCTCTTCACAGCTGGCATATTGCATAGTACAGTTTCTGGAGAAAGACCCCTCGCTCACAGAACCAGTAAATATTTTTCATATTTTTTTCCATGATAAACAGCTTATCCTGTTGTGAGGAATGTTTAAAAAAAAATAATCTAACTTCTTTTTCTTCTAATTTAGGTCATCAGAGGCTTAATGAAATTCTGGCCGAAAACCTGCAGTCAGAAAGAGGTAAATGAATTACTACTGTTAACCAAAAATGTAAGAGTTAGTTTGCTCTGCAGAATGATATGCAGCGAACATTTAGGTACTTCCAGACAGATTGTACATGCTGTACTGGATCTTGATATTAATCCTTGCAGTTGATGTGGTTGTTTTTTTTTCTGGACAGTTCTGACTATGAAGAGAAAAGCTTCTGATAGCTGTAGTTCCTACTCACAAAATAAACTCTAGCTTTTACACAGATTTTGATTTAGAAAGGAGAGAATAAATATATTGAGGACTAATTTAAAAAACTCTGATTTGGAATTTTTTATATTTGAAAATGCTGTGTTACCTACCAAACTTGTAAAAGATGCTGTTAAACATTTGCATATTTGTTTACAATTCTAAATGCAAATCTGAGATTTCCTGAGATTTTGTGACTTAGAGAAACTGTTATTTTGAGTATTACTTTAAAAACGGAGATAAAATTCTGTTATGTGACTCTCCTTACTTACCAGGTATGAAGACTTTCTAGTCAAAGCACGCATATCCTGGTGCAATTCTGAAGTTTGTTTTAAGTGATTACTTTACATACAGCATTTGCACTTTGGTATTTTTTTCTGACACTAGAGTCAGAAGTTGTCATGTTTTTTTGAACGAGATTCTTGATGAGCTTACGTTTTTCCCTAGAGGAGAAGTTGAAGGTATGCAGCATTTTACTGAGCAAGATAATTTAGAGATTTTTTTAATTCAATTTTTCTTTCCTTGTCTGTAGGTCATGTTCCTAGGAGAGCTGGAGGAAATCTTGGATGTAATTGAACCATCACAATTTGTCAAAATCCAGGAACCCTTGTTTAAACAAATTGCCAAGTGTGTCTCTAGCCCTCATTTTCAGGTTAGTGGTGAAGACAATTGTTTGTTTAGGGATGTGTAGTCTCAATTTCTAGCATAACACCTCTTCAAATGTAGATACCATTTTATGTTCTGTTATTTTAAATACTTATCTTCTGGATTCCTATGTGGAAACTTATGTTGCAGTAGAAGTTCAATTCTGAGCTCCATGATGAAGTACGTTTGTGGGTTACAGCACAGAACTTGCAGTTTGGAGCTACATGAGGCTTTCAACTGTGTCCCAACTGACTTTGAGGCCTTACAGCTGTAGGTGATAGACACTGATTGTATGGCCTTCAGATTTGTAGGCCCAGTGGGATTTATTTGCTCCCTTTTTTAGTGCAGCACGGTGCAGCATTTTTGTTCTCCTTCCTCCTTCGTTCTCTAAGGAGATCTCTGGTTAGAGGTGATAGGTCCCATAGACCACTTTCTTTCTTGCATGATAGAAAGAAGGGGGATGAATAGGAATTAAATGTAATCATGAAGAGGAGTTAGGATTCATGGCCTATATCATCTACATATTAAACTATGTGATCTATCATTACATAAAAGAAGATAGATTATCTGCTTCATTCTGTAATGCTAAGACTGACTCTCAGGAATCCCAGACCTTAGAGATTAAAAAAAAAAAAAGAGCATGGAGAAAGGAAGACTTCCACTTTGTTGAGGAGGATCTGATTAAAGACAAAATAAGCTTACACAATTCTCTGGGCCTTAATGGAATGCACCTACCAAATACTGAGGGAGCTGGCAGAAGTGATTGCTAAACCACTTTGCTATCATCTATGCAAGGTCATTGAGAACTGGAGAGCTGCTAGCAGACTGCAGGAAAGCCAATGTCACTCCAGTCTTCAGAAAACACAGTAAGGAGAAGGAGGGCCTGGGAAACTACAGGCCAGTCAGCCTCTCCTCATCCATGGAAAGGTGATGGAACAACTTATTTTAGATGTTATCTCCAAGCAAGAAGTTTATCAGGAGTAGCCAGAATGGGATCACCAAAGGAGAAATCATGCTTGACCAACGTGGTAGCCTTCTGTGATGTCATGACTGGCTGAGTAGATGAGAGAGCAGTGGATGTGTAACTTCAGCAAGCCTTTTGATACTGCCCCCCATGACATCCTAATAGGTAAGCTTAGGAAGTGTGGGCTGGACGAGTGGTTAGTGAAGTGGATAGGGAAAGAAGAAATAGCTGATCCTATCCAGCAAGTTTGCTGATGAAGCAAAGCTGGGAGGAGTGACTGGCACACACCAGTTAAGATTAGGGGCTTACCTGCAGGTAAGGATCCCTTTCTTTCTCTGTCCTGGTTGGCCATGAGCTAGCAGTGTGCCCTTGCAACCAAGAAGACCAGTGGTGTCCTGGGGTATATTAAAAAGCACGTGGTCAGCAGGTCGAGGGAGGTTGTTCTCTCCCCCCTTTATTCTGCCCTAGTGAAGCCTCATATGGAGTACAGTGTCCAGTTGTGGGCTCCTGAGTTCAGGAAAGGGCACTGCTGGAAAGAGTACAGCAGTGGAGGATTACGAGGATAATTAGGGACCTGGAACAGATGTATCCCCTTATGTGAGGATAGGAGGTGAGACTCAGGGCTGTTTAGCCTGGAAGAGACTGAGAGGGGATCTTATCAAGGCTTATGAAAGGATGGGTGTCAACAGTATGGGGCCAGGTGCTTTTCAATCCTGCCTGGTGACAGGACAAGAGGCAATGAAGGCAAACTGGATAACAGGAAGTTCCATATGAACATGGAGAAGAACTTCTTTACTAAGAGGCTGGCAGAGCTTTGGAACAAACTTCTCAGAGAGACAGTAGAGTCTTCCTTTTCTGGATATATTCAAAACCTGCCTGGATGCTTTCCTGTGCAACTGTTATGGGAACCTGCTTTAGCAGGGGGTTGGAGTGGAATCACAAAATCACTGTGATTTTGTGATACAACTGCTATAGGCTCTTTCCTGGATGACATCTGTTTTTAGTACAGTGTAGATGTTTTCTCTTCTAGTTCTCAACTGGCCCCTCATAATGATTATTGTAATTAGTACCTTGCCCGTGTTTAAGATCTAATCTCCCATATTTAGCCCAGCTACTGGACATAACACAGTTTCCTTTGTCTTGTATGCTAATGCTGGTCTGATCCTTCCATCTGGGAAATCAAAGGTGGAGGGGAAGAGGAGATGGATAAGTTGTTCCACTGTCCTTTCATTTCCAAAGCTGCAGTATTGTATTATCTGCACTTGGTCTGTATTGATTCTCAATATATTGTTCAGGAGTAAGAGAGGGTAGATAGTGTGGGATCTGAATTACAGTATAAAAATTTGATTTCATTAATATAGATTATATTACTGATAAAAATAGAGTCTTAATTCCAGAGCTAATTCATTTGAATGAAATTTCTGTGGTTTGTTTTTGCTTCAGATTATTAGAAATACAAGTACATGAATTCCTGTTAATATTTTATTCCTTTGACTCAAAGGTGGCTGAAAGAGCACTGTACTATTGGAATAATGAATACATCATGAGTTTGATAGAGGAGAATTCAAATGTCATACTTCCCATCATGTTTTCCAGCCTTTATAGGATTTCTAAAGAGCACTGGAATCCGTAAGTTCTTGCAATTAAATTTCAAATTGCCTCTTGTCAAACTACTGATCAATTTAGGACGTATGTGCTGAAGAATGTCAGAATAGGAGATACCCAGATTCAAAGCTGACATGAGCAGGTGCAGCTCTGTTAATGCCAATATAAATTAGAGCATGCTTGAGCTTGGCTCAAAATGATATTAATTATCTGGTATGTGTATGAAAATCAGTACCTCGGGGGATAAAAATAAACCTTCTCCGTAAGTTAAAAGAAAGAAAAATTAGGTGTTGTATTGTTATTGAAGAAAAAGTGTTGCTCATCAAGCATTTCTCATAAACAGCTGGTAAATGTGTTGTCTAGAATAATGATGCTTGGCATTAATAAAGCTTTGTAGCTGTATCGTGGATGGTACTGTTCCCTCTGGTACCAGCATTTTTCTGAATGTTTATGGAGCATATAAACATCCTTTTTTTTTTTTAGGTAGTGTTTTTTTTCCTTCTAAATTTATTTAAATACATCTGTTCTCCATTGGGCACAGATTAGTGGCTTCCTATTGATATTTTGCTTTCTTGTTTTTAAACAAAATTTCCTAGTAGTGTAATGAAAAACATTGTTACAGTTAGATATCATGTATTCTATACTTGGGATGAAATGTTTGTTAAGCCAAACGGATTGCTGTTTAGTAGATCCGGTATTTTTAATGAGCTGTACTGTGCTCAGATCCCAGTTACTTTGCTAAGGTCTTCCTGTGAAGTATTTGTAAGCTATTTCATCTTTTGCTCTGTGTTCTACACCTTTCAAACCCTCAAGTTTGTGTGCTTTCATCACAAATCTAATGCGACTGGAAACCGTCCATGGTAAAGGCTGGTTACAGAAAGACATTTTAAGTGGCTTGCTGCTGCACTGAGGGTCTGAAACCTTCCAGCACTCTGTCCAGCCTTTTGTACTACATTCTGGGGTGCTTTAAGTCATGAGGACATGCTAGTCCTTCACTTCTCAGAGTGTTCATACCTACAGGAATGTTGTACCATTAGCAGGCAAACCAGATTAAGAAACTTGTTGAATCAAGAAGATATTTTAGGAATCCTTATGTGTATTAAAACATTAATAAATGAGGACAGCAAAAGTGATAGTCTATTGGAAATATGTGAATGGTAGACAGGAGAATGTGGAAATGTCACATTTGCTATGTAGTTTAGCCCCAAATGCTGCTAGCACTTGTATTCATGCCTGCTGAAGAGCTGTTTCATAAGCAGCCATGTGTCTGAATATGACACCTGTAGCATTGGATCAGGAATCAGGATTTCTTGATTAATAATCTGTTCAAATTTTTAAATGTTTTTGAGCTTTGTTTCTTTCCCTTCTCTGTTGCTATGTTGTTTTTTTTTTTATGTTGAACTCTGCTGGAGAGGAATTTTGAACTCTAGATAAATCAGACTAATAACAAACCCCTGTTACTTTGGAAATACTGTTATATTTTAGGCTACCTTTGTGTGACAGACTGTCTTTGCAGCCTTTTTGAAATTACTAGCATTGTACATCATTTCTCCCTGTAGGAACAGGTCCTGTTTTATTCAGATAAGCAACTGGAATCAAAATGAGCAGTGGTGTATTGACTTCTGTGTTACAGCAATAAGCAAAGGCAGCAGAGGTTTATTCATACACTGTATACTGCTTTGCGTAGATGTGGCCACATTGCATCCATAGCACTTGTAGTGGTGTTTTTGTTTTTTTTTTTTTTTAATTAATAATTTTTTTAATGTACCGAAGTGAAAGTGAACATGAAATGTAATGATACAAGGACAGCACTTTTGAAATAAAGCCTTGTATTTTGCATGGAGGCATGGATTATTCAGCTTGATGGAAGAATTGTAAGGAAATATGAATCATACCCTTTTTTGTTTCAATTCTGGTACTTCTGCAAGCAATGATTTTAATCCCTGGAGTTGCATTGAGAATTGCTCAACATCATGAGGGAGGAGTCTATCGTTATTTCTAACAGCTTTCTGTTGTTACCTTTTACCCTAGATGTTTGCTTTGCCTCATGTAAGTAGTTATTAGAGTTATCAAGAACTGATTCATACCTTTAAAGGTGTTGATCAAGTAGTTTCACTGAAATAAAAATTCGCATATTTGCAAGAGCAGAGTTTATCACAGAACTGCTGGTAAGAGAAGATAGTTTTCTTGTTTGATTTCACCTGAAACTAATCAATTCCTTTCTTCTATTTTAATGTTTCACAGGGCTATTGTGGCTTTAGTCTACAATGTGTTGAAGGCATTTATGGAAATGAACAGCACCATGTTTGATGAGCTGACAGCCACTTACAAGTCAGATCGTCAGCGGTAACTTTTTAAAGCTTTTTTTGTCAGCTGTGCATAAGGACTGCTGTTTAGATTTTCCTTTGCACTCAGCTGCAATTGCAAAATCTCATACATAATTTACACAATGCCTGTATTTTTCCCTATGTTCTCTTTAGCTTACTGTTTGCAAGTTGTGAGAGAATGTAATGTATAAGTTGATCTTTACCCCTTATAACACGTGGTAATTATTACATAGCTTGGGAAGTTTCAGGAAACTCCTTTTGACATTGTATTCCAAAAGAATTAGATGTATTAAGCTATTTCCATCTAAACATTGGGGAGCACTTCTTAACTGTGGTCAATGGAACACGTTGCTCGGAGTGGTTGTGGAGTCTCCATGCTTGGAGATGTTCAGAAGCTGCCTGGTGGTGATCCTGGGCAACTTGCTGTGGGTGGCCCTACTTGAGGGGATACATCAATGGTCTCCAGAGGCCCCATTTGACCTCTGCCATTCTTTGTTTGTGTGAAGCTTTTCAATGATAAAAGAAAACAAGTGTTTTAAGATACCACTGCGCTTCAAGACTTTAAAACAAACACTGAGTTTGGAAAGAGACATGAGGAAAATCCGCATGTTTTGATTTTCCAAATCAGTACTTATAGACTAGACGTTGTCTTAAAGCTCAAAGGCATCTTTCAACTTTTTTGATTCTTAATCTGCTTGATCTGAATCTTTGAGCTTGTGCAATCCATTAGGTACACCACTCATTTGTTCCAACCCAGTTGTATGCAATTTGTCTGTTTTCCTATGTTCCTTCATATTCCAATTATTGTGCAGAGATTTAGCCCATCCAAAGTAGCAGGTTAAAAAAAAAAAAAAAAAAAAAAAATAGAATTCAGGAACTCTGAACTTTTGTGTGACTTGGAGTTCACACAGGCAAAGCAAAGGATTCTGAAAGTCATAAAAACTTGCTATGTTAGTAGTCTCTAAAGTCTCTTGCAGTCTATAGCTTTAGAATTGCGTGTCTGGATTCATGCTGCTGTCTGTTATGCTTCATTGCTGTAAAATAAGAAGTTTTATACATGAAAAATCCACAGGTGAACTAATAAAGCTTTTTAAACTTAAAACCTCAGGTCTGTGAGCTAGGACACATGAATTCTAAGTAGCTGTTGAAAAGTAAGGTTCAATCTGCTAGAACAGCTGAGGCAATACCATGTAGCTTTCTAGCACACAAAAGAGGCTGAGAATCTCAGGACTGGTCATCTAATCCAGACTTTTTCAAGTCACCTCAGTGACTTAAGTCAGTGTCATTTGCACTTTGCACCTTAAGATGAGGAGCTCAGCTCTTAACAGAATGGGACACTGGTGTAGTATGTTCCATGTTTGGACAACTAATTATCATCTTAAAGCATGTAAATAACTGCACGTGTAAACAGGGACAATTAATTAATGGATGTTTAAAGAAAAAAATAATGTTTACAGAAAAACTTAATTGTATTAATAAAGCAGCATTTTTAAAATGTATCTTTAATACTACTTAAAGCTTGAGGAGAAAAATGTTCAGTATTAATGACTATGCTAGGTCACATAGGTAAGTTGGATGAGGTTATCATCATTTCAGAGCCTTTCACTAAGCAGGCATCTATTTTATAATGATGAGATAATAACTATCTGGTAAACAGCCTGAAAATGTCAGGCTATTTCATTTATTCTTGTGATACTATGTTTCAGAGACAGTGGGCTCTATTTTGCTTTAACTGATCTTCAGGGACTTAGATAAAAGTTGCTTTTCTTTTTTTGTGTGCTGAATAAACTTTAGCAGATGTTGACATGGCAGCTGAGTTGGGATATGTAGGAATAGTATTTCTAATCCACTGAAATATTTCTAGGAATTCTGTAATTTGACAGGTAGAGAATCTGTATTGTTAGCTTTTCATTTCATCTGAACATGCAGGGTGATGCCGTAGAAATGAGATGCATTTTGCATCTTGAAATGCAGGGAAATTTATTCAAAAGAAGTTACAGCAGAAACTGGAAATTTAGAAAGCAAATAATGCAGGTAAAGAAAATATTAGCTCAGCTGTTTAATTTTAACAAAATAGCCATGAAAGCCTGTTGTTAAAGAAAATACTAAATAGAATTTGGTAGAGGAAAAAAAAAAAGTAAAGCACTGGCTAAAAGATACATCTTGTGTCTGAACTTTCCCTTTGCTGAAGTGTATGACAGCCCTGAATAAAGAAACTGGAAAATAACAAAATGCAGATTAGCAATAATAATGATATTTGGTCCATAATAGAAGTCCATGTGTGTTTTTTTAATTTATTTCTTATTGCAGACTAGCATGTGTAAGCACTATTTCATTTTATCCTAATACTTTTTTAGTAGTACTTACATAAGCAATGAAAAGCAAAAGAAAAAAAAAAAAACCTTAAAGAAAAAAAAGTAAGTATAGGAATTGCAAAATGTTAAATAAAATTAGTACTGCTAATTAATGTCATTTTTACATAAATATTTATTTTTGTCTGCTAACTCTTTGTTTTGTTTCATCTGTCAGTGAGAAGAAGAAAGAAAAAGAGCGTGAAGAACTGTGGAAAAAACTGGAGGATTTGGAATTAAAGAGAGGTCTTAGACGTGATGGAATAATTCCAACTTAACAAAAAAACAAAACAGCATTATTAACCTGTGGAGTCACACATTTATGTAGTAGAAGATGGAGCAACAGTTTTCTGTATTGTGCAACTTTACAGTAGATTTCACATTTGTTTCATTATTACAACAGCACTGTATATACCTGTCTCTAAGTAAAGGAAAAAAATAAGGACTTTAATCCAAAGTTTGGACAGCAGATGGACTTCTCAGAACTTTGCAAACATAATCATTGTTTTAACCCTTCTTTAAAACCAGTCTTCAAAGATCTGTTGATGAAAATTGCAATGTCAGATTTCATTGTCAGGACCTGTTCCTTATTTATCGTTAGCAGAGAGTATAATACAACTTTCAAATGTGAACAATCTTAAAATTTAGCTTGTCTTTCTGCTAAACTGTTAAGTGTATTTATAGTAAAAGAGAAAAAAGACTGTCATTTCCTTATGAGTTTGTGTAACATCCTCCTTCTCTGGATAACTTTACTGTAATTTGACTTTTTTTTTTTTCTTTCCTTTTGCACATCTTCATAAGTTGAATGTCCATTCAGATCAGGGCCATGAAAAAAAAAAAAAAACATAGGTCCTGAATAAAAGTTTTGTTTACTGGTGTGAGCATTTTTCAGTACCAGTCTGTCTCTGGTGCTTCTTTAATTTGAACATTAGGAGCTAAAAAAACAAGTAGGTGATAAACATAGTAGGAAAGGGAGCTTTGGATTCGTGCACCTATTTATTGCAAATCCAAATTAGTGTCCACAATCCTTGAAAAATGGACAGTGGTAACAGCTTAGATTTCAGTACCTAACCAGTATTAGTGTTACAGCATTGGACACACGTACCAGAGCTGTTTTAGAAATACTAATTCCTAAATTACTACAGTATGTTTTTATTGGACCATTTTGAAAGAATAAAGACAAACGCTAAACAGTGCAAGCATGAAATTGATCTCCAGTGGTCATGGATCTAACTGGGAAATGAGTTGAGATAGCAGTTTGGACTGTTTGGAGTTGTTGCCTTACTTTTTAATATGTATTTATAAAGTGTTCCAGCAAAAGAGGATGTAGCCTCTAAGAAACATACTATAGTGTTTTTGTGGTTCTAGTTCTATTATTACTCATCACAGTACCAGCCCTATGGTCTTAGCTGGAAAGGATTCTGGATAATATACTTCTGCATTCTCATCTGGATGCTCATTCCTAACTACTGTATTTGTTACCAAAAGTGGTTCTACAAATGCTACTGAAAAAAAATTCTGGAAATCCTAATGTTCTGAGTATTAATAATAAAGCTTTTATATCAAAGGTGCATTGTGACCAAATTGTTTAAAACAAAAGAAAAAAAAAAAAAAAAAAAAAAAAAAAAAAAAAGAAGAGGGCTGTATTATAAGTATACATTATTGGCTATCTGCTTTGTATTTGAAAGTGGAATTTACATCTTTGGTAGGTAAAATGCTGATAAAACTTATGTACAGTAAATATTTAGCTAATGCAGTTGCATTATTATATACCGAAAGGTATGTGTTTCAGGATTTTACTCCAGGATGCTTTTGAACTGTTACGGTCATATGACAACAGTGAATTGATAATCCTAAACCATCAATCCAGCAGTATTTACAGTATAAAACTGAATTGGTGTTCCTGAGTCTTTGTGATAGTTGCAAACATGAATTTATGACCTGTTGCCATTGATAGAAATACAATATAAATACATGCTTGTATATTTTTCTTCCTACCATTTAAGTATACAGTAGGATTTGAAGTTTTCTTGTTTCCAGGCACGGAAAAGAAGAGAGGAAAAAAAGAAAAAAAGCATTCCCTCCTTGACTACTGACTGTTTCGGGACTATCAGGTCACAGTTTGTACTCCTGGGTCTGCACACACAGATATGTTGTAAACTAAACAGTTTTGTAAAAACTTGGCACTGTTAATTCCGGGACAGGGAGGAAAAAGAAATAAGGTGGATCTAGTCATATGCAACACCCAACACAACGTGGTTTAATGGGATTAACGAGCTTCTAAGAACACTGGCTGGGACGCAGTGTAAATTAGACAGTTACTGTCGTAGTTGAAACATTTTATTTTGAAGTGCTGAAGCAAAGGTGCAAGCTGAGATACTGAAGATTAAATAAATTTATAATGAATCACGTCCCTTAGCCCGTTGATTTTGACAGTCTTTTATTTCTGTTACAAAAGAAATACTAACTAGTGCGATTTCTGTGTGAAATTATCACGATTTACAAGAGGATGGATTGAATCATGCTTAAAGACTGATTGTGAAAAATTGAGATATAATGGAAATTTAAAAAAGAAATTTTCCACCTGGTGGAGTAAAGCAGAACGATGTGAAATTAGAAAAAGCACCTTGTCCTGTACTTAGAGTTTAGGTGAGTGTTGTTTGTTCACAACTTTATGGTTTTGACATGACGTTCTGGTGTTGATCATACACAACTGATGAGAACCTGATGGGTTGCAATATTTTATTACCTCTGATGTGGGGATAGCGGGGAGCCTCTAAAGCTTGTAGATGATTTATCACTTCCAAGAAGGAATGTTTCTCTGAGCGGAATGGGACAATGTGCTCTTAGTCACGAGACTCTAAAAGGCTGATGAGACCCTAGGTTGCACTTTGTGGTGCCCTCTGTGGTGTATGTGAAGAAGCACTTGCCACAATGACCTGACTGTACCCCCAGGGTCCGCTGTTTGCCGCAACCCGAATGCGATACTCTGCCACTGTACAGAGCTCCCTTTGGGATCAGTTGGAGCTTTAGGCAAAGAAGAAGGCAGCACATGGGCCCAAGTGTGATCAGTGTGTCTATTTATAATTGTGCTTTTGTTTGCTTGTTGAGTTCCAGAAACTACCTTTGTTTGTGTAAATGTTGTTGTTAACTGCTCTTAGAGCAGTGGTTGGGTGATGGCTGGTGTCCTGTGCCATATTGGTTTCAGGAGAAAGGATTGAATGCTGTCTGCTAAAAGGAAAGAACTGCATTTT
This sequence comes from Centrocercus urophasianus, assembly GCF_019232065.1. Lineage (NCBI taxonomy): Eukaryota > Metazoa > Chordata > Aves > Galliformes > Phasianidae > Centrocercus > Centrocercus urophasianus. The sequence goes on from NW_024884586.1 coordinate 46,561,815, forward strand.
CAATACAAGGGCATTGCATCAGGTCATGGGGATACGACGACTGTAAAAGTAAAGTTCCTCTCATATACTTTAAATTGAGCGCATATTGCTTTTTTCATCTTGCAAGTCTCCCTTATTGTTTTCCTTTCATTGATTTTGAGTGTTTTTTGTCTCTCTTCCAAAGGTTGGAATGCTTTAAATAAAAGTATTCTAATGCCATTGGATCTTTCATTAGTACATTTAATCTTGGTTTTCTTAGCATAAATAAAAGGGTTTAATTTATTTTTTATCTCCTCCTATATATGGGAAAAAAAGCAAGGCTGTTGGAGCCAAGAATTGCTTGAGCAAGAAAAGCAGCAGCTGTGTGTACGTTATACATGTGTAAGTACAGCCTCAGGCTCTCCTACTCTAAGGAAAGGAAAATATATTAGGAGCTATAAAAACCTCTATTATTTGGTGAGGAGAGGGGAAAAAACTGAGCAGATTTTTCTCCCCCAAATAAAACCAAAATGAATTGGCTTTAGTTCTGTCTTTAAAAGCAAAGATGGCATTTTCTCTTGATCCGTGTGACTGTCCTCACAATGCGGTCCCCTAAAAGACGATAAAGCTGATGAAGAGCAAGATTGCAGAGTGTTCTTATTTATGTGTGACTTTACTTAGGCTCATCTGCTTCCCTTACCAGCTATATTGCGTGGCACAAATTAGTTTTCCTAGTCGATAGGTGCAGCAGATTTTGCATTGCCCAGTTTTTCATTTAAAGTCTACGACATCTTGAAGTGGGATGGAACTAATTTTTCATTGAAAACTTTAATCCCAGTGTCGCTTCCCATCCACAGAAGCGCGCGCTTCTTATCATGACCTCTGAATACGTGTTTTTGTTATTTGGATCACTTGCTGTAAATACGTTGTATTCATAACCTCATGTAAAATGAGGAATTTTCAAATATAAATAATACCAATACATTTCTTGTTGTTGGCCTATTTTTGACTGTAGTATAGCGAATGAGCTGTCATGCTTTTTGTTTAAAAGTTAGCATTAGATTCATAGATCTGAATATTTTAGCATTTCATTGTTTAAGCAGGAGAGGGCAGCAGAAGTTCATTTTTCCCCATAGGAATGCTCTGGTCCATTATTGTTTTTAAATTTAGATGCATTTAACTATTTGTAGGCGGGAGGGGAGGGGGGAAATGAAACATTTTTTATATTATATTAAAAGGTGCATATGAAAATATAAAGACTGGTCCAACCAGACCGTGAACACGTCTTCTACTTACATCAAAGTAATAATAACAATGCCTTCCACCTCTGGATAAAGTACAAGCAGGTCTTAAGCTCTTGGATTCAAATGTCATTCTTTGGAAATAGTTTACTTTCTTAAAAATGGTATCAAACAAACTCAAACTCAATGGTGCTCCCAGCTATACATGTGTAATCTTCCTCTTATGCACATGCTCAAGAGGCTCTGTACTGTGGGTGCATCTAAATAAAGAAGCAATGAAGTGTTTACCAGGTGCTTGGCTTTTTTTTCCTACCTCCTCCCATCTAAACTTCATCTACCTTTTCAACAGAGAACTTCCAGCTACCAGCTGTGCATTCTTATGTGCTGAATGTAAGGACAATACTCTAAGAAAAAGAACACCCAAAAAGGAGGTAACTCATGTTTCTGGCAGAATTACCAGCACAGGCTAGTTTTTGTTACATTTTTTTTTTTAAAGGTCCTCTCATGATGATGAGCATCCTTGTGCTGCATGTAATCAAGCCTGTAAAGAAGGTGAAGAGCAGTGGAGACAGAGGGCAGACGTTAGATTCACACTGTGTCCTTTGTAAGCCATCTGACCCTTACACTTTGCAGCTGGTGAAGGAACAAGACTTAACGTTTGTAGCATCATTCTGCTGTTTCAGTCCTTGTGCTGCTCTGCGTTGTGTTATGGAAGTGAGGAGAAAAGTTTAAGATGGTTAATTACAAAGGAAGCAGCCTCTGGAGGGAACTGAAGGTAGAGCCAGGTGAGGGGTAGTGCTGATGAGCTGCTTTAGCAATAAAGCTAGATCAGTATTTATTAAACTGATTCTGAAATATAATTTTTCCTAGGTGAGTTATTCCAGTAGCGTAATTCTTTACATTTCTTTCCATTTTGACTTTTTTTCCAAATTCCATTCTCAGCAGTTGGATCTTGCGTGCCTTTGTTAGCAGAGCTCTTTATCAGATTGGTACTTGTAAGACTGTATTCAGATCATTTTTCCTCCTTCTGTCTCTCTGGTTCCTTACTGCAAGGCAAGTATTTTCAAAGAAGCACAACGAAATCAGAACACGCAGTAAGTTGGCCTTCAGGGTAGGATTTCTCTCCAGCAAATGTAAATTATAAAGCAATCTTTAAAGGACTGGAATTAAAAACTTAGGTTCCCGATTCTTGTAATGATAATTGCTGTGCTAATTTTTCACCTTTTGTCTTTCCTTCTCAGGAGTGTTTTCATTTCTCATGTAATATCTGAGCTCCTAGTTTATCTTGCATTAAGTTTGGATCCTAGATCACAAGCCCGTGGCCTACAAAAGTGCTTGCAGGTAAAGGCTGTTCCCAAGTCTCTGTTCAATTGTTGCTTCCATGTACAGTAAAGCTGGGTTTTAAACTGGGAACTGAGATACACTCTTGCAGTGTGAATTCAGAGCTATATGTATTTAAAGATTAAGTGCTGAAACCAGAGTGAGTATCCTGAATTTGTTAGTAATACACTGATAGGAACTGTACAAACCCACAGTGAGTCATGACATCACATGAAAAATGGTGGACAGAAACTTTATTATTTTTCCTGAGCGTTTTTTAGTTTGTTTTGTCTAGTTAATGCTTCTCTTCACTGGAATCTCAGAAGATTCAGGAGGCTAGAAATAAGATGTATGGAAATTGTGGTGTATTTTAAAAAATATTTCATATTGCTGGGCAGTGACCTGTACCTTTGATACGCAGACGAAATGTGGACATGTGTTTTGCATTGACCATGAAGCTGGGAAGGTCCTGGAAAAAAGAGTGTGGGGATGGGAAAGACAGTTAAGATACCCTATGTGACTTCTGAAACTTGTTTTTGAAGTTTTCACTGTGACACCAGCTGTGACAAGTTTGTGATATTGCGTGAGGACTGCAGTTCACCACAGAGCAAGCAGCAGCCCAGGAGGCAGCATTTGCAGAGCAGTTGTCTTGTAGGGTGCTGTGCTGAGGTTATGCATGCCAGCCTACTGGCCAAAGCACCGTGAAGCTCAAGAAGAGCTGGTCTGAATAAGGAAGGAATGTAGTGAATTGGACCATGGATTTGCTCACGTGTTGCCTCTCTGATTTCGTGATGGCTCCCATGAATGTCCACAGACTTCATCAATTCTGCAGCTAAAATACATCAGTGGAAAATAGCTGTGCACGTGAATATCTGAAACAAAAATGGGCATCTCTGTTATGCAGTCCTCATGTCAGGCATCTTGGAAGCTGTAAGCTGAAGCCTGCTGTTGGTACATCTCAGAGTAAACTGAAATTTGGCAAAATGCAGCCTTGATTTCTGAAGCAAGGACACGTGGAATTCAGACAGTAGTAATTAGTCTATTAGTCCACAGACTATTTCACAGACACAAAGGGATATTATCGCTATTTGCCATGCATGACACTCATCAGACAGTAATTGTTCACATGGTTAGTGATTATTTCAAGCATCAGTTCTGGCGAGACTGGAATTACCCCAAGGAATACAAAGGAGAGAGCGCTTCCTGCTGCCTCTACTCACATCATCATCACCTCAAATGATGCCAGCCTCCTGCTCAAGGCTCCTCCAGCGCAGCCAGGAGTGCTTGCAATGGGCCAGAGCTTAAAACCTGTTCTGTTCAGAATTGTCCTATAGGGGAGAGGTTGATGGCCAGACCAGTGGGTATTTTGGCCTTACCCAATGACACGTCTTTCTGTGTGGTGAGCTAAATGTGGGGTTTTTTGAGTGGCCTTCAGGAACCTTGTTCTAAAAGGACCTTGTGATGTAGCTCTGCTTTAGCAGAAACTGTTGAAACATTTATTTTCAAATTAAATTCTATTTCTGTAATGGCTGTGCCAATGGATTAACTCTCCAAAATTTCCATCCTGAGCCATTAAATGACTTCTCACCTACTGTGCATCCCACTGCTATCTCTTTGGTTATTCAGAGCTTGTTGGTAAAGTATTTGCAAACGTCTATCAATTTGCTCCACTACTACTGCAATAAATACAACAGAACAGGAATTTGTTTGATTTGATGCCCTGGTATAACATCACAGGGCAGGGCATCATATAGCATCACAGGGAATTACTTTTCCTTTCCTTTTTTTTTCTCCCACTCAATCTATTTCTGTTTTCTCTTGCTCTAGACATAATTCTGATGATGGGAAATTCGAATTTGTGCAGTGGAGAACAAAAGGAGAGAAAAAAAGGAGCTGCTTTCAGGATCTGTACTTCCAGAAAAGGTTTGTGTATATTTCCTGTGGAGCACAATCTCAGCACTCCTGCCTCATGCCCTCCACTGCGTAGAAACTGACGTCCCCGTTGTCCCCAAAAGCTCCTGGAAGCATCATGCCTTATTTAAAGTTACCTGTGGTCAGGGTGTCCAAAAATCAGATCCTTACAGGTCGTGTGAAGTCTTTCAGATTCTCAGCTAAAGCAGTTCAGTCAGGCCAAGCATGTCTTGTGGCTTTGTATGTATTTTCAGAATATGGGAGCATTCAAATATGGCATTTGATTCCATCAGGTTTTCCATCTTTATTTTCCCTCCAGATTATTAATTGTATTAAAAATAAGAATAAAAAATCCAGAAGCAGTCATGCTGTGCCCTTCTGTATTATTCAGAAGGAGCTACACCTGAGGCACGGACTCCTCTGGCAACATGACTGAATTTAACTGTGACAGAGCTATGGACAGAAGAGAACAGCCAGCAGTCAGGTGCAGATGGAAGGTAACAGAGCTTATTTCCATAGGCAACTTCACCATGATGAGTTATGAGGCTCCTTAACTGAACTGAGAGAAGCTCTGTTCCAACAGCAGCCCTTGGTTTCTAACAAATAATTCAGGCTTGCTTGACCAAACCAAGAAGGCCCTTACATTCAATTGCAGGATCATGCTGTTCTGCCAGAGTCACCACTTATGTACAGTTTCCTATTTATTAATTCAGTGCCTAGAGAGAGAGATTAATTAAGTCAGTTTAGACTGTGAAGAAACTCCCTTCTCTTTTTTCCTCCCTTTTAATCAAGCGTGATTTGTATCCCTGCTAAATCCACCATCATTAAACTTCTTTCTCTTTTCCTATTCTAAGTTACCAAACCAGTTTAAAATGCTTGCCAATGAAACGTGTGCTGCATGTAGTTTAATGGAACAAAAATCAACCTATTAATGGGATTTGAAATACAATTATTAAATGTAATGCTTGGATTTATTGTCTAGGCAAACAAAACCTATAAATAAGGCATTTAGTGTCATAATGGTATTTTCCTTTGATCGAGCTTCAATTAGTTAATGATGTAGGATATCCTGTTTTGATTGCATCATTGTTGCAGCAAGGAGTATTAGCACGAAATCCAGATCCTGCACTCGTAATTAACAACTCAATTTCCAAAACTTAACTTGCCTTTTCTGCAGAAGCTTAATTTCATGGGGTGACAGTTTGCCCAGCATTCATACGTTATGATAGGACGGTCCTGGGACAGAACTGGGAAAAGTAGCATAGTGCTTTACTGAACAGACTGACAGCAACAACAAATTAGATAAAAGGGGAAGCATTTCCCTTGCAGCAGTCTTTTCCAGTACCCACAATGTACAAATACCGGTGATGCTTAGGTTCATCCATACCAACCTTGCTATGGAAATGCTGTCTGTCAGTTAAAAACGTGTGACCTTCCTCCCATACTGGCTTTTCTTCCTCCTGTGCTGCTGGACTTGGCAGTAGTTGAGGCTTTGAAATGTATTTTCCTTTACTGTAACCTTGAATTGTTTTCCGTGTGTTCACATTCTGTCGGTTGCATCCATTATCCTCCTCAGTGTTTTCATGCTAATGCATTCTCTGTAACATCTGGAAATATCTCTTTGGCAGCTTGCAGGGTTGGGGGATTTCTCTTTTTGCCTGCAGACAGAGGACTGGGCAGGTAGACAAGGAGAAGGGTTGAATATCTTGAACATCTGTTCCACTGTGTCCGCAGATCCTGCAGTCAGAGGGGTGACCCTCATTGCTCTCCTGGGCTTCCCAGCCCTCAGGTTTCCCATTTCTTCTTATTGCCTAAATTTCTACAGCCCCAAAATACGTGCCTGTGGCATGCAGGCTCTGCTTCTTTTTGCCTGAAGCTGCCCCTCCTGCCTTCCAGAGTTCACACTCCTATCAGTAATGTTTCATGATTTTTCCTTGGGTGTGCTCATGCTTTCTTGAATGAGGGAGATCTTTCCTCTTCTAAGCTCAGAAGTGTGATAAGGGCAGGCGAGGACTGCCTCTGTGAACTGCAAATCTTCATTCTGTTCCTTTTGGAGTCATTGGTAGAGTTCCTATTGCTGTCAACAAAAGTGAAATAAAGGTCTGTGAGGCTATTGGGCAAATCTGCTGTGTTTGTATGGGAAACTGGACAGTAGTAATAGGAATGATGTAGACTCAGTTTCCTTTTCCTGCAGTGAATTTATCTATTAATGTTGCCTACTGTTTAGTGCATATTAGCTGCATGATTCTCTAAAAAGCTTTTATGCACGTAAGCCTTGGAACAAAGTGCAGTCCCACTTTGCTTCCTGCCTGCCTTAGAAGGATGCTCCCAAACTTTAATACATTTATTAGTGGATGGTGTGTGAGCCTGCAGTCACACACTTAAGAACATAAAATAAAACCCAACCCCTTGATGTTAAGTAGAGACTGTCTTTGCTAAGACTGTCTAGACACGATGTCTGTGTATAAAATAATTTGGTTATGAACAGGGTGCCATTGTTAACAAGATGGTATTGTGCTACTGTGGAAATTCAAAGGGAATTCTTGCTTTCAGGGGCAGAGAAATACTCTTTTCTACTGAGTTGTTGCTGACATGAAATGCGCTGCTCTGAGCCACACAAGAAATGAAAATGAAGACCAGGCAAATCTGTTGCAACATTTATCTTCCTTCAGGGATGATGAGATTTTTTAGAAATCAGGGCAAAAGATAATTTCTGAATGATGAACACAATCTGACCATATCTAGAAAGAATGCTTACTCCAGTGTTTCAGGGCAGGGTTATTAGAGCCATACCAGCAAAAGGCCGGTCTGGATCTCCTGCTCTGGCTGCTTGTGCCGTTCTGGTGGTTGAGCATTTTAGTTTTGTCTTTGAGGCTAACAATTTGTTGGATATAGACAAGCACTTGGCTGATGGAAGTTTAGTGCACCTGATATTTCTACAGCAATAAGCAGCCCAAATGAAATTTCTTGCCATCTGATAGGAATTCAGGGAGAAGGGCACCCTAGGAAGTTACCCATCATTTCCCAGTCTCTATAGGTGTGTGACTCCTTTAAACTGGCCTCTGCAGGTTTAGAGAAGTTGGGATCTCTCTGTTCTGAGGACAGTGCAGCAGAAGGAGCAGGGAGGTGTATGCAGTGCCTAAAGCAGTGCTCTTTGGAGGGTGACATTCCCACACATCTCTCTGATACGAAGGTTCCTTCTTGTTCTTTAGTTGCCCTTGCGTTGGAATGGAGAACACATTGCTGCTTGGCCTGGAGTCGCTGCCTGCTCCTAAGTATGAGAAGAAAGTTTGTCAGGCTTTTACCTCAACCCAAAACCCTGCGTGGACACAGTCCTGCACATGTAATCAAGCAAACCAAATGGGAGAAAATAACAAGTTAACCAATGTTCATCATTCTGTCAACACTGTAGCTCCTTGGATTAAAAATAAATGAAGTACTATCTCGGTTGAAAAAGGCTGTGAAACTCAATGTACAGGAGCTGTCATTGTCACCGATCTCTTCAGAGACATGTTGCTAGTTCCACCACAGCTCTCTGTGCTAGGCAGAAAATATCACTCCAAGGCAGGAAAATGGTACCTGACTGTCATCCTCGGAGTTGCATACAGACCGTGCCTGGAACCAGTCTCCACGGGGTGGACACTAACGAGGCATACCTTTAATTTTCTAATCTGGTGTTTAGGCTCAAACCCAGCATTTTAGAATCTTTCCAGCTTTATCTGTGAGTCATTTGTAATGCATTTTCCTTATAAAGCAACATCTGTATGTTGTATTCTTTACGTATCGATGGGGTTCAGAGTCTTCCAGTATTTCAACTTGAATGGGAATCCCTGGGGTACGTTTTGGCATGCTACTCTGAAAACATACCTTTTAGTCATTTCACTGCTGGGTTTCAACTTCAATGGCTAATCAAGGATTTAAACAGCTGGATTTCAGCATCTGTCCACCACATGCCAGCTGCCAGCAAAGCAAGAAATAATTACACTGCACCGTGATTTACATATTTGACCTTAGAGCATAAGAAGATACAGCAGGAGTTGTCCGAAACAAATATAGTATAAAGCCCTGTGAAGTATGAAGCTTGTCTTGTCTGACTATAATTTTTTTATAAATTATTCTCCGATTTGGAAATGTCTTTGAATGACAAAAGCATTTTGTTTCTATCAGGATTTATCTGTCCAGTCTAATTAAATTGGACGCATCCTGCAAAGACTGCTGAATGTAAAGTGCTGGGAGAAGAGCAGAGGTACAGAGCAATAGCACCATGCAATTGAATTTGTTGTTCTCTTTCTGTTAATCTGTGTCAATTAGTTTCTATGCAGAAAGTGATTGGCTCCTACCTGAACTCCCATGTCAAGTCAATATCAACAGTTTTTAGTAAGTTATCATTCCTGAATTTGTAAGTAAGTTATAAGTGATAATGAAGGATGTGCTTGCAATGATAGAGAGCTGTTCCTTTTCAGGACAGAGCAGAGCTGTGTTTTGGAAAGCCCTGTATGTATGAACCTTCTTCATGGACAGGACGTTTATTCATTCTGTGCTGGTATTGGCATTTTATGGCATGTGTGGTAGCAGGGACAAATTGCCATGCAGTAGTGTGCCTGTTGTTTGCTTGGCTTACTAGGGTGATTTTGAGATGGGTTGTGACTAAGAGATGATATTCAAGATTGTTTTATGATAGTTGTAAAAGAACAAAAAGCAGAAAAAAGGGAGTGCAAAATACATTCTTGGTATGGCCTGCATGTTCTTCTTTCACAAAGAACTTGCTTGTCTATCTCCAGCTGCACTGCAACAGAGATCCCTGCAGGAAGAACGTGGGATGAGTGCCATAAGATAGCTGCAGAGTTATACTAATGGGTAAAAGGAGGCATCTTCTCATGCTCCTGTCCTGTTAATTTTTCACTTGCTGACAACCCTTTGGGCAAACCTGTGTTGTCTCTGTAAGGTCTTAAGGTTTGTTACTCAGCCCTGACGAAGCCTATTTTCCTGTATTGTCCTATGTTCCTGTGAGCCATGCTGGTTCCGTGACATGGGATGACAGCACGAGGAGCCTATTAAACTCACTGGGAGCAGGGTGATGAACTCAGACTGGAAGCAGTCTGAGAACTCCAGAGTGTTGTTGACGGAGCTTCACATTTCCCCAGAGGGTGAAAAGAGTTCAGGCTGGAGGATTTTGTTCTGTCTGCTGCTGATACTTCTTGCAGGTTACTGTCTGGGTCTCGGCTGTAACAAGCTTTGATTTGGCCAAGTGCCTCTTAGGGTCTGGGGCTCTCGTTGTATTTGTTTTCCTGACTGGATTTTGATTAGTTCAGTAATTCCATGAACTTATTCTAAAAGGATTCACAGGAAGAGACAGTAGCTTTGTTTCAGGAGACTTCACTTCCAGCTTTGTGTAATTTGTAGACTTCACTCGTCACCAAAGCAGTGTTGCAAACAGAGCATTAGCACTGGTGGTGATGTGTGTCAAAATGAGGTGTCTTTCTTTCCAGTGAGCAAGACATGAACAATGGGAAAAATAATGAGTTGAGATGATTTATTTATCTTTGAACTTCTGTAGTTTTTTTCTAAGAAGTTTCATCTTTCTGAGCCCAGAAAGAGGATTAATGGAGTTGTGTCACTGCCCACTAGTCTATCATGAAAGCCTTAAGTCTTATTTCAGAAGACCATTAGAGAAAAGCTATGGAATGCAGAAGTGATTTGAGTTAAATCGGTTGTTGCAGTCACATATAACTTACATTGCATCTATGCTAATTGGAGATTTTTTTTCACATTGCAGTGAGCTGAGAGCAAATCTCCAGACAATAACCTGATGTGCAATTAGAGCACCCAGCTCTCACCCGTATCACTGTTCAGCCAACTCCATTGGATTTGAATTCTTCATTTGCAAGGGACTGTGTGTAATCAGAATCATGGCCCTAAACAGCCTAAACATTTTCTCACCATAAACAGGTAAGAAAATGTGCTGAGGACAGGTTAAAGATTGTGGCACTGAGAGACGTGGTTTAGTGAGCAGTATTGGTGGTAGGTGGACAGTTGGACTGGATGATCTTAGAGATGTGCAAGGCCAGGTTGGATGGGGCCCTGGGCTGCCAGATCTGGTATTAAATGTAGAGGTTGGTGGCCCTGCCTGTGGTGGTGGGGTTGGAGATTCATTCCTTGAGCTCCCTTCCAACCCAGGCCATTCTGTGATTCTGTTTTTTCAACCCTAATGATTCTGTCATTCTGTTCCATGATTCTACTTGCACGCTTTCAAAAGCAGTCGTGAGAACTGAGGAACACGTTGAAGTGTGTGATGTTCAAAGTCATTTATTCAGTACAGCTTTGATAAAGGCAAAAAGAAAGCATGGGGGTGAAGTGCTGCGTGTTTAAATCTTCCATTTTGGATTCTGAAAAATAAAAAAGTAAAACATGGTGCTGTCATCTGAGTAAATAACTACTGTTCTGCTATGTTTCTGCTCAGGTTGTCTTAAAAAAATAAAAGCTGGGTTTTTTGTGGAACAGTCCAACATTTCATCCACCTCAGTTATTATTTCCATCAAGCCCTTTGGCTGTTAGAAGCAAATTTGGCAGAATAATAGTAATTTTATTATAGTGCTGGTATGCTCGTACTTCTAGTGCCTAGTATTGTTCAGGGATTAGGAATCCTTTGGATACAGGTTGTGTGGTTGGATCCATGTTGCTGAGCACTGCTGTTGCAACCTCTACCCAACATCAGGGAACGTGTGTCAGTTTTGATGCACACATCCACAGAAATGCAGATGCAGTGTTTTGGTGATCAAAGAATGACCCCTTTCTGTGATTCATGTTTTAAGACCAGTTAATATTTTTGTTGTTGTTCTTTTTTGTTTTTCCCCATGAACTCTAACAATGTGTCACTGCTTGTTTATATCAATGCTTACTTTTCCTATTCTGGCCCCAGTTCTGTAGGTGTTGCTCAGGTTGCTCAGGCATTTTACCTTGTTGAGTTTCCCCTGAGACAGGGTGAAATGTTGAACTGAGAGGAATGCTAATCTTGGAAGCTGTCACTTACAGGCTGCCATATATTTTTGCATTCACCCACGTATTGCCTTGCCTTAGAGATGTCAAAAGACCTCAAAACTTGGCAGGAACCAGGGAATTACTCAAGGACTTTATGCCAAGCAGAAGTCTGTGTTCTCCTGGGAAGTCTGCACAACTCTGTATTGAGGATGATTTGGGAGTTAATTAGACATGTTTTCACATTATTGCAGGGTGTGCTAGTCAATCATGGTCAATTGTAAGCATACTTGGTGGCTGTTGTTTTCAGATCCCATTTTTGTGTGTATGTTTGTCTTAAATTAACCCTTCTTTTTCCTCTGAAGTATTTTTTTTCCAGGCTGTAATTATATAATGCATTTGTTCTTCTTGGTTTGCCAATGTCATTGCCAATGCCATTTTTCCCCAAATTAGGGGTGTTTTATTCCTCTTTATGAGGAGCTTTTCTTGACAAATGCATTTTTTTCGGAGCAAAGACAGGCTAGCCTAAAGGAATGAGCTGCCTTACCCTCCTGAGGACTATGACTAAGGAGTTCCATAGCTTGGGCTTGGGACTGTGGCATTACTTTCCTCCTCATCCATTCCAGGTATGAGTTCTTTTTTCCAGCCAGCCAGCACTCCTGATACTGCTACCCTTTCAGTCTTCAATAAGAGGGACCTGAATCAGTATTTGCCTGGCCTGGCCTGGGGCAGATATCAGGCAAACTGAACTTCTTCATCGCTTTTTTTAATTTTTAATTTTAAATTGTAACTATCCTTTCACTGTTGGGTCAGTATTTCTGAGCTTTAATTGCTTCTTTTGATTTTAATGTACAGATGCCCTTTCAAGGCTAAACGTATTCTGTTAGTCCTTTTGCAGATCATTTTATCACATTCTTTACAAATGTAGCAGATGACAGAAAGTGATATTCCAGGATACACATGCAGCAGCTGGGAGGATGGATTAAGGAATGTTCGTACACTCGTGCACAATACTGTTCTTGGGACATAAAGGTGGGGGGTTTTTTTTGTTTGTTTGTTTGTTTGTTTTCAGATCTCCCAGCAAAGAGAAAAACAACTTACTGAGGCAAAGTCTAACATCAGATAAAGCTTCTGCAAAAGTGTGTCTGGTCGTAACTTTTTTTCATCAAATTACATTGGCCACACATGGCTTCATCTCCTATCTTTTCACAGCCCTGGCTTCCTAATTCACTCCATTCTAACTAGAATCCTAACCTTTCTTGGATGCCTGTTCCTTTGAACTTGGCCCAACCACCTTGTTTCTCTGTCTGTTTTTCCTGCTCTGTTACTTTTGAACCCACAGCCATCCTTCCTGATGTTGGTGAGAACCATCCTCAATTCTTCCTTGTTTCATATGCTTGTGTTTACTACTCTACAACTTCTTTCTTTGTGTAAACTCCTTTATGTGATTTCCAGTGTATTAGGATCTCCTATCTAGTCATTGGCCTGGCTTGCCTGAAAGGCAAACAGTTTCTTCTTGGCCTCTCAGCCTCCACGTGGCTCCTGCAGTGCTTTGTGTGACTGCTCAACATTATTGCTCCCCTTAGACTCATTAAGTAACATCTCATCTCCTTTCTCATGGCTGAGTCCACTTAAACTTTTAGTCAGTTAACTCTATACTCTTTACCTCCCTGCCTATTTCTGCAGCCTGCTTCCTCCAACTTGTTTATATGGTGATATTACACAGCATATTGACATCTTCTCAACTCCATGTTCTCCTCTATTTCTTTACTTGCAAGGCATCCCAGGAAGAGCATTTGTAAGACCTCCATCAGGTCTGGTTTTCTGTTCCTCCTCCAAACTCAGTGATGTTATTGATACCCACAAGATGCTGATTAATTTGTTGGTTTTTTTTTCTTCGCGCAATGTATCCATCCCACAAAATTTAGTGAGAAAGTTTATTTCTGATAGAAAGACAAAGAAATTTGGCTCACAACCTAGATATTTCTGTAGGTTGAAAAATACCCATGTTTTCAATCTGAAACCACAAGTTTGATGTCTAATATGACAAGCAGTCATTGGAAAACCTGTTTTCTGTTTTGTTAGAATAGTGTTGATGAGTGGTTTTTGTTTTAATTTGCTACAAATATTACACAAAATACTAACAGTTATTGTCAGTGCTACTTTGCTTTTGTATGAGCTCTCACCTTTTCTCCCCCTGCTATTTATTTCTCTGTCTGAATTTGTAGTTAATTAGGATGCAGGCTGATTGCTTATAGTACCTGGAGTATTTGTGTCCAGACAAAGTTACGGATATTCAGTACTAAGTACTATTCAGTACTAAGGAAAATACATTAGGGCGTGTTTGAAGTTGTGGGGATCATTGCTGAGGGACAGGGATGGGATTAAATAGTCCTTGCATGGATGAGAATTAGAGTGTTAATGTTAATCTGTTTGGATAACTTTTAGTTTTGGATCATGTGGTGTTGAATTGAATAGCACCTGGTATTGCGTACATGGGAGAGCGGACAGGGAAAGGTTGAGCAGGAATTCTCGTCCAAAAGGCAGTGAACAGCCTACACATGTCCAAGCGCTCTTGTAGCTGTGGTAATGCCCGTGCTGAGAGCCCCAAAGTCTTTTAAACAAGAGAGGCTGTTTTCCAGAAAGCTTCTTGGTGTGCATTGGGCTCTATGCTGGCACCTGTGCTAACAACGGGTCAGTGAAGGGCCAGGTCAGGAGCAAGGCAGCCTCCCTGCTGGCAAAACCAGCCAGGAGCCAGCGGAGTTGCTGTGCTGAGTCCCAGGTTTAACTGGGAAATGGTTGAATTAAGGCCACACTACTTCATAAGCCCTGATGTTACACAGTGTGTAAGTTTGCTTCATGCTTCCCCAGCAGCTCTTTTGCAAAGCCTCTGAGATTCACCTGATCTTGAATGATGAGCAGACAAGCTGCAAGCTACCAGCACTGATAACCCTGACACCTTCAACAGCATATTTGATTTCTTTGCTCTGCCTGTCCAGAATTCAGAGGAAAAGCTGCACAAGCCTGAATGGATGAGTGGATGCACCATCTTCAACACAGGTCCTCCTCTAGTCAATCTCTTTCTGTGTCCTGTTTCAAAAAAGGAAGGGGAAGCTAAATGGTGGGCACACTCATAGTTAGAAGTTGTATCTGCCTTTATTTTGAATAAAGGGTTCTGTCACCCTTTATTTCAAATAAATTTGAACCAGATGGGGAAAATAAAAATATGCAGCTTTTAAATTTCTGTTGTACACTGAAGGCCAAGTGTACGTGTAGATGGAGTATCTGTTAATTTGCCTTAAAAAAAAAAAGAAAAGCCAACAAAATATTACCTGGAAAAAAGCCAGCCTTCATGCTTTTCATAAGATGTGGTACAAATCCTTCAGAAATCAGCATCTGCCCCATAAATAGACAGGACTTTCAGGAGAGAAAATAAGTGAGCAGGGTCAGCTTGCAATTTGTCTCTCACTTCACATCACAAGGTTTTTCAGTAGGAGTGAAGACAGGAACAGAATCTCAGCAGAAGTCAGTGAATCCAAAATGGATTACACAGAGCAGAAGTCCAGCCCCTGTTTTCCTAATCCATAGGAGAAGGAGAATCTGTCAAAGCTGGTTGGCCTGCCATCTGGCATGTATTTCCTGTGGCTGGCTGTAATCTTGGGATGACTTTTGCTGGCACATTTTTGGAATCAAAGGAAGGAAAATTTTGATCAATATTTTCACTTTTGCCTGGTTTCTCTGCTTGTAAGAAAGTTTATAAAGGTTTGTTTTATAATAGCTTTATTCTTGGTCTGTGATGTCAAAGAAATAAGCAGAAAATCATAGGATTTTTTGGTGGAAAATTGCTAACAGTTTTAGATCAGTGACAAGACTTGGTTTCAGTAAGAGGAAAGGTACCAGGATGTGGGTGGTGCTGAGATCAATGGAATCCATTGCAATTCCTCTATTCCATACTCCAGCATCTCACCTGATGGGTCTTTATTTGAACCTGGAGTAACTTTGGGGAAGGGAAGCATGAAAGTAGGTGAAGCATTTAGACAGTGTTGTGCTGGTGCTGACAACAGCACATCCTGTTAGCTTTACCTGAGCTGAGAATCTGATCTAGGCTCTGCTACCATGTGTCATCTCTAAAGAAGAGACAGTGGCTCTTGGCTATACAGAATGTCCTGAGGTCAGTCTGAGTCTGCAGACAACAGAATTATTTTCCTCTTTCATTTCTTCCAGTTGCCATTTCCTAATTTAGAGAGAAATGGTAAATCTCAGGAGCAAATAATAAGCCATATACAAATCAGTGTGTTTGCATGCAACCAAGTGTAATTTACTGATCGGGGAAATAGCAGGGCCACATGCCAGCAAGAAAAACAGTCAAGCAGTGGCTGTTTCAAGCTGAAAAGTAAAGGAAAGGAAGAATTCTGTGGGTTCCACAAGGTGTTAGTCTGAATTTGAGTCCTGCTATTACTCCAAATTTATGCTATTGACTTTGGAAGTGAAACCAGGACCCCAAACCATGGGTTATTCACCCTGAAACAGCGAGAACATCTATGCAACATACCTTGTTTGCTCCTGTGTGCTTCACTGTCACATTGACTCAATGCTTTGTTGCTGGTTTCCAGGTCAAACTACAGAAGGCTGGAATGCAACCCAGCAGAAGTATACATTTGGTAGGCATTCAAGGCCAGCTTGGATGGGGCCCCGGGCAACCTGATCTGGTGTCTGATTTGGTGGCTGGCAACCCTGCCTGTGGCAGGGGGTTCAACTCAACTAGCTGATGGTTGAGGTCCTTTCCAACCCAAACCTTTCTATGATTCTACAACAACAACAGTTGGTGTTTTATTTCATTTCTCTCAAACATCATAGGATGGAGCTGATCTAAACCAAAGTTTTCTCTGTCATTTTCTCTTCTCAGTTTTGGGTTGTGTTGCTGTAGCTGTCTGGATCAGCAGCACCCCAGGCAGTCTGTAACCACTGACACTTGGCCTCTTGATGATGTGCTTGGCTGCTAAAGCATCCAGAACTGGGAAATCACTGTCCAGTAGCGAGGAGGAGAGTCTGACTTTCTGAGGCTGCACTGGGAGTTTATGGATGCATTTCTCTCACTCGTGTTTAAGAAACTCACTGACTGGTAAGTCTTTCCTCCTACCAAGGTTCCTCAGCTTCCTTCTATCCCGTAAGTAGCTGGAACTTGTATTGGCATGGTGCAGTTAATGGACGAAGTTTTCACATTTCCTTTGCTCAGGGCTGCTTACCTGTGTGACAGGTTCTTGTTCTCCCCCATCTGTTGCCCTTGCTTGTACAGAGCAGTCATATAAAAAAGGTCTTATGCTGTTGACAAAAATTCAGAATTTTGTTTGCACAAACATTTGCCACATTTTCCTTCAGGCTGTTTACTCAGTATTTGCTAAATAAGAGGGTAATGGTTATTTCAGGAAGCAGCCTACAATCTCTTTGCAAGGGTACTGCATATCTGCTGTGGAAACGAAGATCACATTTGCCTCAGTGCACAGTCATTGCTTTATTAGCAGATGTCACTCACCAAGATATTCCTTTTGTTTCAGGTTTGGTGTTATGAAACAGTATGCTTTAAGATAATCACTATTGGAAAGGAGCAGCTTGCTTCACAGTCAATGACTTTGATGCCTTGGGTTGTTCATGTACGGATCTGCCTCTGTCTTGCCTTGATTGACAAGACCCTTTCTATAAATCTGTGCAATTAAGCAGCCCCATAGCAGCTGCGAAGGAGATCTAGTCAGCAGAAACCTGACAAAAATTGCTGTGCAGATCTCTTGCTGCTCCTTCTGACATCCTGAAACACCATCTGCAATTTAAAGCTGCAGAAGGCGATCTGACTCCAACAAGTTGGGTGAGTGTGCTTCTGTGTTTGCTTAGTGTCACAGCTCTGGCTCATGAATAAAGCAGTAGGTTTTTGCTAAGGTGGTGAAGAATAAGTGTTCAATTTTTTTGGAAGGTCGTCTCTTTGCTCTTAAATGTCTCTATTAAAAATAAAGAAATTTAGCTTTCTTCTTTAATTGTTCAAGCTTGTAGGTCAACGAATATGAAGGGTTCACTGTGGCAAACACCACGACCATATACTGATCTAGAATTCCAGTTTAGCTAATTTAAATCATGTAGTATAACAGGAGCATAGAGATACAAGATAAGAAGTCTAAGCTCTTTAATGTGAAATCTGTCCTCAGCGCAGGGCTGCA
This sequence comes from Centrocercus urophasianus, assembly GCF_019232065.1. Classification (NCBI taxonomy): domain Eukaryota; kingdom Metazoa; phylum Chordata; class Aves; order Galliformes; family Phasianidae; genus Centrocercus; species Centrocercus urophasianus. The sequence goes on from NW_024884586.1 coordinate 46,579,426, forward strand.
AACCATGTCGAGTAGGTAACCTTCTCCCTCTAAGTTAAATGTCAAGTCTGGGGTTTCTAGGTGGATTTAAATGCAAGGCAAGTATATGAGGTATAAAGTGGATGTGATGGCTTACAGCTTGAGGTACATTCCATTTCTTTCTCTTTTTGAAAATTTTCCAGAGAGACTGATTGCTTTGTTCATCAAAGGTTTGAGATTGAAAGGCAGCAAGTACCAGAGGGATTTGACTGATGGTGGCTGTTTAGAGGGCCTCCTCTGGTCACCTTGGCCACATCCATCCCTATCCAACCAGCCCTGCTCACTGGCTTGGTGGAGTTAGATCTTGACCGGTGGTGGTGAGTGCAAGAAGGGAAAAAAGGGCTGCATTCATGACCCAGCACCTGATGAGTGCTGGGGTGCTGGTGTTGGCAGCACCAATACTGCTTTTAGGAGTTGCTGACCTCTCTATATTTGTGCAGTGAGATGGCAACCAATACTCATCACTTATGGCCTGGTGCAAGCTTAGGGCAGCCTAACTGATAGGAAGGCATTTGCTGCATGATAAGCTTGCAATTTGGAGATTTCAGTGGCCACTGCATTCAGGCTGCTGCAATAAGACTTTTCCCTTCTGGCAGCAGGTAACCCCTTATCTTCTGTCTTCTCTTGAGCTGAGTGAAGATGAGGAACACTGCGCCCAAGGGGAAGAAGGGGCATCACAGCTCTTGGGCTGAATCCACGCACTTGGGGCTTCTTGGCCCCTGCATCATGCCACCATCTTGGCTCTCCCAACCCTCCTCTCCCTTCTACCTCAGAATGAAGCTCCCCTGTGTGACCCTGGGTGCTCTGCTCCTCCTGTTGCTGGCTGGCCATGGAGGCACGGAGACCTCTGCTATCGACCTGCGCACCTTCATCGGTTGTGCCGTGCGTGAGTTCACCTTCGTGGCCAAGAAGCCTGGCTGCAAGGCACTGCGGATCACCACGGATGCGTGCTGGGGACGCTGCGAGACCTGGGAGGTGAGAGTCTTTCCCAGAGAAAAAAGCATTGAGCAGTGAGATAGTCAAGGAGCGCGTGCTGCTCTGCGATCCCACTGCAGCGCTTTGCTGCAATTGGTTCCCTCCCTCCTTGTGCTGTCTCAAAGGGGATGAACCTCGTGTGATGATGTTAATGAAGTGCTTACGTAATACTCTTATTATGCAATTTGGAAGCCTCTTAAAGCTCAAACACTTAAGGAGAGGAGGCCTATATTACTTTACTGGAAGAAAATTCCTTTGAGATTAAGGTGGAGCCCTTGGTTGGGGGGGTAATATATTTTATTCCAAAACAACAGATGCCAAAGATAATGTCTGTTTCTAATTTGGGCTTGTTTTAAATCACAGTTCAATATGAAGTAGTTATGCTTTGGGGGTGTAGAGGGGCAGAAAGAGAGCACGAGTCTGTACACACTTCAGACAGCAAGTTGCTGACTCTTATGGCCTTTCTGTCACTGAATGGCTCAAGGGGCCAAACCCGGTTTAATTTATTCCGGGAAGTTCTAATGACTGCAGAGTGAAATACCACAGGGATGTAGCTAAGCTGAATGCATCTGGCTGCAGGCTCAACAGCTTCTACAGAGCCTCATGGTGTGCTTGGGTGGAGGAGCTGGTAAGAGGGAGGGTGTCTGGATATCTTCTTGCTGAAACATGGCATCTGTTCTTTTCCGTGCCATCATTCTCTGCTCCTGGGGCAGGCTTTTCACACAGCATAGACAGAAAGAAAGAAAATGCTTAAATGTCTCCAGGCTGTTTTACTTCAGGCTGTTTCCCATCTGTGTGAGGGAGAGGATTGTAGTGGGCTCCCTCCAGTCCTGTCTTTGGAAACAGGTGCTTCCGTTGGGGAAAACATCACTTTTCAGCAAAATCCATGCCACCCATAGTTCCACGTGGGAGTTTGGTGTTCAGGGACTTCAGGATACTGTCTTTTTTTGTTGGTTGAGGTTTCTGGCCAAGCTGTTCATCTTGTGAAAAACTGCAGGCCTCAGTGCTGCCTACAGTGCTGCCAGGTGGACTCCCCATGGCATGTATCTGCTGGGCTTTGCAGGACGTACAACCTGACTGCTGCTGTTTCCATGGCCCCTTCCATCTTGATCCAGTGGCTCTGCTGTTTATTCCTCTTGAGAAAACCAGGGACCCCGATGTTTGTCTCACATCTTGCCTGATACCCTCATTTCTCACCCACAGAGGCCAATACTGCAGCCGCCTTACATTGAATCTTACCACCGTGTCTGCACCTACAATGAGACCAAGCTGGTGACAGTGATGCTGCCCAAGTGTGCCCCTGGAGTGGATCCCTTCTACACCTACCCAGTTGCCATACGCTGCAACTGTGACTTCTGCTCTACGGCCACCACTGAGTGTGAGACTGCCTGAGCTCTCCTTCCCCAGGTCAAGTTCCTCCCTGGCTCTACACCTCTGCTGTCTCAGAGGGTGTGGGTCAGCCCAGAATTTGGTCTCACCATGTAATGCTCCTAATCATCGGCTTTTCTGGCAGATGAGGTTTAGTTCCCTCTTCCCTTTCTGTAGAAATGTAGAACGCAGCCTTATAATAGCAAATCCTATGGAAGAAAAATTGATGCTGTTTCCCTTCCTTCCAGGCTCTACATAGAGCGGGACCTTTCTTCATGCACAAAGTGCACATGGACTGAATAGTCACAGAGGGGTTGGAAACAGGCCATAAATGCATGACAGCCAGTAGAACAGCCTTTATTCTTTTTAGTTTTAGTACCTTCCCACTAATGTAAGAATTACCAACATTTCCCCCTCTTGCCCCTTCTGCTCTTCTTACGCTGAGATCTGTCAAAAATATCTGTCAAGGAAAAGGCCGTACAGACAATAAAATGGAAATGGGTATCAAATCACAAACTTGAAATTACACCCTAAGCCCTAACTCAGCCAATGAGACCAAGCTGAGCTCTCCTTCCCCAGGTCAAGTTCCTCCCTGGCTCTACACCCCTGCTGTCTCAGAGCGTGTGGGTCAGCCCAGAATTTGGTCTCGCCATCTAATGCTCCTAATCATTGGCTTTTCTGGCAGATGAGGTTTGATTAATATCTGTGGACTTACAGCTAAGTGCGTATTTCAGTGATTTGCTTAATTGGAGCATTTCTGCTGAAAAAAATCTTGCCTTACAAGAGATGACTTCTTAAAAAGCAGAAAGAAGCACATTAAATGTGTAATGCTTTTGTCCAGGACTGTCCAGAAGAAGAATTGGCTTCATGTAAAACCAGAGAGGCTCTGCACAACCCTAAAGTCCTCTCTTGACAATTTCCAGAGTTAGAGGGACCAAGCCAAAATGTAGTGCTTGTGGTTCAGTTTCAGCAAGCCTTGGCCAAGGTAATGGGAAAGAGGGGGCTATGGGGGTGTTTCCCACACTTCCCTTAACTGCTCAACCAGACAGGGACTTGCTTCTCAGGAGATGCACAGAAGGCAGACAGAAGTGCTCATGGGAGAGCTGAGGAGTTGTCTGATAGCAAATAATGCAGCCAGCACGGGTGGGACAGGCCCAGGGCAGGGAAAGCAGCAGACATGCCAAAGGCTGGTCCACACCACCTTCTTCAGAACCACTGTCTATAGACTGGGGGGTGCATGGGAGCTGCTGCAGCATCCCCCCTCTGGTGACCACAGCTGTGTAAGTGCCTTAGTCCTCCATCTCCCACCTGGAGGAGGACAGATTCATGTTCATCCCTCATTTCTCCCCCCTGAACAAAATAGGAAATGATGTGAAAACATCAAAATTTGGCCAAGTGCAAGAGAGTCACAGGAGCTTACAAACAAAGACAACTCAGATAGCCATTAGCAGAGAACTGCTGCTGAGAGAATGTCAGCACCTGCCTTCCGCTCTGATTAAGTGTCTTCTGGATGCAGTTCCTCCATTCCCACAGTTGTGTGCCTGAAACTTCCCCAAGTGCCTTATCCTCCTTGAGACAGATCTTTTTGTTTTTAATCTGATCTGCAATGTATTAGTTGCTGTCATGTTTTGTCGGTGGAACTGTGAAAGTTGCCCTGTGGCTAAGTGGAAAGGAGAACATTTTATCATCTGCCTTCAGTAGCTCTGAATTCCATGTCAAACAGCAGCAGAAGCAGTTTTCTGGTGATGGTGAGTTTAACTGCCTTTAAGGACCCTAAAAAAGTCCTTCTGTTTTCTTTCAAATTGCATCTCTCTAATCTTGTTATTGTTTTACACAGCATCACAACTATTATGGAAAACCTACAAATTATTTTGTGTCCTTAATAAAACCCCTATATTGTATTATGGATGCAATTTAAATCAATGAGTCCTTCTTTATTGATGCATAAAGCTTTCTCACACAGAATATATGTCAGCTCCTACAAACTCTTTGCCAGAGCTGTGAACACCTGCAAAACATCTCCTCGATCCTAATGCAAAGTCATTTCCTTTGCTGGATTTCTCTTACAGAGTCTGGCTGTGCCATAATTTTAGGATTAGAAATGGGATTCCAAAGTGACAACTTCCTTCCATTGCAACAAGCGAGAAATACAGGCTGTACCCAGATATGGTGAGGCAGTAGAAACCTTAAGCAAGTGTTTGGAAGAAAACACTGCACAATGTGAAGGATGGTTTTGATTGATGTAGCAGAATCCAGACTTGGGAGGCGGAAGGGGAGGTGTGGGAAGAATGTATTGACTGAATCTCAGCTAACACTTCTGGATGGTCTTTTATGGAGAAGAGCAAAAGTGAATGGAGATGCTGTGGATTTACTGTGAATGTACATCCTTTCATACAATACAAATACAAAATCAGAGAATGGTTTGAGTTGGAAGGAACCTTACACACTATCCAGTTCCAACTCTCTGCCATGACTAGGGGCACCTCTCACCACATCAGGCTGCTCAGGGCCCCATCCAACCTGGTCCAATATAAATGCCCTGGATGGGGCATTTACAGCTTCTCTTCATTCTTGTTGCTGGTCATTGCAAATCTCAGGCTTTTTTTTTTAGGTCTTATGCTAGTAGGTCTTCATTGTGGTAAATTTTCACTAATTTTGATACTTGGAATCATTGATTACTCCCTTCACCTGAACACCGACCAGAAGCACCAGGCAGAAATCTTCATGAACTGCCACGAAGACCACTTGAAAGGTTTAATCTGTCATGACTTCCACTACCTAAAACAAGAGAAAGAAATCATGCCCTACGTGTAGAAGGGAACTTGATGTCCCTGTGAGAATGGTACTTGCAGAGAGGCCAGAGAGAATGCCTGAGTGTTGAGCCATTCCCAGCTTGAAATACTGCTGCAGCCAAAGAAGGAAGGTGGTTGCACCTACTTGCTGAGAAAGGAGAAGGTGCAAATATGGAAAAAGCATGACTGTACAAGTTGGATCTCGGCACTGCCATCAACACGCCAGGTGAGAAGGGGAAACCAGTGGAATTATCTGTGCCTCAGTTTCCCTTCTGGACAGTGGGAGTGACAGCCATTTTTTTCCCCCAGTGCATTTTGGAGAAGGCTATGTCTCTCTTGTTCCCTCTGCTTCTTGGATTTGTGTCCCTCTTCCAATGTGAACAGCAGTAATTGCAGTCACGCAGTGCTTTCATAGAATCATAGAATCACTTAAGTTAGAAAAGACCTTAAAGATCCTCGAGTCCAACCACAACCTAACTATACTACCCTAACTAACAACCCTTTGCTAAATCATGTCCCTGACCACCACATCCAAATGGTTTTTAAACACATCTACCTCCTCGAGGAGCCTATTCCAGTGCTTAGCAACTCTATTTGTAAAGAAGTGTTTCCTGATATCCAACCTAAACCTCCCCTGGTGCAACTTGAGGCCATTTCCCCTTGTCCTATGCAATTTGCTTTAGTCCAGTCAGAGGTGGGAGTACTGTTCATGAATAGTGGTGGCTATGGTCTCAATTTGAAGACTAGACTAGCTGGCTGATGGAATAGTTTCTGGTGTGGAAATGAAAAGCTGGGTAATGAAGACAGCATCTCCCTTCTTCCCCTCCCCTCCTTGATATTTTGTGTTGAGTTTTGAGAAAAGAAGAGCTAGTCATAATCTTCATTCCAGTGCTGTCTTTAAGGACTATCTTTCCTCATGTAATTTTTTCAGCCCTCTAACCACTGTCCTTTCTTTCTTGCCTCTCCCTGTCTTGTCTCACATCTGAGCCAAGTGTTAGGCAGCTCATCATCTTCAGTGCCACTGCTATGGGTTTGTTTGAAGGTTTTGTTGTCCACACGTTGGGTTTGTTAGATGGTTACAACCTCCTCTCAAAGATCCCAACACTTGGGTTAATGCATTTCCTAGCTGCTTTACCAAGAGAGCTCCTGTGTCTACAAGGCCAGAACATACTGGCTTCTCTCTAAAACACTTTAAATACTCACTCAGGGGAGAAAAAAAAATTTTGTTGGTGCTGTGGTATTTTAGTGGAGGCCACAAACAATAATGCCAAGAACCTTTTATCTAGAGGAGAATAGAAAGTAACATTTGGAAGAGCCACAAACCAACTACATCAAGCCCCCACTTCTCCACCTTCCTTTCTATAGAGAGTTTGGTTAAGGAGCAGTTTCCTGAAAGGGATGTGCCTGAGACTTCTCAAAGCTCTGTACCACCAGTGTCACCTCCTGTTAGAAGTTTTGCATTGTTGGAGGGGAGACAGGAAGCTGCAGGTGGTTCCAGGACCGTGCAAAAGCAATTGTATGTGTCAGGGTGTGTTTTCCCTGTCTGATAAGCTTCTGGGACAATAGGTAGAGCAGCACACCTTCTTCAATTGATGCTGTCAAAATACTTAGTAATACATTTATTTTGTTAAAATAAACTATGTACAGTAGAGGATATTAATGTGCAGTTACAATATACAATAATTACATGTTTAAAAGAGATAAGCTAAAGAGTACAGAATCGTGCTGTAAATAGGAAACTAATACTGTTCACATCGTTTTTAAAATATGCAAAACAATTCCTGGAAAAATGATTTTCCCTGGTTTGAAATTTTATTGCTTTGAGTTGAATTTTGAAGATTTGGTTCATCTTTGAAAAGGCTTAACATCACTCAGAAGTCAAACACAGCTTTCCAGTATTTGTTCTTTGGTTTTACCACCCCTATACTCCAGAGATATTGCACATAGCAACTTGTAAGAGAGAAATTCTATTGCTCACATCAAGTAAATAACTGCTTTTTCTTAATATTCTAACAGCTGATGTTGCTGCGTTAGGTCCTGATTTGGTCTGAAGTCATTGCATTTGTTTCACAGTCAAACTCAGTGTGAATAAATTGTTGCACTGGTACTCTAAGTATTGCTGAGGTGTTATGGAAAAGGGAAGAAAAAAAACGTTCTCAGGGAAGCAGGGAGTCTCTATGCAGTGAAATGCCTGTACAAGTGCATCAACATCATAACAGATTCAACTGGATTCAGTCATCCTTGCACTTAAGGACAGTTCAGGTCTGTCTCCCTGCTCCTCCACTCTGCAGCCTTCCTCTTGGAAGCTCTCCCAGTCACAAGGTGCTGCTGAACTCCACGAGTCCCACTGTGACTCCACAAGGGTACCTCCAAGCCCTGTCCATGGGCCATGCCATAGGGACGAGGGCAGGTGACTTGTGCCTTCCACCTGACAACCTGGCCTCGCTTCCTAAGGTCACTTTTACTCATGAGTGAATTAGTCTTGGCAGCTTTAGGTTAGTGCTCGTTCATGAATTAATATTTACAAGTTTGTTGAAATTTTGGGCTCATTTACTCCATACTGGCAGGACAGTTCCATGTCCTGCCAATTCAGTAATGCTGGTAGAGCAGCTGCCTCCTTGGGGCAAGTGTGCTGGGAGAGTCGGTGTGACAGTCACATGTGGATATGGCTTACACTCAAACTACTTTGGAAGATATCAGACAACAGTTTCTACCAGTACAACAATTTCTATCAATACAAATAACTGTTGTGCTGGAAGATCTGAAAACTGCAGACTTGTGGCAATAGTCTGCTGTGAATTCATTAACCTCTGATCAAAGTCAAAATTTGCCAGTGATGACATCAGGGAGAGCTCAAACTGATCATCGACAAAACCAATCCAAAATTCAATCTGGCATCCTGAATGCTACCATTCCACTGGGATGAAATGAAATTTAATGACAGCAATGCGTGCAGTGTCAAACTCAGCAAAGAAAACCTGTTTGTCTTGGTATTACCCTGTTAATGTAATCATTTTCACCTTCAGCTTCACTGATGGTTGAAAACAGGAGTTACAAATCCCATCTCCAAAGCTTGAGCTAAAGATCAGATCAGCAAAGTCTTCTGATGCCTAATTTCTTTAGAGAGTAAGCAAACAGCAGCCAAGAGGTACAAAAGATTCTTGGACCTGGTTCAGTATATTGGTGTTCTCAAGTCTTTTTCAGTCACACACACACACACACACAAAAAAAAAAAGGACAGAAAAAGAGGAAATACAAAGAGACTCAAATGCTTTCCACATTTGTCATACGTGGAGCCCACTGAAATCTTCCATTGTCCTCACGAGAATTGAAATGAAGCCAGAACACTGCATCTTTGAAAATCCCGTCCTGAAATTGGAGTTGGAAGAAGCGGCCAAACACCGCATTATGGTGCTGGAAGGACAGGGGCATCATGCTCAGTGTTATTTCTGTTAATAGTATTTTCAAAGGCAAAGGGATTTTTCACCACTGACAGCAATTCATACGAGTTTTTGCTTGTTGCTCTGTGATAGATGGTCTTGTGAGCTGATTTGGCTCTTGCAAAGGGTTTTTGACTCTAATTTGAGGCTGGGGATCCTGGAACTACCCAGGAAAAATATATTCTTGCTCACAGGTTTCTGAAAGCTTTAACTGAAGAAAAGAAAGTAAAATGAAAATAATAATAATAATTTTAAACAAATCCTAATTATGGGCATTCCCTTAACATCTTAAAGTGAAATTTCATCATGATGTGGCTCTGGGTCCTGATTTTGCAGCTCTCCAATTGAGCAGAAGAGAAGATGCTGTTCTACTGTCACATTCATTCATCCTAATCTATATTTTTTATCCAAACTTTCTCATTCGAAAATGTTTCTATTTGTGTTTTGTTTCATTAGGTGAACAGAGCTGAGATCACCAGCCACTACTGAAATTGCTGGGAGGCTTTTTCTTGCCCTCACAGGGTCTCTATTCCCCAAGAGAAAAACAGGCATTTATAGCTGAGTTATCTCCACTTTTACTTAGAGCACAAATGTATCTGGAATTTATCTGACAGAGGTTGGTCCATGCTCACCTCCTGTCACAGCAAATACCCCTCTGCTCCTGTACAGATGTAGACCCAGAAAATGTTCTACTATCTATAGATTGTATGTTTTAAGCAAGATAAAACAAATTGCACCTACTTTTCAGGCAAAGAAAGAAAATATAGGGAGCAATGCACGTGCAGCCAGATTCCTGCATTTCAACCTGCTCAGAGAACAGATGGTCCCTGGGCTAATAGGAGCATATGTTGCGTGGCTTTGGTAGAAAAGGCAAATGTGCTTTCTCCATTTGTGCTTGTGGTTCAGACCAGCCTGCCTTGAGGCAGCTTGATGCCATTGCAATTTATTTTTAATCCATATGGGTTTTGGTACAGTGAGTCAGGAGGTATTTGCTGTGCCACTGGGGAAAAAAAGCTGAAGAAAAGGTCATGGACTACCAGTAAGCTATGTGAGCAAATGGGCATCTTTCATATTTGATTAGAAGGACGTTTATTGATGGAAGTGCCAGCTCACATGGTGAAAATACATCTTCTAGACACACACACTGTGTGTAATTGGCCACTGTGTTGCTTGCTGTATGCAATACTGGGTGTGATGATGGGGTGCAATGGTAGAAATTGTTTGCAAGAACTTCTACAACCTTTTCCAAGCTCCTGTAAAGGCTCTCAAATTGGGTCTCTGGCGTCTTGAGACAGTATCTTGGGTGAGATCTTGACAGCTGTGTTTGTTTTGAGCTGAAGCAGTGCTTTAAAAGGGGAGAAATGTGTGAAATATCAATGACAGCTGCTGAATGATTGTTGCAATGGTGCTGCTGGACGCAGTGTGAATTCTGTAGTTCCCACTTAGCAAAAGGAGCTTCCTTTCTCAGCTATGCTAATCCTTTGTCACTCTTCCAGTGTGCTGAAGTAGAAGATGAGTGCCAGCTCTATTGTAAATTGAGGGAATGATCTGTATCGTGCCTTTGGCACTAATAGGGCCTAATTCCAAGTGGCACAAAATGTATAAGATTGGTGATGAGTTGGTGGTTAGACTAGATGATCTTAGTGCTCTTTTCCAACCTTTGTGATTTTATGATTCTATAGTAAACTTTTTATTTCTTGTACTGATGAAATTGGTTGCTCTTCATGAGCTACACATTTCTGTGACAGTCAGTATTGCATCCAGGACAGCTGGGGGAGCTCAGACTGAGAGCTGCTCTCTACCTCTCCTGGAGGACACAAGATTGTGGCACTTAGGCTTGGTGGAACAAATTGCTCCTCCGTGGGGTTGGAGCCTTGTTTTCACATTCTTCTTTGTCAGAGAAATTCAAGTTAACAACTCCTGATAGAACTTCAGAAGAGACCAAAGAAGATGCATTTTCTTGGATCTAGCAGATTTCTGTTAAGCTGTGATGAACTGTTATCGGCCTGTTAGCAAAGGCAGCTGTCAGGAAGGGCTTTGACATTGGTTGCATTAAAACGACATGCTCAGATAGGTTCCTGGGATGGCTCATAGCCTTTATGACTATCCTGCCTGCATTCCTTTGAAACTGAAGTCCAGATTTGATTTCCAGTTCATCAATCAGTGAAAAAAACTGTCTCTGTTCAGCTGGCAGTCACATATTGATTTTCTTTTCTTGTTACTAATGGTGCTTGAAAATAACTTGAAATTTCTCTCTGTTGCCGTACGCATGTGCTTGCACTGTGCCTGGTGTTTTGATATTTTTGAAAATAAGCTTTGCTGCCTGTTCACGTACCATCTGTTGGTTTGTAGGAAAGGCATTGGGTATGACTTGCCAGATACTGAGTCTGCTTACATCTGCCTACAGCCCCTTTCTGGAGCCTATTGGCCTGTGCTATTCCTTCCTCTCCAAGACCACGGTGTAACATGGCAGATCCTTGAAAAATGCCACATTGTGAGGATGAATGTGTGTATGTAACCCCACACAGGACTGATGTAAGAGTCCTGTGTGGGGTTACATACACACATGTGAAGAGTAAACTCTTCAAAAGGGCTGACAACAGCAGGACTAGGGGAAATGGATCGAAGTTGAAGGAGGGAAGATTTAGGTTGGATGTTAGGGGGAAGTTCTATACAAGGAGAGTGGTTAGGCCCTGGAACGGGCTGCCCAGGGACGTTGTGGATGCCCCGTCCTTGGATGTGTTTAAGGCCAGGTTGGACAGGGTCCTGGGCAACCTGATCTGAATGTGTGTGTTTGGTGGCCCTGCTAGGCAGGGGGGTTGGAACTACATGATCCTTGAGGTCCCTTCCAACCCGGGTGATTCTGTGATTCTGTGATTCTGTGATTCTGTGATGTTTATGAGACCTGCATTAGCCACGTCTCTTTTAAAAAAAATCAGTTATTTTTGTTGGAAGAGGAATGAAAAAGATATGGAGTCCACAGTGTGTGGATTGCGACCACTCACCCTCTCTTTCAGCTCACAAATGACAAATTCTGGTCTCAATTAGCTTGAAAAACTTGAAAACGGTTTTGCAGACTTGATGTGTTAGACTTTGTGAAGACAAACAAAGCCCTGGTTAGTCATAATATTTTTTCCATATATCTGCTTTCAGTGCTACACAACGATTTGTGCAGGGTGCTACAGTTTAATAAATCAGCATAGTAGCATTTTAGCTTCTTCATCACCATATTTTTCTGCTTTGGCAGGGGGGTTGGACTTGATCTCTGGAGGTCCCTTCCAATGCCTACAATTCTGTGATTCTGTAATATGGGTTTTTGTAAGTTATTTTTCCTCAAACCACTGCAATTACATTAATGGTACAACTTCCTATATGATTTTATACGTCTGTCCCATCCCATCCCATCAGCATTAATAGGCACCCCTGATACCAGGCAAAAATATCATTTGGTTATTGTGGCTTTCTCTGACACATGCTGGGAATGCTATATTGCACTTTCCACTGTGCTCATTATTTTATGATAAGCTCAGCTGTCAGTCTGAATTGTTGTTTTGTGAAGCTCTGAGAATACTTGGCAGCTCCAAACTGAGTGTTTCCATTGCACTTCAGCTACAGCAGACTTCACTTACTTTAACCAGAGTTGCATATAGGCTAATGTTTTACAGCAGCCTAAATCACAAAGCCATCACCCTGTTTTATTTCCACTGAAGCAAACAGCAGCACAGTGAAGCTCTGATTATTTTCTCTGCTGAAACCCTTCTTTTATTTTTCAGTGGACTTTTGGCCACTCCTACTTTTCTTCATGCTCTTCTAACACCGTGTTACACCTCTCAGATCAGCTGATTACTGATGTCCCCGCTGTGTGAATGCTCAGTGCTGGGACAGCAGCACAGCCTCTATGGCACGACATGAGCTCCTTCACCAGGCTCAGCTCTGTCCTCACTCTGAGCTGTGTTGTGTCAGTCAGTCCATTTCTCTGCAACATGATAGAAGATATGCACAATGATTGCTAGCAGTAAAGAAGCCTCTCTTTTGTATAGCTGTTGATTAGCGTAATTTTAGCTATTGTCCATGCTTACGTGCAGCACAAGAGGGGGTGAGTAGCACTGACCTCAAGTTTGGCCAGTTTTGACTCATCTCTATTGGAAATGTTCTGTGTCTGATCTGGTTTCTGTCTGTGTCCGTGGTAAATAAAATTTGTGCTCGAGTGAATACAGGAGCTTGGATCTGTCATCTTCCATGGGTAAAGGATGGAGCATTGCATCATGACTGTTCTCTTCTGTTTGCTGCTTAGTTTGAGCAGTTTTCAAAATGCTGGATAGAGATGCTGCTTTTGTAAGGAGTTATATTGGAGGTCTCTGTATTTTCTGCTTAGGGAATGAAATCCACAAGACAATCTCATGGCACTGCCATTGTTCTCAAAGGCAGATGCCCTTTGAGCTCACCTCTGAGCATCAGTGTTGCTGTGAGGTGCGAAAGTACAGGCTTCCCAGAGAGACTTTAGTGGAAAGGCACCATTTTTCCAGCAGCACAGGGAGCTTACAGGCAGCTTGTGCTCCCTCGAGGTCTTCCCACCCTTGTGCTAAGGGCTGCAGCCCATCCTGTGAAAGTCCAGAACTGCAACTTAAACAGCACTTACCGCAATGAGGCTGTGAAAGAGTGGGAGCGAAGCACAATAATGAATGAGAGGAGGGGGACCACAATAAATCACAATGATTATAATTTCGCTTTGATAAGGTTTTTACATGAGATACTCTAAAAAAATCATAAGGCACTTGGATCATCTTAAAGTACTTGAGATTGGTGTCACCTTTGGCTTTTTGGCTTTTGCTATTTTTGTCTGCTGGGTGGGATGTAGAAATCCAGCTGATCTATAAGGTAATTTTTCAGTTGCCATGGCAATGTGTCTCTTTCATGTTCTCAGTTTGGAAAGGCAATTTTTCCGAGCTGGTATTTCATGTCCAGGGCAATATTTGGTGGCAGAATATCAGTACACAAACACTACAACTCTGTTCTTCCTTTCCCAGCTTACAGAAACATGGCTCAGCCTTAATATTCCCTTGTACAAATAGAGTTACTTGCATTTTTTTGTTTTAGAACATTCCTTAAGTCTGGAGGTAAATGTTGATCTGTTTTGATAGCTTGGGTGCAGCAACATACTGACGCTGTGAAGTTTCACCATTAAGTGAAAACAAACTGGAATCGTTCCACCTTTGCTTCCATGCGGATTGAACAAAAATAAGTATATCCTGAAGTAATGAATTTTATAAAAGAAAAGTAGTTCAAAAGTACATCCTACCTATAGTGTACGTCTTACATAGTAGATTTCTACAGATCTTCGTGTTCTTTCAGTCAGTTCAGATTAAATTCCTTAGTACTGCAAATTTTTAATTTTTATCAATTCTTCCTTAAGGCCACAAATGGAGTTTGTTCTGTTTCTTTTATCCCTTTATTTTTTATTTATTTATTTTTTTCCCCACACAGTGCCGCCTTCTTATTCCTAAGGTGAAGAAGAATCAAGCAGGAGCAGGCATCCTTGTTTCTGTTGGCTCAGCACAGTCTGCAGTGGTGGGAACAGGCTGCATATAACTCTGAAGGTTTGGATTGCACACAGATAACAGCTGGCCTATTGTGATACAGCTTGGAGGTTTCACAGAATGAAGGGCTCCTATTTGGGTAAAAAGGACCCTTTTCTGGTCATGTTCCCCTTTTCAGTTGCATATGACCTTCATTGCCTTTCTAACCTGCTTGTTTTCATTGAACTCATCTCACTTTTCTTTCCAAGTGACTTCATACAATGGTGCAGCATCTATGGCACTTTGCACAGTGCTTCTTCTTCTTCTTGGGGTGGAAAATGGTCAGGATTGCTTCATCAAAGACAGTCTTAAGGCCTTTCTGTGTAAGGGCTGAGCACTCCAGGTAGCATTGTGCTCCAATCTGAAAAAGGAGAGAGGAAGCGTGAGTAACCACTGTCTGGAGAGATAGAGAGACCGTGCTCCAGCATCCTTCTGTGTGAATATTGTCCTGACCTTCAGAAAACGGGGTGAGATCCTCTGTTTTGTATCTGGCTGCCTATAGATTTGAGGGACAAGACCAGTAATCATCCTGAGTGAGAGAGCACCAAGTGCTGTCTATCTTGACACTGCAAAAAAGATGTATTCTCTCCCTATGCTTTGGCTACCAAGCATGAGTAAATGGAGTGAGATGCAATGAAATGAAAAGTATTAGATATTAGATGCTCTTGAAGCACATTTCCCATTTATTTAGGAAACTGGCTGCAGTGTTCTTGTTATCTATCACAGACTAGAGGGATTGAGATGTGGCTTAGGACTTCTTAGCAGTATTAGCACACCAGATGAATAACCAGAACTGGACTGCTTCTGTCTGCTAGGGGAAGAGAAGTGGTGAAAAGGGTGGACTTGGAATGAAGGTGCCAGAGAGGCTGCTCTTAATTTCTACAAGCTGAGGTAGTCAGTAAAATCTGTTTTGTTGTCCCTTTCCCCACTATTGCTTTGCCTGGAGGTAGGTTGGGTGTTGCACCAAAGCAGTGGGATCAGAAGCCAGAATCTGTTTCTACTTCCAGGGTGTTTGATATCTGGCTGGGAACAACCAACAAGCCCTGCTGAGAGTTTGCTGTGATCAACTGATTTCACGGGACTCCAAAAAGTTGTTACCTCCTTTGCCAGCTTCACGCCATGCTCATAGGTGAGTGGTTTCTCCTTCATGTAAAGCAAACGAGCCAAAGTTTTGGGATCATCTCGCAGATCAATCTAGTCAAAAACACACAAAACCCATGTTCAGTACTGCCTTCTTGAAAGATATATTCGTAAGTTTACAAACCCATAGTCATATCCTTGAACAAGAATGTCTGTCCTCACAGCCTCAGGTGAGAAATGAATTACATATGTATTTTCTCTTCTTTCCTTTCTTTACATTTTCTGTTTAATGTGGCTTAGTTCTTATCGGACAGTTATCAGGCCACAGCTCAGATGGCTGCAGCATAGTACAGATGCATTTCTCAGTGGCTATACATTATGGAAAGTGTTGGTAGAAGCCTAAGTCACACTGGAAAGGGAGTCTGCTATGATCCTGCACTGCATCACCTGTAAAACAGAGTGACAGACCAAACAGACACAGCTCTGGATGGCTGACTTGAAGCAAAATCCTTTATTTCCATGGAAAATATCAAAGTGAAACATTCTGGCATTTCAAAACCACCCATTTTCAGAGTATGTGTTCCAAAGGATAACTGCTCTTTTAGAGTATTCCAGTGTGGTAAACAAAGCCAGTGCTTGAATAACCAGACTTTCCTATGCCATGAGGATTTTATTTTTGCTCAGAAAGTGATCTCTTTCTCTAATTTGGTTTAGATTACTGCCCTGTACTTGGACATTTTCCTGACTTTAGCATCCCTGCTTTTCATGATCTCTGTCCAGCCTGTGTATTGGAAACCCATAGATTCGTAGGTTTTAAGGCTGAAACAAAGTGCTTTGATTGTTCAGTCTAACATCCCCTAAAGCACAGGTGGGATGATGAGTCAGTAATTGTAATGTTGATGTAAAGCATGAGGGAGGCCATTTCCTTCCTATGTCTCTAAGTTGTTTGGCTAATTATTCTCTTTATTAAAATCGAGCCTGAATTTAGTTTCTGCTTCCAGCCATAGCCTTTGATGTTTGCTTTTCCTCCCATTAAAGACCTATCAGAAATCTTTTATCCCTATAGGATTTTACACCTTCACACCATGTTAATATACATGTGAATAAGGAGTTTTGTCAGTTGTGACTAACTCAATGGGTCAACTGCATGTTGGCTTCCATTTTCAGTTTATGGCTTTCCCTCTAATGCTGAATTCTGGTTTTCATATATGAAGTCCAATAAGAAGCCTCAGTCTCCAGCCCTTAGCCATGAGGCTGTGAGAACCACTGCAGAGGTGAACTGTGCCCCAAAGGAGTGTTACCTGTGTTCCTATGAGGACATAAGGCACATTGGGCATGCAGACCTTCAGCTCAGGTACCCACTCCTCCTGGACGTTGTGGTATGAGGCAGGGTTTACCACTGAGAAGCAGATCAAGAACACGTCTGTGTTGGGGTAGGACAGGGGTCTCAGCTGGTTGTAGTCCTCCTGCAGGGAGAGAATGGCAGGGGTTATGAGGTGGTGGAAAATGATGGGTGAAGGGAACATTTCCCTTCTGGGGAAAGGCTGAGAGCCTTGGGGCTGCTCAGCCTGGAGAAAGGAAGCTGAGAGGGGTTCTTATCTTTTTCTTTCATCTTGCTAAGGTGATTCAAACTACTTCTGAATAGAGACGTGTTTCCTAAAAAATACTAATAGTGTAAAAATATTCTGCACCAACCTTTTCTAAACAAGAAAATTTATTTATTCTGAAAGGAAGTATGAGGCCAAATATAGCTCTGTAACATTAAAAATAATTAAAGAAACATCCTAAAATACAAAGAAAATGTTTTGTTTTGTCTAGCTGCAATTTAATTGTTCCAGACTCACTTTAAGAGGAAGGATGTATTCCCAGTCATCACCTTCAGTACCACACTGGTTTCCAGCCCCGGTCACAGACTCCCTGCTGTGCTCTGCACAGCTCAAGAGACACGTTTCTGACTGCATTTGATGATAAGACATCCTCCTTTTGACCCAACCAAGGGGAAGAAGTTGTTCTTTTATCTATCTGAGGTTGTTTAATGTTGGAAAACTTCACGTGAGACCTCTGTCCTTCAGCAAGAACACTCCCTTGGTGCACTGGGGAAATCTAGTAGCAAAGATAACCTGCTGCATTTTGCAAAGCCACGGTAATTGTTGACTGAGCTAGATGTCACAGAAAGCGTTGATTTGAAGATTTACATGGGAACAGGAGCTGTTTGGACATAGCAGCCAAGAAGGAATGCCTATTCACATAGAGGGAATTTTGTAAGGGAAATTCAGAGGCAATATGGAAATCATCCGTGACAGAGGCCACAAAGAAGTACAGTTGGTGGGAGGAGGTTTGTTTGAGGCTCTGGACATGATATGTTGTCTTCTCCAACATTAAGAATATTTACTCCACAGCCGACATAGGTTGTAGTTAGGTGCCTGGCAAAGGCCTTTCCTATGATTTTTCAGTGTAATTGCTGTAAATCAGCCTCCTAAAGCAGCCACGTGGTGGCAGCAAGCTCTCTAGGAATCTTGATTTAGGACTTCTGGAACGGAATTGGCTAAATATAACAAGTTAGCGTATTCCAGATGTGCCTATTTAGAAAAACGGTGACATTGTGCCATTAAAATCCAAACTGGAAGCCTCGAGCACTTCCAGCGGGTGGTGGCAGCTACAGAAGTGCACATTTAATTGGATTTTTTCATTCCTCTGAAGCCCCCAGAAAATCTTTTCTTAAGGAGCATTCCAGATTTGTGTTGGTGGCACTGAGCATTGTTTATGCTGTAAGGAGGGACAACCACATGTCACAGTGCAGAGGTCAGGGCACACAGGAGCTCACATGGGTGTGTTAATGCACACACAGATACAAGATATTATAGATATGAGTTGATCTCATGCATCCCTGTTGCTGGGCTGGCAGGAGCCTCCAGAGCACCCCAGCTGAGGGCCCTTTCTGTGTTCATGCTCCAGCAGAAAGCTGCAAAACCTTGCAATGGATCATTGTGAAATGCTCCACATCAGAATTGTTTCTTGCTCAGAGGTGGTTCATTGTTGAAGGAAAGCAAGTAAAGAGGGTAAAAAAGGTGCTGGATGCTTGCCCTGCTTTGGGGCATATCTGTAGTGACAGTGATGTTGAAGAAGGGACACGAGTCTTTGTGCACGTGGGCTGTAACTGATCATTAATTCATTTCCTTGGCTCATGCTTGCATCCTGTTGGCAGTCATTTGGATTATGCAGGGCTTCCCAGCTACACTGCCTGGCCACCGGCTGAGCTATGTGCCTGTAATGTGCCGTGCCCGAGAAAGTACAAAACTTTGTATTTTGTAATGTTGCTGCTGTCACGATCTCCCTGTGTACACTGCCTGCCATTAAAGCACTCCACACCTGATTCCAGCTTAGGGAAAGAAAAGCAAACAAACTAACAACAAAGCAATGTTTTCTTTTCCCTCCTAGGACTTTTTGTGCCCAGAGACACAGAAAACCAGATCCCTCAGCTCTTGGGTTCTTGCCAGCTCTCCCTGCAGGCTGACAGAGGGTCCTGCTGCAGAAGTACATTCTCCAATTGTTATTTCATTAGCATGTGTTTTATAGCATCGTAATGTCAAGTGCTATTTTTGGCTATGACTTCACACCAGTGCCTTTGGAAAGCCACACAACACAAGGAGAAGGAGTGAGGAAACAACCCAGATGATCTGTTGTTACAGCTTGAGCATGTGGGAAGCATCATCCCCGCTGCCTCCATGCAGATACAATCTGGTCATCAAACAGTGATTCATGCTCCAGGTTTTGCCTATGGCCACGTCCTCTGGACCAAAGTCTGAGATGGAAACGATCCCGAGGAGCTGGAAATGTTACTGGGAGGCAGGTGGTGGTCTGACTGGTTGGAAGCAAGAGATGGCAATATGATTGTGGAGGAATGGAGGGAGGGTGAGGTCTGACAGAGGAACAGATTTATGGTTCTTTTGGCTCAGGAGAACAAATAAGAGGATGTGTTGCTGAGGAAATGAGTGGCAGGTGGTACTGTCAGCCCTTCAAAACAAGCAGAAATATTAAGGCACTGAGCAAAATCTGATTGAGTACTGAATATAACTCCAGTCTCATTTGCAGAGGCTCACAGAGTTGCCAGATCGTGACAGACACACTGAGCTTTGCCTTTGTGAGTGCAGAAAAGAAAATTACACATGCACCTTCTTGAATATCTCAAGCAAAATGAAGACTTGGATCATTCTTTAGGACTGGATTTTAGATCATCTGTTTACACTTTGTAAATAGGAAGGATGAGTGGACTGTAACTGACACTGAGATAGCTATGAAGTGGCCTACAGGCAAGTGACAGCAAAAAAAAATGACAAAAAGCAAAACCAAGAGTATAAATGCACAGGTCCTGCTGAGTGTAGCTTTTTCTGGAAGTGACAGTCTGTTGTGTTGCAGATTTTGACCTCTCTGCACACTGCAGAGAAGTACAGTCTGCAGTAAGTGGCCTCTTGCAGACAGCAGAGTCTCATTCTGCGTTATTTATGCATTTTGCAGCAGTGGTGGGGATGAGTTGTAGTTGGGCTTAGGGATCTTAGAAGTCTTCTGCAACTTTAATGATTCTATGAGTAGCTGGTAGATGTGGACTTGAGCCCTTCCTGGCTGGGAAGGAGCTGGGATCTGTTCCCTCTCCTCTTGGCAGCTGATTTCCTGCAAGGTTTCCATGCCACTGGTGGTTTTCTCTTTGTTCTGTAAGTCACTGGCATTTTGGAGGTAGAAGAGAGAGTTCATTATGAGCCTGGTACCTTCTTCTGCTTGGAATGTGATCCCATCCTGGGATGAGTGCCCGTCTGCCTGAGTTAACGTGTCTTCAGTCAATAGCTGGTGACTGATAGCCTGCTGTTGTATTATACTGGTTTTCTGGTCTTAGAAACTGGAATTCTTCTCTGTATCTCCAATGCCACCATGTGGTAGTTGTAAGAAAATGGTGACTTTTATAAAAGGCTATAGGGATGGAGTGGAGTGGGGATGGAGTGCATGCATGGGAGGCTGAACTTCACCATCAGGCTTTGTTTTTTGCTTAGACAAAATCCCATTGTAGGGATGTATGTATGTGTGTGTGTTTTGTTGCTGAACCAGAATAAAATCTGCATGTAAAAAACTAAAAGGAGGTCTGCAGTTCAGCCATTACAGTTCATTGTCAGTTACTAAAATTTTTTTTATTAAAAAAAACCAAACACAAAAAGCAACAACAAAAACATCAAAACAACATGACAAAACAACAGAACCTATATGTGATAGTAAAAAAAAAATAAAAAAAAATCAAGAGAAAGGCAACTTATTGATGTTTTGCAGTCATTTACCTGCCCTGCCGTGTCATAAAGTCCCAGCAGGTGCTGTTGTCCTCCCACAGTCACAGTTACTGAAAGAGAGAAGCAGAGGGATGTTGCTTATGCACAAGCCAGTGGAATCATTTTAGTAACTTTTAGTCTTACAATGCCAATACACCCCTGTGCTGGACATTGGCGTGTGTCTTAGTAATGCTTTGTAATGGAAAAGCACCTACCAGTTTGTAGAAGATAATAGCCTCTAGACTGGGGAACAGTGTCCTGCTTGAAATCTCTTAGACTTAAAGTCTCTGTCACTGTGGCTGGACGGACTGATTATTCAGCAGCTTTACTTGCTTGCACAGCAATGCAGTAATTTTGCTAGCATATGAACAGAACAAAACTGACATCCTGAAAGCATGAAAGCTCAGCAAGGAGCAGACTTGCTGATGAGAGCAGAACGGGACACTGCTGAGGCTGTCTTGTGATGTGGAAAGGAAAGAAGAGATGGAGAAGGGTTCAGGAGTCCTCCTTCATCTCCTCACTTAGTGAGGTAGCATGCACATAGTGCAGTTCACATAGGGACTTGAAATGGGGCGAGCTGTTGAGTGTGGAGGTACCATAAATGCTTGAGGTCTGTGGGTGGGAAAGCCTAGGGAAAGGATACCAAGAGTTGAACTTTTCAGGAGACACTGGTAAATGATTTCCCCATGGGAATTTACTCTCTGGTAGAATAATTGTCTTTGCAATGCGTGTCTCAAGTCCACACCTATAAGGTCAAGAGCAAATGCATTGTGTATGAACTGCAGCTAATATCTGGGTGTAGCAGGGACCATAAGCTCCTTCTTCTGATGCCTTTCAGAATAGTTTCTGAGAAGTGAAGTTATCGATATACTGAATATAATGTTTTCTCCAGCAGCAGATACTCCTGGGGATACTGTCAATGCTTGCTGGGAAACATTTCCTTCCCTCCTGAGTGCAGTTCAGTAGAAGTTTTTGGAAGAAATTGGGAATGCCCTTTCCCATTCCCAATGTCTGCTGTTCTCTGGGCTTAGCCCAGGCAGGACAGGAATGTGTTCTGTAGGAACTTGTTTGAAAATAATGATTTAAAAAAATATATCATTTGTAAATCTTCTTGTCTTAAAGCATAATTGCAAAAGTAGGATTTCTATGACTGAAATGTAAGAATCCCTGTTATGCTCCAGATAGAGATTGAAACCCAGACATGCCTCATGTCAGTCTTTAATTCCCTTTGTTCACCATAACTCAGCATCTAAATACTGCTGAAACTACATGTCCCGGGCTTGAAAAAATAGCAGTTTGAATATTCATTATTCAATAAAGTCATTACAGCAGTACGTTTTTGTAGCTGCTTCTGTGTACTTCAAGTGCATTCAAGAATCCTGATTCTGGTCATGTATTTTTTTTCCAAAAGTATATATTTTTAGCTGATCCATATGAGGGAAATAGGAATAGAGTTGCTAGGGGTTAACTTCACACATGCTGCTCAGTGTCCAGCAAACTTCATTTAAGCTGCCATGGACCTAGCTTCAGGAGATGTTACAGCTCCTCCTAAAGCTAGGAATGCCAAGGGAACCTGCAAATGGGAGCCATAAGGATACTTATGACATCTGGCACCCACCAAAGTCATCCGGTCAAAAGAAGTATAAGACCTTAATGACATGTCCCTGTCATTCTCCTAGGAACTACAAACCATTCATTTCAGCTTTGTCCCCCTGCAGCTTTTTTCTTTTGGAAATGCTGTGTCTGAATGCAGTGTCACTGCCTCCTGGGGTGGACATCATGGCAGATGAGGAGTGGTGTGATGGGACCCCTGGCTCCCTCAGGTCTGCAAGTGACCCCATGACTCAAAACTGGGTCATTTTCCACTTCCACGTGTGTGAGAGTCATCTCCAGGAAATCAAGTGACACATCGCTCCTGGCACGTCCCCCAGCTTCCTCCTCTTTGAAAAACAAGATCTGATTACAAAGACAGTGATTTTTTACCTCGGATTTGTCCTGCTGGTTACATATATCCTTTGTGAAATGAAAATCAGAACTATTCTGTTTTGCCCTGTAATTAGCCTAAATACCAAACTTTAAATGTAGAATTGTTCTCAGCGCCTTTCTTTAATTGCTGCTGTAATCATCTACTAGAACTCTGCTAGCCAATATTTTTCAAAAGAAAGCCTGTAAGTCTCATGATTTGCTGTCATCTCAACACAGGGTGAGATCTCTGTTCTGCTGAGCAAATACAATTGCCCATCTGATATTTACAGTATCTAAAATACACTTCCAAGGTGGAAGCACAGGGAGCCTCTGAGGCTGGGATTCAGCTGACTGCACTCAGTGGAGCTCTTGGTCTAATGAGGTGGTGAGGAATTCATTGCTTTGTCGGTAGCCCACAGATGTTTAGTGATTTTAAAGTTGGATAGGATTCGCAGCATCATTCATTCTGCTCTGAATAGCTTATCTGGTGTCTTCCTACAGGGTATTTTTCTTGTTCTTATACCATTCCTGTAGCTCTTCTCCACATTCCTACTCAAGTAGTCAGTGAGATGAGACACTGAGGTCTTAGCAATGGTTTCCTTAATGATTTAGCCAGTGGTAACATGACTTTGCTATCCCTACCTGTCTTTCCTCAGTTGCTGACCTAAAGCTTGCATTGGCTGATATTCTCATTACCTAATGAGCCTTGCAGTAGTTTTTGCTTTTCTTTAGCCCAAAGCGAATTTATTCTTGCCTTTTGTTGTTGTAATTGCTCTGATCATATTCTTTTTACTCTGTGTTTGCATGGAAAACCTGGAGACTGACTCAGATGCCCAATCAAGTCAGGAGGCAAATAGCCACATGGGTCACACAGAGTTCTCGTGGTATGGAAGACAATGTTAAAGATTTCTGAGAGACTGGGATTGACTATGCAGGGACAAGCTTTTGGAGCACGATGTTTTGGAAGCACCTGAGATGCAATATTGAAATGCTTTCAAAGTTTCCTTTCCAGGCATCTAGGCATTGCACTTCTCCTCAGGCTCTAATTTCTCTCAGCTCTCTCATGATTAGGGATGAGCAGAGACAACAGCAAGACATGTGTAACAATGGGCACTCCTGCCCACCCCTTGAACAATGTGAAATTTTGGAATTAGTGGAAAATTCCAGTGGAATTAGTGGGAAAATGCCCAATCCTGACCTACATTGCAGCTGATTTGGAAAAGCAGACTAGTACCGAGTGACAGCTGTGTTGTGCCATTCTGCAACAGGAATAGATGCATCCAGTGTCATCTCACAGAACAATTTATGATTTACTTTGTGTTTTTTAGCATCTTGAGAAGATAGAGGCCATAGATTTATATCTTGCCTGCAGCTCTCCACAGCTGGGCATTTGCTGTGCAGAGAAAGCTAGCAGAACAGAGGTACCTGTCCACTAATAATTTTTATTCAAACAGCTGATATTAAGTGCTGCAAATCTTTCAAAGTATATTGAGAAGACAGACTTTAATGTTGGCCAGCCTACACGACAAAGAACACAAAAGCAGTGGAAGTGGATTAAGAAGATCAAGCAGAGTGCATCTGGTCCAGAAACGACTGAATGAAAATGGAAATTCCCAAAGCTTTCAGAACAAGCACAACACTAAAACAGGAGCCAGCTTCTTCCCACTTCGGGATGTTACTTATTTATAGACAGCATGAATGAAGTTGATTTATTGGAACCATTGACCTCACTGTCTGTAAAATCAGCACTGGAGGATTTGCCATGCATTTTAGCGAGTTACTGCTCTGATGATTAATCCTTGAACAAATTCAGCTTTGCTGATAGCAGACTCCAAGGAGCCTTGGGATCTCTGCAAGGAAAGCTGTGCCCAGTTCCTCCAGTATTATGGTACTGAGGGAGCTCTTGTAACCTCAGTGTTGTGCAAAGCTCTTTTAGATGGAAAAGACTACCCTCATTACAGTGCTTGGGGAATTGAGGAAAGCTGACTTTGTATCTATTTTGTTAGGTTTCATTCAGTCTTAAATACAGGGCTGTGCACAGCAGCAGGCTGGGAGGTGCTTCCTGAGTAGTT
This sequence comes from Centrocercus urophasianus, assembly GCF_019232065.1. Lineage (NCBI taxonomy): Eukaryota > Metazoa > Chordata > Aves > Galliformes > Phasianidae > Centrocercus > Centrocercus urophasianus. The sequence continues at coordinate 46,604,021 of NW_024884586.1, forward strand.
CAGCTCACTGTGTACCATCATCTCTCCCCTTGGAAGGCAGTTCTGCTCTCAGGTTAGAAATTAATAATAACTGCCTAAGTAAATGCATTAAATTTGCAGACAAATAGACTCTGTTGTGCGCGTTTCAATTATACTGTAGTTAAGGGCTTTTTACTCTTTCCTGAAAGTAATAGCTCTAAATCCAAGCAAACCTTAGAGGTACAGTGTAGCAATAAGTAGTGCAAATAGACCCTGAACATATTATTAAAAATATTATGATCATTTCTAAACAACGAAAAACACAGGATATCATCCTAACCCTGATGGAAGGGAAGTTCTTTGTGATATCATGTGGTTGTTTGTGGCACTGGGATGAGTGAGAGAAGAAAATTTTAGCTGTGACTGTAGCATGAGCCTATCCAAAAATTGAAAGGCAGAACGTAGATTATTATCTATATCTATATTTTTTAGCTCTACTAAATATTTTTAAGCTTCCATCACCATAGCACAATGTCTAGGAGTATGTTTTGCTGGAACTGGGATTATGGCTCAAGTCAATAGCAAAGGCTATTGTAGTGCTGAGATAAAGAGCTACTGATAATTGGAATAATCTTATTAATGTTTTAACCAGCTGTGCTGACCTGACCTGACCAGATCCTATGGCATTTTCATTTATTTTAACACAGATGGAATCAGTCAAGGCTGCTCTTTATTGAAACCCAATTCAGTGAAGAATGTATTTGGAGTCTCTTAACAGAGATGTTATGAGCATGGAGTGTGACCTTTTCTCCAGAGAGAAAAGGTGGGAACAAAGGGAGTCTTTATCAAGTGTTATCAAAGGAACATGAAACTTCATAAGCAGCACTGGAATAAATGGAAGATTAGTGGCAAAATGAGACAAATCTCACTGAAATGTTCCCAGGCATTACATACGTTATTTTTCAAAATAATTACAAAAGTTGTTTGTGTGGTTGGTGGAATCCAGGCAGTTCTCTACTGCTCCTCTTCTTGCACTGCTGTAGGATCAGAGGGAGATTTATTTATTTATCTATTCGTTATTATTATTATTTTTTACTAGAAAGGAGAGAGAAGCAGTCTAGAGAAGCAAGCACTACATTGTCTCCTTAAAAGCAGTGGTGATCTGTCATGGTCTCATTAGATGGCAGTGAGAGCAGATAATGCCCATGGAAAGACACAAAATCTCTGCTCTGCAGTGGCCAGGTTGTCCTCATTGTGAGCTGGCTCTTAGATGACAGAGCAGCTATTTCACTGTGACTTATACTGGCAGAAGGCGCTATGCCCTGAACTTGACAGAGGTCCTTAGCACTTGCTGAGAAAAACTTCAGCAAAGGCATTTTAATCCTCAGCAGCTATAACTTCAGTGGGTTGCATTTTCCGAGGCTGACAGACTGAGGAGCTTTTACTCCTAGCATTCCTGAAGCATTCCTGGCTGAGTGTGGCCAAGGAGCCTCTTGGGCAGACAGTCTACGCTGGTCATCCCACATTAGTCAATACTGGTAATTGTGGTAGAACAGCCAAGGAATGAGGGGCATGGAGATAAGATGGATGTGTCCTGGAAGCTGGGCGTAGGAGGTGGAGACATGCTGCTCTGGCTGCTGGATGTGCTTCAAGGGAAAAATGGCTTCTCTGTTTAGAATCATACAATATCACATGTTGGAAGAGACCCATAAAGATCACTGAGTCCAAGCCCTGGCTCCACACATCACAACCCAAACCCAAACCCTATGTCTAAGAGTGGTGTCCCAGCTCTTCCTGAGCTCTGGCACTCAGGGCTGAGCCCACTGCCTTGGGCAGCCTGTCCCATGCTCACCGCCCTCTGGGGCACAGCCTTTCCCTAATCCCCACCTGGCCCTCCCCTGATGCAGCTCCATGCCATTCCCTTGGGCCCCTCTACTCCCTGAGGAGCTGTAGACCACCACTCAGCCTCCACTCTGCCTCCTTGTCTTGCCCTCCGTACCCTTCCCATCTTTTCCTCAACAAAATCCACAGATGCCAAAGCTAGAAGACAAGGAAAATCTAGTTGTACACAGAATGTGTCAGGAACATATTTCCCATAGCAGCCTGGTATTAGAGGAAATACAAATTGTTTGAAACAACTTGAAAAGCATGCACCTGCTCCTGGGCCCATAGAGGGACATGGCAAAAAATGCTGCTTTGCATTTCCCAGAAAGAACATCAGGAAATAAAAATTGTGCTCAGCCCCAGGTACCCAACTTCAGCTGCTATTTGTCCTACAGCTTGAGATCAGCCCGATGTTTGTTCAGCAGCTCTAAAGATATATGACTGAGGAAGCAGAAGTATTAAAGACCATAAGCAGAAATCTTGGAAATATTCAAACTTTCTGATAAGAAAACCTGACGTTAGAAGATTATATATATATTTTTTTTCTCATCTATCATGGAGGTTTTGAACATTGTTAATGTTTTCTCTATGTCCTGCTGAGAGCCCTACCACTGTCCTCTCAGTGTGGCAGCCACTGCGGACAATGAACTGATTGTAATGTAGGAAAAGCAACCGATGCAGATGGCTGAGATGCCAGGTCTTAACCCTCTGTGAGAGGCAGAGAAGGTGAATGTCAACCTGAGCCTATGAGATCCTTAACCTTTATTTTTGCGTGACTGCATTCATGTGAAGCAGAAGGTGGGACAGGATGTGATCATAGAGGCATAAAACAGCTTTGGTTGGAAAGGACCTAGATGGGGCAAAGGGTCCTATGCAGCTCCAGGGATGAGGCATCCACAGCTACCTGGGCAGTTCCCATGACCTGAGAAGGGCACTTTAAACCCCACATACACCTGTGGGATAATTCGAGACTTTTCAGGCTGAGTTGGTCTTGCAAGAAAGGAAGAGGCTGAAGAGGCTCATTGATCTGGGGCAGGAACGTTTTGTCCTTTGAATAGAAAAAATAATCCAAATTCCCACATAGAGCTGGACAGGAATTTTCAGCTAAAGATGTTAGGTCAAAATTTTGAAGGTAGTTGCAAATGCGTTACAACTAAGGATTTACATGGATTGGTGTGAGCACCCTTTTGATTTTCAAATCCTGAAGTGAACCAGCTCTGCTTTTCCAGCAGACTCATTTATTTACTTATTCATTTTACTTACTATTGTGGATGCCCTGTCCCTGGAGGTGTTCAAAGCCAGGTTGGATGGTGCCCTGGACAGCCTGGTCTATCTAGTATTAGATATGGAGGTTGTCGGCCCTGCCTGCAGCAGGGGGGTTGGAGCTTGATGATCCTTGGGGTCCCTTCCAACCCAAGCCATCCTATGATTCTGTGATTCTGTGATGATTTGCAGAAAGTTTTCTCTTATGCATGTTTTATATTTTTTAGCCTCTTTTAAAAAATTAATTCTGAAATGCACAGCTTTTTCAAGAGGCAGGAATTTCTGCTCTTTAAACTTCTACCTCTTAGGTTAGAATTAATGCATCTAACCATTCCACTAATCACTCCATGCTTCAATACAACTTTTGAATCGTATGCTTCAAATGAGCTCAGTTTCCAGGAATATCCTGCACTCCCTGTTGGCTGTAACCCTGCTTAGACTGTATTTACTTTTGAAAAAATTTATTAGGCTTCATTCACCTTTTCTTCTGCCTTGTGACTATCAGAGGCAGCTCTGCTGAGCTCAGAGGAATGGCTTTTGGTGGGGAGGAGCATCCATCATAATGTCTTCTGATTGGAAAAGTTAAGTGAATGAATTTTGAAACAAGTGCTGTGTATTTTTATGTAAATTGCTGTTAAATGGCTTTGTTTTAAAAAGCGATGGTCACTTCAGTTCCAGAAGAGAGGAAATTTATGGTGAAATGATTATTTTTGTAACGTTTCCTCTGTTCCCTTAAACAAAAAAAGAACCTCATCAGCAAAATACAGCATAGCAGCATATACCTCAGGTAGAAAAAATAATATTAGCCTGTAGGAAATCTGGCTTCTCTACAGATTGTTCTTTCATCCGCCAGAAACATTATTTATTTTTCATCTATCCTTATTGAAAGCTGTATTTGCTTAATAATTGACTGAAATAGAGAGTTCTTAAAGCAGGCAGTCTGAAAGATAGTTTTCCGCACAATGCCTGGCAATTTTTTTTCTATTTCACATTGCTCTCCCAAGAACCAAACCCCAACCCCCCTCCCACCCCACCTTGTTTTCTGGGGCTTTAATCTGTATTGGAAGAGTTGACACAATTCTTTGCTTACATGAAAGCGACGCTAATGGGGATCAGATCTGACTTCAGAATAAAGGGACTTTGAAGAAAAATCAGAGAATGTTGCAAATAAAAGGGAAATTAATCCAGGTAGAAAATCTATAGCTACTTTCTGCAAATTATTACCAAGCATGATGTGAATTGCGCCTTTGATTTGAGTGCTGGTTAGCACAGTGAATGGATTTTAAGCAGCACATTTTACACAGCTAGAGACATGAAAAGCCTTGTTTTTAAAGAAGACATTGTTCTCTGCTTCTATTTTTATGGCGGCAACACCTAGGATCATGACTCCATTGTATCAGGCCTGTGCAAACACAGGGGCAGAGACCAGCCTGGCTCTGCAGAGAAAACATGCTAACAATGAAGGTGGAGAAGGAAAATTTCCTGTTTCACAGCAGGGGAAGTGAGGTGCCCAGAGGTGATGCAGCTCCTCTGGGCCAAGCGGGCAGTCGGAGACTGTCATGGGTGAAAAGCCCACAGCTTCAGGTTGGGTATGAGGAAGAGGTTCTACACTGAGAGGGTGGTCGGGCACTGGAACAGGCTGCCCAGGCACAGCCCCAATCTGCCAGAGTTAAGGTGTGATGGGCACTGCTCTCAGACATAGGATTTTGCTTTTGGGTTGTGCTCTGGTGAGCCACGAGTTGGGTTCGATGATCCTTGTGGATCCCTTCGAATGTGGGATATTCTATGATTCTCTTCTGAGCTGTCATCCAGGGCAGTAACAACCTACACCCAGCCCTCTTGGTATCAGAACATCAGATAACCTACTCTTCCAGTTTCTGTCCTGCCAGAGTCTGATGGATTCCTAGAAATTCCTTAAGAAAGAGCAACCAAGGAGTTAAGCTTCCAGGTTAAGTAAATCAGGGATCAATTCAGACACATCTAAGCTCAATTTCTGAAGCCTTTTCAGTTGCCTCAGACTGGCATTATGAAGGATATCTTTGTGTGCTCCCTGCAAACTCACATGAGTAAGGGACACAAGCATGAAGTTGCATGGGGATGGAGGTAGATGGGGCAGGTTGATGCTGGTTGTAGACTCTCTCTAATGCTGCTTACATGGGTGTAGGAAGCACTATCTCTGTCTGGGACGTGTCTGTCTGTCTGTCTGTCTCCTGGCTCTGATACAATGGGGTGCACTGCTCTGCAATCAGTGACTGCATTGTGTGCTTGCTATGGCTTGTGGCAAAGCAAAGTGGAAGGAAAGAGGAAGTGAGTGTGGACCACAGAACTTTGGCCTACAACCTGAAGACACTGTTGAGAGGAAAAAAAAACCACATTACTTTTGCATTATGCGCTGGTATTTTTAGTGCTTTGAACAAAGGACCTTTTCTCTTTTCTCCGTGCTTTTCTTTTTCAGCCTAAAAGGCTGAGTAAAGCAGGTGAATTTTCATTCTAGAAAGCAGAGAAGATAGAATAAGCTCAGCTGCTTTCACCTAGTGCACTTTCCTTTTTCACAGATCTCAAGATTATCCAGAGCTCCAATCCAAGTGGAAAGAGGACAAAACCACTAAATGAAGCAGTGCCTCCACTTTGGCTGTAGGCTGTGTGTAACTGGGCAGGGAGCACCTGCAAGGATAAGGCTGTACAAACTCAGCCTCACGGGATGAAAAACAGCAGGAAAGCAGTTGCTGCTCTGTTCCAGGCTCAGCATCGTGGCACTTCCACCTTTGCCTAATGAGCAAACCATGAAAGTCTGACGGTAAAACTTTTCCTAAACACCAACACTACCAATTCAAAATCAAGCATAATCCCACCCAAAGTTTTCAGGGCTTTGGTTAAAATAGAATCTATGGAAGTTCTAGTGGTTCAGTGGCTGCAGGGAGATGAGCTCTGCCTGTGCCCATGCTGACCTGGTGCTGCAATGAATGTTCCATGATGTGGGACAATAAATAGTATACACGTCCCTCTCCAGAGCCCACCACTTGGCTTAGAGTGCAGAGGATGCTTTTCTATTGCAACTTGCCAGCAGCACACTCTATGTGTGTGTGTGTTTTGTTCTATGTTCCTTGGCCAAGAGACATTTTCCACAGATGGTGCTTGAGCTCAGTCTGCACCTGCACATGTATGTAAATGGGGCCACAATTATCCAGTTTGTTGGAACTGTTCTTTCAGCCTAAGCCCTTTTTTCCTCCCTTCGTATGCTTAGAGCAAAAGAATTTGATCTCTTGCATGCACCAAATTTTTACTGCAATGGATGCACTACAATTACTGTCCTCTCCTATTGTACAAATCAGATTTGTTGTTCATTTATTTCCCCTTTGGCATACAGCCTCTTTGTTGTTGTTTTCTCAGCATTTATCATCATAACCAAAAAGCAAGCTGCAGTATCTGGAAGCTATACCTACGTTATTAAATAACTCTGAGAATACTCATGGGGAGATGGGCTTTTTCTGGCTTGAAAAGTATAGCAGAGTGAAAGGGCTGAATTTCATTTTGCTAAGGTTCTTGCAGGAATACTAGAACAAATGGGCAGCTCTTTCTGTGTAATATAAACATAGATCTAAGTGCTTCCTGGTCCTCTTGGAGAATGAGTGTTTAGAAACATAAGCCTGGGGGTGGCTTCCTGGGTTGTTTCATCCTTGGAGTTGATTTAAATAGGTTGGAGCTTGAGGTGGCCATGGGAGGTGATTGAGTGTCTGTTGACATTTATAAGGATTCAGGATCCTTGTGAATCAGAAACATGATTTGGAGGAGGGTGGAAAAGCTGAGGGCAAAGGTAGAGTTGCAGACTTCTCACATCACAGAATTTTTCCCTGCCAGCTGGCATAACTGCGCCACACAGTGCATATCTCAATGGAAATCCCTCTGCCCGAACTGAATGGATGCAGCAGAGATGCAGCTCAGTGTGGAGCGGGATGGACAGAGGTGTCTGGCTGATGGCAGTTTTGGCAGTTTCACTGCCCAGGCAGTGCTGAGTCTGGTCTGATGCAAACTGGCATGCTTCAGTATGGAGGCTCATATGGCAAACACTGATGCTTGGCATGTATTCTTGAACTGTTTCCCTCTTAACTTGCCATACTTCTGTCTTTGCTATCTGTTTTTAATTCTGTCTCTGGTCCACACACAGTGAGATGTCTGCATTGTATCACAGAGGGACTGAATGATGCCTTGCCCTGAGTATTCAGACACCTCCTGCCATCCCAAGAGTCATGCAGCAGGTCAGCCTGGTGCTGCAGTGTGTAAGGTAAGATATTCTGGTGCTGATTTCCCCACACACAATTTTTAGTAAAATTCTGTAGTGTCTTTAGCCTTACCTAATGTAGAAAGATAAGCTGTCTCTAATCTACTTATTAGAAGATCTACAGCTCTGCAGGTCAATGAAGAGTCAAAAGCATCGTTTAATAGCTGACCTGTGTTGCTGGCCCCTGCCTGTAAGTGGGTTCTTGCAGGGAATCCAAAGCAGCTGCTTGGCAAGGATCGGTGATGTGTCTGTGCAAATCACAGCCTGGGGCCAGAGGCTGATTATTTCTGAGTCGGTGGCATTTTTTCCTTCCAGGAATGTTGTGTTATTGTGTCTGAAATGTTGTCTTTCTCCTATGCAGTGACAGAGGCTGACCTTGCTCCCACTGCTGCTCTGGGTCCTTGCTCACAAGGATGTGGAGGAGAGGGGATACTTCCCCTGGGTTTATTCTTAGTTCAAAATACTACCAGGAAAAAAACCCTGTAAAATCCCCACTGGGGAGGTTTATCCTCAATTACTGCTGTCTCATTTCCCCCCATCAAATTCCTCATGGACTTGTCATCAGCATTCATCTTGCTTGTGCGGTTGGTTCCGCCCTGACCCACACTGTTCCCTAGAGGGGAGGGGCATCCTTGTCTGAGTCAGATGAGCTCTGCTCACACCCTGCATCCTCCATGCTCTGATGTGTGCTTTGCAAGCACCAGCCGTGCTCAGGCTCACTGCAACACACTTGGCTGTATGCTGCACATTCACACTGCAGCACCTAGTTCTTGTTTTAGGCTGGATCGATGGGTTGAGGCCAATTGTAGAGGCTCAACAAGACCAAGTGTCAGGTACCGCACTTTGGTCACAACAACACCATACAGTGCTACAGGCGTGGGGCAGAGTGGCTGGAAAGCTGTGCAGAGGAAAAACTTCTGTGGGTGTTGGCTGATGCTCGGCTGAAGTCAGCAGTGATGAGTCAGCAGTGTGCCCAGATGGCCAAGAAGGCCAATGGCATCCTGACTCTTATCAGAAATAGTGCAACCAGCAGGAACACTGAGACGATGGTCTCTCTGTACTCAGCACTGGTGAGGCTGCACCTTGAGGGCTGTGTTCAGTTTTGGGATTCTCACTACAAGAAAGGCATTGAGTTTGTGGAGCTTCTAGCCCAGGGATCTGCAGGACTCATGTTACAGAGCTTAGGTAATACTCACGAAACATCAGCTTTCTTTGTTGCAGGGCTTGGAAAGAAACAAGAGCACATTTTGGTGCTGGGTGAAAGATGTACAACGTTGTCTTCCTCCCATGACACCATAGGCTGCATTGAGATCATCTGCAAACTGCTTCTGCAAGTACCAACTTCAGAACTGCTTAGGGAAGGTTAGTTGCACAGGGGGACTTGCAAACAGCTGACACTTGTGCTGACAGGAGGGTAAAAAGACAATGAAACGTATCTGACAGGCACACTCTTGCCTTGCACAAGGCTCTGAGAGGAGAGCATTTGTCAGAAAGGATGCAGTGGGTACATGGCTGGCCGTGTTGTGCTGCCTGCAAAAAGGTCTCTGGTGTCTTCAAACGCCACTTACTCTCAAATCATGAAAAATGCTTAGAAGCCAGTGTTGATGCAAACAGAGCTAAAAAAAAAAATATCTGGTAAGGTTCCACAGCTAAGCACTTTGGCACTAATCTTGTGGTTGGACATGTGTGGGCTTGTGTCCTTGCAGAGCCCCTCGGATTACAGAGGAAGCATACACAGGGTTGTAAACCCTGGCTTTGGCTGAGATTTTTCTGGATAGGGTCTTAGTGTGGGGTTTTGAAAGGCAGCTGGATGATTTTAATCCATGTGTCCATTAATTTTCACCAGGAACTATAACGCATAGATGACTTTTGACACTTTTGTCACTTTCTTGTTTACCAAGTATTGGGTGAATGTTTCAAATGTTCAGTTTTTTTCCAGCCATTCTCGCTCTTTCATCCCACTATAATCTACCTTGTTACCAGTCATCGGGGTTCAAATTTTTGTAGAATCATTAAGATTAGAAAAGACCACTAAGATAATCAAGTCTGACCCCAGCCCATCCCCACCATGCTTGCTAACCATCTCTCTCAGTGCCATACCGTCATGTTTCTTGAACACCTCCAGGAACAGTGACTCCACCACTTCCCTGGGCCCAGCTATTTCTGTAAACCCCTTGGCTTCAACTAGCTAGACACCAGCCAGTTATATGAGAAGCTTTGGATGGAAATACTTAGAAATCCATGGGATTTGCATAGGTTCCACTCTACTGCATATGCACCGAATCTTGGTGAATCCAAAATTGAATGAGTCACCCAAAAATAAAAAAATTGCTTAACTGAATCTTGAATTTCGATTAGATCTTTCTAATGGCAAAACAAACATTAAATAATAGCTGATTGGTTAGTTTTAGAGCCTGGGACCTGTGGTGTGTGTGCACTCAAGCTTTTTCTTGGTGGTGATGGCATCTTAGTAAACACAGTTCCTACAAGGTTGGTGACAGTAACCCCAAGTCTTTTCAGTAACAAAAGACAACTGCCTTCTTTGTTAAATACAGTGCTGCTAAAAAATGCCCCAGAAGTTTGTCCTGGTGGAGAGGCTGTTTTTCCTTAAATCAGTGCTCCATGTCAGAGCTGTGCTCTCAACACACGTCTGTTCCTCAAAGGTCCCTTCACTTCCATGCCTTCCAAGGTCAAGCTTCAACGCAAGATTTGAAGATGTTAAATGTCATCAAACAGTGGGGCAGTTTGTTAAGCACTCTCAGAATCTAAGACAATTGTCTTTTTCTGCCCTTGCTGCACAAGCTTAAAAATGTAAAGAAATTCCAGCAACTTGCTAGCAAATTTAGTATTATCTGGCCTGCTCTTCTGATACAGCGACTTCTGCATATATGCCCAGTGTTCCCTGCCTATCACATGGGTTATATTTTCTGTTCTTTGCCATTGCAGCTTTTATTAAGTGTTTCTTGGGCTGAGTCCCGCTGAGTCAATGGAAAAGTACTGCTGCTGCACTGGAAGCAGGAACTGGCTGTTGGGTTCTTTCTAGTCTGAACTTGACACTGGCTATAATTCACGACATATGCAGCAAGATGGGTAATAACAGTCCAGTGACAAGTGTTACCTTTTATTCTGACAAGGTAAATTAGTATATGTGTATGTGTGCCTATCTCCTCTGTGTTCTGTTGTGCTCTGCTTTCAGAGTTCCTTCTTTAGGATTGTAGTGACGCTTTGCACAGAAGATTTGAGAGTTGTAACTTTCAGTAGGAAAAGAAATGCTGAGCTTTGTCAGATGTTTGAACCAGTGTTTGAGGTCAGCCAGATTAGAGGAAAATGCTCGTTGAGAGTTCTGCCCTGTTAATGAATTGTAGCACTTTTGCACTCGTTAGATATCAGCCCAATATAGGCTGGCACTCCTGTGGCTATCTAGGGAGCATATGGCTAATGTGATCCAGCACCACATGACAACCAAGATCAGGACACTGGAACTCTCAGATCACCAGGGCTGAGTTCTCCCTTGCTTTGAAGGCGAGATCACGGGCTGCACGTAGAGATGAGTGAAGATGTTTGCTGCTAATCCTGTTGGCTGGGATGTGTTGGCATCACCCCAGGTGAGAGAGTTTTTGCTTATCTCATACGTGGATGAGGAAAGTAGGCCTAAAAGAAAAAGAAGTTCTGCAGAAAGAAGCCTTCAGAAGTACTAAGTGCTGGGGAAAGTGAATACTTATTTTCAGTTTGGAAAAGGGGATTCTGAGCTGTAGGCTGTGCACAGACATGTGCATCCTGCATCTGGTATACTGCAGAGACTCCATCTACTGAGATTGAACTTTGCAGAACATGAAAACCAGCCAATGCTTCCACTGTATAGCACATACTTAGGAAAATGGCTCTGTTGTACCCGGCTTTACATCTTTAATACAAAAAGACTGCATTGTACTTTCCAGGCACGGCCTGAATGCAAATTCATAAATATGGTTTATATGGCTGCTTTGCTTCCACAAGCTTTTTCTTACAGTCCCTACTTACTAAAATGTTAAGTCCTTCATTGAAATTCCACCTCCAGAAGAACAGCCCTCAATCAGCTGTCCCTGGGAAAACAGAGCAAGCTATGACAGCAGAAGCATTGTGATGAGCTTCCCCTGTGCTCTCTTGGCATTTACTGAAAATTTTCCATTATTTTGGATAAGGGGTCAGTGCTCCTCTGGAATCTCATTTGTGCTTTTGATTCTCTATTATCTATCAAAACATAGCATCATTTAAAACAAGCACCAGAATCAGAAACCAGCCTTTGGATAACTTGGGAAGAGCCTGTTTTAATAATATTTTTTTCAATGATTCTGTGACTCAGGTAGCAATGAGCTGCCATACCCGTCTGACCCTGTACATTTAGATATAAATTGTTTTTTACAAGATCAAAGATCTGCACGTTTTTTTCATGTTCCATCTTGCGAAGGCATAAATATCTGTTATATTTTGTCCTAAACATGGAAAAACAGAATCTACTGTAAAGTGTGCCATGGATGTGACTATCCTTGTGTTTTGTTAGTGTCCTCACTGGGACTGATTTTGATCTAGAATTACTATCCTGTATTTCCCTTTTTCATTTTTTTAAAAAGATGTATTTTAAGGTGTCTCTCTATATGCACACAATGACATCCAAGGACTTTCAGACAGACTCTGCAAACTTACAGCTCTCTGTTCTCCTGTTCAATAGCATCCTTAACAGCACCTTGTCATGCTTGTTGTCACTGCTGCTCTGGCCTCAGTAATGAAGATCATTGACTCAAGCTGACTTTTATCCCTTCTCTGGCTGATTGAATCCCTCTCAGTTTGAAGTGATCCACCTCCTCTAGGTTTGATTTTGACAGAATTGCTTCCAGTTCCCATACTCAGAAGCAGATATCTTACAGTGATATCTTACAGTTGTAAAATTGATAACATAGATGACGAGAGAGGAAGAAAATATGAAGACAGAAGGGGAGGAGGCAGACAGTGCAGCAGACAGTGCGGGCTAATGCCTAGCTTAATCAAACAGCTGCTTTTGGTAGCTAGGAGGTTACAGCAGATGTTTTACAAAGGCAGAATGTGTGTTTCAGTGTACAATTATATGCTTACAATGTAGTGATATGGATAATTATCACCATTTCAAAAATGAAAATCCTTCTTTATTTTTTTTTCTTTTTATTTTGTTTTACAGCTATTTCGTGGTCATGAAGTACTGTCCTGCACCAGATCCTGATGCACTTACTGACTGTGAACATGACTGCAGACGCAGGACAGCCAAGTGCTAGCCCATACAGCTGAGGTTGTCATGATCTGGCCCCATCGTCTCTTTCAGAGAGTGGCAATCTCTCCTCTGATCCATGTGGACATTTTGTGAAGTCCTTAATTTCAAGCCTTGCAACTTGCACATGTGTGCCTGTCGGCCACCAGGGACTAGTAGGATTCCAGTGAGAACTGGCACTTTTGATTTTCCTTGCCTTGCATTGGGAGATATATGAGAGTTTGTTTATGTGAGATTTGGGAGAACAAAGGCAAATTAAATCCCACCCTTCCAATAAGATATATATTTTTTCAACCTTGAAGTAAATTTTCTATGACTGTGTGTTTTGGCTTTTAAACTCAATAGCCTGCAGGCATTCACCACGTCAGCAAAGAAATGGAAAGCTCATTATTACACTATTAGAAGGTTTAAGACTGAAAACCAGAGTCTATAACAACAGCGAACAGGATATCAAAGACATGACCCTCTGCTTGATCCTTCCACTGAACTGGAGCTGGACCGATGCTGTGAAGGGTGTTTTGTTGTGCCTGCACACTCCCCAACCATTTCAGAATGTTGAGGTGTAATGGCTTCTTTTATTATTTAAATAATATTATTTCATATTCTTATTTGGCCAGATCAGAAGAATAAAATCAGATAATAGCATGAGCTCTGGAGGCGAAGGAGTGCTATGAACGAGAATTCACTCCCTTTGCATTATTCATCTGAGCAGTGCATCTGTGACACCAGTATGCCATGAGTTTCACAGGGCAGCTACCTCAGCACTATAACTGCCACACAGATCTCTCTATGCATTTTACTGGAAAAAAAAAAAAAAAAAAAAAAAAAAGGCAAAAAAAAAAGGCATTGTAAATTTTGGCAGTTGGAGGTCATTTAGGCTATTGTGTGTATATGGCACTTGGATAAAAGGTTGCCTTCTTCTGCCCTGGGCTTCCTATTCTGATTCTCATTGGTCCCTTTGGACCATTATCCTGCTGATCTCCATCATATTTTTTCCACTAAATCCCCACCTGTGACGCTTGCACTACTTGAACTTTTTCCCTACAGGCAGTATTTTCTGAACACTCTATTTTATTTTCTGTGACTTTTGGGGACATTTCCCATTTCCAGCATATCTTTCAGGACAATGCACTGAGCTGACTTGATGCAGAGCGATACAAATCCCACACACTTGTACAGGACATGTTTCCACTCCTATGCCCTATTGTTTTAATCCTGCAGGATCCTTCCCCATGCTGAGGCAAGGGAAGGACCCTGCTGTGTGCAACTTCATTTTGCACCCATGTGAGCATTGTGCTTGCTTTGAGGTATGCAGGTTGCAGTCAGATGGGGTCTGCTATTTTGGGGTAGGTATCGCCACCAAAAGCAAAATGAATCTGTCACAAAACCACTTCTACATCAGCAGCAATTTTAAGCCTTCATCTGCACATCTTTCCTAGGAATGAAGTTTCCTATATTCTGCGCTGTTCATTCCCTAAGGGGAAAAATATCTGCTTGGAGCAGGTCCACAGGGGATTCAAAAATTTCCCTTAGGAATGCATCCCTGAGCCAAAAGCATCAGGTGCAGCTGATCACAGTCAGCCTGGGGCTGCTGAGGGGCTGGGAAGGTTGATGTGAGTTTTGGGCTAGAAGCTATAAGCAGGCAGTCTGGAGGCTGATAGTGCTGTCCAACCTGTACTCTTTTCTTGGATATGTGATTTTTGCCAAGGCTTGCAGAGGGTGCTCAGGGGGCTGTGCTGGTTAAGTGGAAACCACAGGTAACAAATCTCAGTTGCAGAAGGGAAGTGTATTGTTGAGTGGGGCCTGGATGTATGGGAACCTCCAACATTTTATATCATTTCTGTCTGCTTCAGATGAATATGCTGATACTGAACTTTAAAAGGCAAAAGAGAGCCAAGCTGGCTGGCTTTGCTTGCAGAATTCTGCTGTTGCGTCTTGGTAGTCACAAGTGCAAAACACAATTGGTGCTTAGGACCAGTGATAAAACCCAAGGGAATGGCACGAAGCTGTGACGAGGGGGCTGAGATTGGATATCAGGAAAAGGTTCTTCACTAGAGGGAGGTGGACATGGCACAGGTACCCCAGGGCAAGGAGCACAGCCCTGGGCTGCCAGAGTTCACGAAGTGTATGGATAATGCTCTCAGACAGAGGGTTTGGGTGGTTCTGTGTGGAGCCACAGGTTGGACTCAATGATCTTCAGGAGTCCCTTCCAACTTGGGACATTTTATGATTCTTTGAACTTTGATTTTTGAGACATGGCAGTCGCATATAAAAATTCTTTGGTCCTGGTGAGAGAGGCTGTGGTTCAGGGTGTTATCTCCCCATGGTTTGTTTCTAATGCTGTGATGTTTATTAGGAATTTCCAGGTGCCCTCTTGAGGCTTCCAATTGAGTTCTACTGGGAACCATGGCACTAGCTGGTGTCTGAGCTTACACAGAAAACCCAATGCTGGAATTTTAAGAATGAGACTTGCTGATACCAAATAGTACAGAGACTTTATATCATCTGTTAATGCCAGAAATTAATTTGATTTTCATTTCCACACTGGAAGACGGTTATATCTAAACCTTCAGCCCAGCCTACCCTTGATGAGCAAGCCCTGGTTCACACAGAACCAAAGTGGGAAGATGATCATTTCCACTCTCTGTAGGCTTTGGTTGTCTGTGATGAGACCTGATGAGGCACAAGAACAACATCATTTCATCTGTGTCTGAGTGCTTCAGCACAGACACAACACTGAATTGATGACAAAAGTGTGTGGCAGCAGTTACTGCCATGAGGGTTGTTTTGGGAGAAAACACACAAAAAAATCATTTAACTCCCTTCCTCACTGCTGTAAGTTAATCGGAACATGCTTTATTCCCAACACAATTATAAATTTAAAAATGAATACAGCTGAAAAGAGAGACTGGATGGTGCACAGCACAGGCTGGAGCAGAGTTTACAAAAAGCTGCCTTTTAAATCTTATGCCTACATTCTGTTTCTCTCTGGAACAAAATACGATACTTCCAGCCTACAATATGAAGTGAGTCATAATATTGCCATTCTGCTCCCAGCATAATTGAGCATACCTATGGTATGAAGTGGGAGAAATATTTGGCCAAGAAGAAAGCTCCAGAATTTTATGTACTGTCAAGACGTGCTTAATAAATGGAGAGTATTATTTTCATATTGCGTAATTCAGACTTTCCTCATTCTGGGGTTGTTTCAGCAAAACATGCAAGTGTGTGCTTATCTTTAATTAGTGTTTAAGCCAAGATGGCTGTTAGCATACTTATGGGAAGGGACTTTTTAAAGGGCTGGGCTTCTATACGTGCATGGAGGCAATCGTGCTTGCACCTGCATCGGGTCTAAAGGAACTCTTGCAGGTAGATGTGGAGGGTGGGTGTTAGTGGCAAAAAGCACATATATTTGCCATGATATGTGGTCATTTATCCTGTGCTGCTGCTGTTTTCATAAGGACAGACTTCAGCCTCTCTGCTATCATCCATGTGAGCATGGACTCAGCTGGAAAAGCTTTAGGGCAGGGTATGAAGCCCTCATCCTGACAATGACAATGAGCACATTGCCTTCAGCAGGCCAGATTTCATTCCCTGCATGTGAAGAGACTCTGAGACAGAGAGGAGTAATCATGTTGTATGTGGCTGGTTGTGAAATATTTTGGCAAAGGAAACAGGGCTTGATCTTGAACTCTTCCAGGTGAAAAATACAGTCAGGAGTGATGTGAACACAAAAAGGCAAGTGAGGCAGCTTGTGGGTGAAGCTTTGGTCTATGACACCAATGATTTGGCCTCGATTCCTGCCCTCAGCTGTGTGACTTTCCCCATGCCAGTGTTTCCCTTCAAATTAAATGGGAGCATTGAAAAAAATTTGCTTTTAAATGAAGCTGGATGAACTCTCATATATCACTGTGGTCATACAAGAGACAATCCACGGGTTGAACTTAATGTTTATTTAGTATAGCTCACTCCTCTATATTAACTACAGTTATTATTATTAACTGCTGTGATGCCTGCTGTCCACAGGGCTTTCACGATCAAGAATATATGAAATAACAGTTGTTCATTTTATTTTTAAGCATTCAATAGCGTGCAGTGAGTTGTTTAACATTAGGCAGTGTGTGCGTTATGATGCTGTGCTCTCATATGAAGTGTGTTTTTTGACCAAACAGCCCAAAAATCTCTCTTGCCCTTCGTGATGAGAGCTCACAGAATCAGAGCACCAATGAACATTTGAACCCTCCAGAGTGTGAAGTAATAATGGCCAGCTGGTGTCAGTGAGCAAATGGATAAGATATGAGGATTAAATCTGATTTATACCACGCCACTGAGAACCTCTAAAAGACTGGTTTGGATTGGTTTTCAGAGGATTTCAGAACAATCTCTGCCCTTTCTAAAAAGCAACATTCCTCTGTTCTTTTTTCTAAAAAGCAGGATCTTTGGACTTCCAGTTTAAGAATAAATTCTGGAAAACAGATGGATCTACTGCTGCTGAGACCCTCTGGTCGAATTAAGAAGAGAAAACCAATAGGACATATATGCCTACATATAACTTGAAATTCCTTTCCTCCTGTTAAAACGATGAATTGTTATTGCTGTACTCATGGGCAGCCTGCATTCTCTGAGCAGACTCGTTATTGTTGAACAGAGAGATTGATAAAGTCAGATGTTTCCCAGGAAATGATGGTCAGTGATGGACTGGTACTCAGGAAGCCAACAATAATGTGATCTGGGTATGGAAAAAATGTTTGTCTTCTTGTAAACATAGGAAAACAGTGAAGACAAATTATTTTTTATAATTTTCAGTGAAGAAAAATTAATAATCATAATTAATTATGATTGTTATCCTAAGCTTATGAGTCCCTTTGTAATTCTTTAACAAATTGAAACAATAATTTGAAGAATATCAGAGGAGTATCCTTTTGAGCAGCTCACATCAGCCAGTGTTCCTTCTAACAAATTGGCTTTCCTCCACAATAATGTTTCTTCAGAGTTTTTTTCCAGCCCTGTTCCTTTGGATGTATTGATTTCCCATAGGCTTGCATCTTCCTACAGTAAGATTTTTTTTTTTTTTTTTTTGAAGTTGGCTACATGTCTGGGAAATACACACCCTTATGTTCCAAGAGGGCAGAAGGAGGTATTTCTAGAAATAGCAAAATGACAAACAAATAGTGAGAAATTTTGGTCTTGGCCACCTTACTATAAACTCAGCCCATAGGTCTTTTTTCAGAACTGAGGTTTCCCATCTGTCAATGGGTGGATATAAACTCCAGCGGATGTTGAAGAGACATCTGGAGTGTATCCATTGCACTTCCAGTGTCAGTGAGCATCACCCAGTTACCATATATTTTTTGCTGACCTAGGGGAATTTGTGGTCTTCCTTCCAAATGGGTAATGGCAAAAATTCTGATGAGTCTAACATCCTCTTCTGTGGCTATTAGGAGTCTCTGATACTGAGACCCCTGCTTAGTGCTTGTCCTCCCACAGCCAAACTTAATGAGTGTCTTTTATAAGCTAATGGGTTGGGTGCTGAGGGATGAGCTCTCTGCTGTGCTGCAGAGGAGACCCTGATGTCAATGACGGTGCCATTAGCAATGGGGGAGCCAGAAAAGTTCAGCTTTCAACGAAGCTGAATTAGTGGATTTGAACCACACTGGGACAAAAATGAGGACAGGAGATTTTCCAAGGAACCCAATGTGCTTCTTTTCAAAACCCAGCAACAGGATTTGAATGGGCTCTCAAGTTCCACATGGTGCCTTCAAAAACTCCAGCATAAGTTTTAAGGAAGAGAAAGAGAAGATTTTCCATCCTCCCACATTCCAAAGCACCCAAACAAGGAGGAAAGCCTTCCAGGCAGTCACATTTTTTCTACACCAGAAATGACTCCATTGTACAAAGCGAATGCCAAGGCCCAGGTTTGTTCTGGTCTTTGCACGTATTTTTCAAATCAGTGTTTATTTTGCCTGATCTGCCCTGACTTTCTGGTTCCTGTTTCTGTTGTCTCCCATTGTTGTTGGTGAACTTTGGCCCTTACCGGGATTATGGTGGAGTTGCCTTTGTTTGAGGAGGTACATGGGAGATTTTTCAATGCTGTTGTGCTGTGAGAAAAGGAGGGGCAGCACTTTTGGCTTTTCCATCCCATTCAATCCCTCTTATCTCCTCCTGCCTCTCGTCTGGGCTGTATTTCATCAGCAGCCATCCTGGCACTTGTGGTTGCCCCTTGCCCACTCTCCTATATTGAGGTGTGGAGCTGCCATGACCCTGCCCCATGCCAAATGCAATGTGTGTTCCCCTGCTGACCAATCTCCTTTTCTTCTGTACCCACTATTAAAATAGATGGAGGAAAATTAAGCTCATTTGTTACCACCTGTAATTAGCAGGGGTTACATCTCTGAGATGGTGAATGGCTTTAGGACTGTTGCCTTTGTTTAGCAGTGTGCATCAGTGCAAATGATATGGAGGAAAATTCCATAAAGCAGAAACTACAGACAATCTTTAACTGCTTCTGTAAATTAATATAACAAAGCGAGCCAAGAAAAAAGTTCCCAAATGTGACTTCTTTGTAATCTGATAAGTCTTCGACAAAAATAAATTTGGCCATTATTATTATATGAACATTTCCTTGCATCTCCTGCAAATATGTAAGGTGAAAATAGATACTTGTTCTTGAGAAAATATCTATTGTGTGTCATAAATCCCTTCATTCTTATTTCCTTGAAGCTTAGGAGTTTGCACAGAAATGCATTAAGGAAATTGTCTACTTCTTTCATTTATTTTATTGATCTAATTACTGGCCTTATGTTATATGCAATACATTCATTCACTTCAAAGGTTTCCTGACTTAGATGTGCTTGTACCCTGCTCTGTGAGTCTTCCAAAACCAGATGAAGCCAGCACTTTGTGTGAGTATATCTAATCTTAAAAAGGATTTCTTCAGGATGTATTATTTCCTCTCTATTCAGTATCAAAATATGTTTAGCACAATTTCATCATACTGAGTATCATCAGACAAAAAAAAAAAAAGCTACATATGATGGCAATAGACATACATATTTACAACTAGTAAAAACTCTGTCTAATTTTAGGTACCCACACCCACCACACTCACAGGGGAATGAAGCCAGCCTCTTTCAGATATGCTTTCAGCTCTCTTAAGGAAACAAATCCATTTGGACTCTTAGTAATGCCTTCTCATTACTTCTAATGGCTCTATTTCTATTCTTACCTAGCAGTTGGAACATGTAAAAAAGGGCTGTCCATATAGGTAAGCTAAATTCAGTGGTCCTCAGACAGCCCAAATGAATTTCTTCAGGTCAAATGTAATTCTGAGGAACAGGATTTGGGGTCCTCTGCTGAGGAGGTCCTGGTGAGGACACACTGTTTTATCTTCTGGCTGATGGATGAATCTATCTGATAGCAGTGGCTTGGTTTGTTATTATGAGAGATAATAGAAATTCAGCTATATGGAAGGAACCTGAAAACGTGACCCTACCATAAGATAGCTCAGAGGCTGGAATATAGGTTGTACTTAAAGATCAGAATACAAGCGTACAATGTGATTTCCCTGTCTGTGATGATATCCTTCTAAATAATTCAGAATATTTCAGAGGTCCTCTCCCATACATTTCCTGTGTAATCTGTATGCAGCATCAACAGAATGTGGCTACAGACATCTTCATCCACAGCCACTGCACATCACAGTTGAAGTCCTTGACCTGGTAACGCAAACATTGGGTATCTGTCCCTCAAAGGTGCAGAATACTGTCTCATTGAGGGAGGATGTGCTTTGAAAACTTTTGAAAGCACTTCGGCTAACTTGTTTCTTCTGGAAATCAAACTTTACGTGGTCTTATTAGTTACAGCATGGATTTACTAGACAGTAATGTGATAACAAAAGTTATCAAAGAAGACAAGAAAAATTGCCAACCTCTTCCTGCAACCATTGCATCTCTTCATATTGAGGAAGTGTAAAACCACACCTGAGCTTGTACTGTTTGAGGCATTTTCCTTGGAATGTTTTTCTTTGTTATGCAGACTTTTCATTTAGAGGAAGCGGGAGGAAATCTGCCTTTAAAAAATAATGGCTACAGTACAATTACTGTAAAATGAATAATAAAAGTAACCAACTAGTACTGGCCAGGGGGATGATAATTCAACTTTGCGACAACTTCTGAGGTTTTACAATTTGTTTTCATTTTACAATGGAATGAAAACAAGACCTTCACATATTATGTATTCATTTTAGATCTTTCTTGCTGCATTGTCAGGAATAACCAGGGTGCCCTGGACCTCAAGAATTTGTCCTTCCAAGTATTTAAAAAATGCTTCAACAATGATGAATCAGCATATTCTCCTGGTGGGATAGTTCATTGTAAATGCTTTGGCCCGAACTTTGCTAACCCTAGAAGTTCAAAATGATGTCTTATGCCCTAAAACATATTACTTACAAATAACTTCTTCTGTTTTTTATGCATTATTTCCAGACTGTCTTCTCTAAACCTTTTCCCTTCATCCTCTATGGATGTACATCCATTTTCCACACTTATCCAGTTCTTTTCTCCTATTTTCTTCAGCTTTTCTTGTTTCTCATGCAGCTTCAGCACTTTTGACCTTCCGTAGCTTATGCACAAGAAGCAGTGCTAAGATAATGTTTCACGGTATGCTGTAGCAGAGGTTGGCTAGGAAAGAGGTGGCTGCTGGATGCACTCTACAACAGATAGTGGTCACTGCACGGCAGTCCCACAACCATCCTGCAAATCCCTGTCTGTCTGCTGTTTGGTTTTAATTCTTCTCAGATGGCATTTTCCATCAGGCAGAGCTGACATCCGTGAGAAGGCAGAAACATCTGCTCCCATGCCCTGGCCGGCTGCCGCCCTCACCAGCTCAGCAGCACTTTAGGAAACCAGAAGAGCCACACGGTAATAATTATCACTAAGTGCTTGTGGGGCAGCTGCTATGCATGCAATGCCTGTGGTTTGGGTTTGGACCCAGCTGGCTCATAGATGGCTCTGCAGGACCTACACCTAGTGCTGGCCAGCCCCATGCTCTGTGCTGCTCACTTTGGAAAATGAAATTGTCTTTCTTTTTTCTAATGCTTCAGGTGGGAAGACCCTATTCTGCGAGGAGAAAACAAGCAGCGTGGAAAATAGAGAGGAAATGCATCAATGCATTTTGAAAGATGGAAACAACAGCAGAAAGGAGAGCAAGAGGTGGAGTGACTTAACATCGTGCAAAGTATGAGGTGCTTCTGTAGATGTCTTTGTACGAATTGTTTCATGTCATATCATGAATGTTATCACCCAGGGACAAGATTCCCTTGTGTTCTCAGGAATTTCCACCCTACTGGGTGTAGTCTCAAAACACCATTTTCCTTGCAAAATTGTCTCACTCATTTTTCAGTCTTTTCTATTCATACATTTAAATAGGAAGCAGGGGGAAAGAAACTCAGTTGGGAGCAACATGTGGAGACAACACAAGTTATTCCTGTTTCACCATTTTCTTGGCATTGATTTCCTCTGTCAAACAATACTTCAAATTTGGGACCTCTGTGTTCGTACTCCCCGTTGCTTCTTACTTCCTTGGAAGCATCAGGAAGGACTTATGGTATTGCTACAGCAGCTCTTACAGGAAAAGAAATGAATTGAGAAACACACTTCAAATAATGGTAGAATGAATTATTTCACCATTTTAGCCATTTCCCAGGAGGGAGAGTAGAGGGAAGAAAATGCATTTAACACTCTAAAATATTAAAATAACAGGAACCACATCAACTTCACCCCTCTGGACTTCAACCAAACTGACTGATTTAGGTAAATTCCCGGTAGATCCAAGTGGCAAACTCCATCAGAGAATATTTCTAAGCATGGCAAGGGAATTTCTCTATGCTAATGATATTATGAACTGAATCAGCTAATTTGGAGTTCTTTGGACTTAGGCCTGGTTTCTGGCAGAGTAGCAGAATATTTTTGAAATATGAACTCCCCCTTCAGTATAGAGACCAATCCTGTTTTCGTGGACAGTATTCATGGAAAATCACTTTTCTGAAGCTGTATTTGAAATGTATTTTTTAATGAGAGATATTATTCCCTTGAACTTCTGGAATAGGCTTTAAATATTCACAGCAGTAACTAACAGGCAATGAGACGAAGGGGACTGTACTTGATTTCTGAGATTTACTGGTTACATATACAGAACAAAGCAAAGCAGCACACTTTCTAAATATTTAAATACAGCATACAAATACCATCCTGATTTTGTTCATGTTCTCACTGAAAATTTTAATGGCAGTTTTGCAGAAAGCAAAATACAGGCTACACTGAAAAGAAATTACAAGTAATTCTATAGCATCCTTTGTATTTTGACATAGCAGTGAAGGTGTTTGGTAGTTCTAGCTAACTAAAAAGATGCAATTACAAAATACCTGTTTGTGTAGGTGAAAGATCTTGAACCCTCATTGAAGTTGGTGTGCTCAAATGGAGCCATCTGGGAAGTGGGGTCATGCAACCCAACCTGTCAATATCAGCATTACTGTTTGATTTGAGTGGAAAACATGGAGCCAAGTAGGTTGCCCAGGGAGGTGGTAGAGTCTCCATCCCTGAAGTTTTTCAAGAAACGTGTAGATGTCACCTTGACTGTCATAGTTTAGTAGTATGGTTGTGATGGGTTAATGGCTGGACTAGATGATCGTAGTGGTCTTTCCAACCTTAATGATCCTATGATTCTAAGCCAGAGGGCTTCACTTACTTCTACAAGCCATTTCTTGAGCTGTATAGCAAAAAAATAGTCTCAGGAAGTGTATCTTAATAGAGTTTGTTCCACAGCTGAATTTCCCCAGTGGAAATGCCTCACCTTTTAAATGAAAAATCAGGTCTTTGTGTTTCTGCTGCTTGTTTCCACTGTGGTTCTGCTTATAAGAAGCATCTCAAGCAACTGGCCCCAAAAGTCAGGAAAGGACCTCAACTCTGTGCCTAATTATTGGAGAAAAGCACCCTGAGGTAAACCAGCCTGTCCTGAAACAGAACTGGGGAGACTGCTCAGAAACAGAAAACGTCTGAGTTGGGAAGGGTTTAGCCTTTGAGGACAGAGCTGCTCAGAACAGCTGGATGGCTGCCCGCTCTGGAACTGGAGCATGGGACAGTTTATAAACTTAAAGCAAATTTTCCAACCTTATGGGATTTTCCTTATGGTCTGTTCTCAGTGGAGCAGCATTATTATTGTAAATAGATGCTCTTTTTGTCCCATCTCCCAGGGGAGAAAAAATAATGTTATGTTTGAAAATGTATGTTTTTCCCACTCAGTACTGAAGCAGTTCCTTTCCATAAAGTCTGCAGAAACTGAGCTTTAGCAGATACTGTTAATATCGTTACTTCAAAGTTCTGTCTAAATGCCTTTGCCAAGGAGTCTTTAATAAAAGACGTGGCCTCTGTCCTCTTAGAATTGCAGGGGTTGGAAACTCATTCTTGTGAGTCATCTCGGGCGTCCTCCTGCAATGTGACAGGGCCTTTCTGTCCAGCCCCTCTGCTTTTAACTCTTTCAGATGCCTAACTACTGGCTCCTGTCTCATCACAGGGATTGCTGTTTCTATCATAGACTTGTACACTGTCCCAAACCAGGAGCAAGGATGCAGCACTGTGGTGCTCTTCCCCATCCTGCTCCCAAACCACCCCTGTCCTGACTGTGCCTCCTGTGCCACTCTATGGGAATATTTTTACAGCTGCCTCCCTCTCTCCTTTGGGAGTTTTCTTTTTTTTTTCCTCTTTTTTTTTTCCCCTAGTGCTTCTCCTGTCAGTGAATGAGTTTTCCAGGCTTCTCTTCCCTTGAGACTGGTCAGCACTTTAAATATTTATGGAATCATTGCTGTGCCACTAACTGGGGTAGAAAGGTAACCCTGGGGCAATCACACTGATGAATTTTTGGTGCACTGGACTCACAGTAAGTTTGAGAAATTGCGCCAACTGTAACGTGGTTCCTCGTGGTTCTCATGTCTTCTTTCCTGGGATGAGCACTTTGTGGCTGTAGGGATAGCTGAAGGCACCACTTGGTGCCACATCCACTGCAGAGTGCAGATGGCCCTGTCTTATATGGTGACTCTCTTTGCCCTTGGTGAAATCTGTTTAAGAGGAGGTTATTGCTCGTGGTCACAAACTTATGAGTATGTGTTCTACAGAGCAAGTATTCAGGAAAAGCCATCACTGCATAATGAGATCTGCATCCTTCTCAGCCAAATGTGATAGCAACCACAGAGCTGGACAGTATTATCAGATCCTCCTTCATGCTATGCTCACCTGGCTGTGTCTCTGAGACTGTAGAGACATGATGGATAGTGCTTGGGATTGCAATGAAGTGCAGTGATTCACTCAGTATTGAGAGAGGTTTCCAGTCCACCTGGGTACATGGGAAAGTCACTGGCTGATTAATAGTGCACGAGCATTTTAGCATATGTAGAATTTGCACGTAAAGTTGTATTCAGCCAAGGCTGCTGGTAGCATGGCTTGTCTTGGGTGAAAGGCCTCTGAGTGTGAATAACAAATAACTGTGCACTAAATTCACTTTTTAAAAATTGAATATTTGAACTATTAGAAATTATTTTAAACCCTATTTTTCCAGAACTTATTTTGGGAAAAAGGAGAAGTGAATGGCCCTAAAAAGATACAGTCTGGAGCTCATCCTCATCTCAGTGACAAATTGTGAGGTCACAATTTATAGATCTTTAATTCCTCAGTATCTTATTCAGTAACTGGAAGACCCATATGTTGGGATACAAGAATTCTGATGTCTGTCCAGAGGCTGGTGAGTTATCACTCTAAAAAGCAGACTAGAAATATAATAACTTGGATTTTTTCATTGCAAAGATAAATAATAATTTGACAGGAGATGTCATTATTGTTTAATGGCTTTGTCTGAACAGAACAATTGAAGGAAATATGTTTGCTCTTCCTCATCCCTTGCCATTTCCATGATGTCATTGGGCTTCGCCCTAGCAACTGGAAAGTTAGAACAGAGGAAAGGACTACCTGCAGAGCAAAATGTACACAACAATGTATGGTAGCAATGACGAGCATCGCTGGCACTGTCTCAAGGTTTATGAAGAGAAGAGAAAATAAGATGGAAACTAAAGGCATTTTGAGTTGGCTTAATCAGTAAGTAAACCATTTTTACTGTGACTCATTTACTAAAGCACTGCCATGTCCTGCAGAAATGAAGAGGTTTGTACTTGTCTAGGAATTTTGATTGTGTAGACATTCTTACTACGTTTTTGGTGGGTTTTTTCCCCTTCATGTGGAGTATCTGCCGTTGAAAAGCATGTGCTTGGCTGTCCATGGGTGCCTGCTATGGCACCACCTTTATGTGGTTTTGACCCCTGGGGAACATAGTTGACCACATGTACTGAATAAACTATTGCTTTCAACACAGTGGCAGTGATGTTTAGTTCAAGCTGTAGAGATCTCCTTCAAGAGCCAGAGGTCAGTTTCAGTTTTGTTTTCCTCAGCTAATGTCACCTCCTGCAATATTACGCCCATAGGAAGACTGTTTTGGAGAAGAGGCTCACTTTTTCATCACTTCTACTATTTACCCTTTTTCTGCCTCAGCCACCTCAGAACACATTTTGGTCTCGTCCTGACCACTAAAAGAGGCTCTTTTGTCAGCTCACTTTTATTAGTGCTTGCAGAAGTCTTATTTTTCAATTATGGTAGCACTTGGTCTCCTCACATCAGGTTCAACCTCCCATTTTGCAAATCTTATTCAAATTTTCCTCCAATAACTTTCATATGTTGATAAATTCCTGGGATTAATCACACTCCATACATTTTTTTTTTTACATCATTTGACTTTCTCATCTTTCAAATGCATTTCCAGTTGTGGTTGCCTCCTAGAAATGCATTCATTCTACACCTGGACCATCAGGACACACTCAAAGGGTCTAACATACCACCTGGCATTCTTTGTGTTTCCTATTGCCCTTGGAATACCACAGATCTAATATGAAATATTAGCTGAATGGGGAAGATGAAATTTGAGCTGTATTTCCATTGTAGTTTGCTTATTCTCTGTGTCTAGTTTTCAGGCTGTAAACATTGTGCATGATGCAGCATTGTCCCCTGCTGTGCTTAACCCATGAGGATATGCATTGACTGCTCATTTAAGGTGAGGAAGTGAGGGGCTATAGCAGCTTCTGGGCTTTGAGTTCAGTCCTGAGTGATAAACACAATGCACGCTGGTATGGGAGAGATTGGCATACAGCTTTTTGATGTCTCTTTGCAGCATAAGGTTTTTCCAAGCATGAAATCAAAATTATAATAGCAACAGTACAAGGGGAAGTTGAATGACAGCCAGAGGGAAAGGTAAAAAGCAACTCAGGTGCCGCGTGCTCCTTCTGAGCTGTGTTTCAGTAGTGTTTGGGGACAATGGGAACTTTGTCACTGCTGCAGAAACAATCTACCCTCAGTAAATAAGACCATGGAGCATGCACACACCTCTATGTCCATGGGCTTCAAGTGGACTGTGCAAGCACAGGACAATACAGGGATGTGTGTGAAGAAGAGGGATATAAGCATTAGTAATCTAGGCTCTTCACATTCTTCAGAAAGAAAAGGTCTTGAGATGGGTTGGTGTTTGGACTAGATGTTCTTAAAAATCTTTTTCAACCTTAATGATTCTATGATTTCCAACCGCTATGACTCTACGATTCTATTCCTGAGTGTGTATATGGTGCCTGCTTCTTTTGAGTGTGGGATGATTCAGGTAAAAGGCTCCTCTTTGGTATACAAAGACTATCTAGACTTCCTAGCTGTGAAAAAAACTGGTGATTATTGAACCTCCTCTAGCTTGTGTGGTACAGGACTTAAACCTTCTGTGGAAAGGTTAAGAATTAGTGGTTCTGTAAAACTTATCTTTCCAAAAAGGCAGCCACAAAAATCTTTGAATTGCACTGGTGGCTTTCTGTTGAGTTGAACCTTGAACGTGTTATTGAGACCTTTGGTTTATTCTGGATAACAGAGAAGATTGGCAGAAAAATCCTTTCAGCTGCTGTGAGGCAAAATGAACAAATCTGTTCTGTGGCTGTGAGTCAAGAGACCTAAATCTTAAAAGAGTCAGCGCTTTCCTGTCTCAAGGTTAATGTTCAAATCTGTTTGATCAAAACTGGATGAACATTAAAAGGAAAAAAAAACCCTGCAAACATCCCTGGAAATAAACATCACAGCTCTCCCTTAGTGCTATTTATAGCTCCTTCAGTTTAATGACCCCAAGCAACACATGAAACATCTAATGTGCTACCAAAACTGTTTATAGGAGACAACCGTCTCAAGAACGTGGTAGTGTGAAGACTCCCACAGCAGCACTGTGCAGAAATTGCAAAGCTCCTGGGATAGCCTCTTCCTGTCTTAATTATGCTGTCTAATAAAGTTTTGACAGAGGAAAATAGAAGTAGTATGATATTTAGGTCATTACTGACACATCATGCCAAACAAACTGGTTGAAATCAGTGTGCCCATGCAAAGGATCAGTAATCACTTAAAAATGACAGGCATGTCAAGTGTGGACAGATGAGCTGCTGTTCCTGCAGCTGGAGGAGTTTCATAGAGACATAGAACCATTAAGCTGGAAAAGAATGCTGAGATGGTCTAGTCCAACACAACCCTTCCCACCATGCCCACTGACCATGTCCCTCAGTGCCACATCTCCATGGTTCTTGAGCACCTCTAGGGATGGTGACTCCACCACCACTCTGAGAAGCCTTTGACAGTTTCTCATCACTCCTTCTGGGAATAAGTTTGTCCTAATATCTGACTTGGGGTATTCAGTCTCTGTGATATCTGTCCAGTCTCAGTGGGTGGTTCCTCTCCCATGGAGGTGAAGCTGCTCAGTGAGCACTCCAGCCCACTTCACTGCTCAATCAACCACATTGGCTTGAATCATCACTAAAGAACAAAGCATCTGTCTCCTAATGGTAATTAATAATTGTTTTCTTCTATATTGCTTTCAATTTACAGAGCTTCTGTCATGGTTGAACTATTCTGTATGTTATTCATTAGCTGATCATATGTCACTGCTAATTTTTTTCAAATGGATTCACTATTTATAAACGTTCTCCAGTTTGTGCAGACACATGAGGAGAAGGAGGGAATTCTTTATGCCGTACACATTGTCTTCAGTCTAGGTGTTTGCAGTTCTCCCTTGGACAGACTGACCTCTCTCTTGGTCACCAAGGATACACCATCAGTTACTAAAGCTATTTGCATGGCATCCATTTGTGTACAGTCCCTAAACCAAATGGTTTGAGACTCACCACCTCTTCTCCTTAGAAACCATCTAATGAGTCCATTCACCTCTGGCTGTGCAGTGGGTTGAGTTAGTCATACGAATAGGTACTGCTCCCTAGTTGATGGAGAGTTTTCATGTAGGAAAAAAATAAATGAACTTTTGAGTACAAATTTTGGGGTGAATAAATTTCATGCTAAAAATTATTGGCTGTTGTAGAGTTCAGAAATGCCAAACAAGATGTTCAGCGGCTGCCTGGCTTAAAAAAACAAGACACATCTCCCTTCTGCCTTTCACAGAGCAGTTGCATTACTTTTGGTACTATTAAACCAGCTTGGCTAGTAGTTGAATTGAATTCTTGTTGGTACAACCTCAGCTCTAATTAAACATTTATAACTTCTCATAGTTAGACATGATACAAGTCACCCTGGCTGAGACCTCTGCTTACAGAAAATCAACATTTGATGTTGGAAAGACAGAATGGAAGCGCCATATTAAAGCATGTCCTCACTATCCAAACAAACCCTATTGTTACAGATGCGGCCAGTAATATCCTGTTTGTCACTGGGGTTACACTTTGGTTCTCCTGCCCTAGAAATAACCACTCTGTGGCAAAACCCTTTCAGTATGGGATTTGGGTTTTCACCAAAGGTGAGGAAACCTCAGTGTTCTGGCATCCAGCTAAGCGTCTTCAGAATGTCTTGAGAAGTAAACAGACTCGTAAACTTCCCTATGTTCAACAGAAGAGCCCAGTTTTGTATCCAAATAACAATTTTGCCTTCCCCATCTGTCTGGCATTACCTCAGACTCTGCTCTGTATCCATCTCATCCCAGCCCTGGCAACAGGCCTCGAACAAATTCATTTTTGTGGACTGTGGGTGAAATCTGTGGCCGAATATTATTAGTGTGCAGCTAATAACTGGTTTGGACTTCTGTACAGAGCAGCTGCACAGCAAAACACCAGTAGGCTCTCATCCCAGGCATTGCCACGTTCAAGCTGCGTGCATCCTCAAGGACACCCCATTGTTACACTTATCTGCACCATAAAAACCTACCCCAGGCCTACAGCTATAAGGATGCAGTGGAACTTGGCAAATAGATGCAGTTGGTGCTGCGGGGCCATGAACAGTTAACGCCTTGGCCACGACCACGGTGCATCTGGAGCTTTTCCCAATTCTGGGCTGGATAGCATCGCTGTCTCCCCCCAGCTGCCAGAGTTGCGGCAGTGAGAAACTGCTCTGAGATCACAATTGGAATCCTCAATTTTTAATGCTTCCCCCCACCGCTATTTTTTTCCATTAGAAAGGAGGAAATTGGTAAATGCCCTGGGACTCACAACCAAGCTGTGACCTGGAGAGGCAAATGGAAGTACTTGCTGCTGGTAATAATGGGCTGGGTGAAAAAACTTCATTGGGAAGCACAGCTCTGCAGAAACCTGCAGCAGTTAATTGCTTTTGAGCAGATTCAGCACAGGCCATCTGAAACAAATAGTTTCAGCTGTAACAAATGGTTTCAGCTCATTTGGGGAAAGTAAAATGGTTGGGTTTTGACAGGGGCAGATAAAGTAGTGTGGTAGGGTAAATTTAAAGGGGATTTTCCAGCATCTCAGTTATCCTCCAGGATAAGTCAATGTCCAAAACCTTTCTGTGCACCATGGTGATATCACTACATCCCTACTACCTCTATGCCACCTCTCCTTGTGACCATGGGCTGCCAAGTGCTTTGCAGTGGAAAGGTCCATAGCCACAAAGGATTCCAACAACTGTGAGCTCAGGTAATTTTGCCCCAGGTGAGTACTTCCCCCTCTCAATGCCTACAGTATATTAAAGTATTTTAATAGGTTATATTATATCTTATGCCACATAATGTCTTTTATACGATCATTAGGGTTGAAATGATAGCTAAGATCATCTAGTCCAACCATCAACCTATGTCTGCAACTGCATGTTATATTAGTGGATTTGTGTCTGCGTGTGTTTTTAAAGGCACTCTGCTCTGGAAGTCATTTCCACTGCTCAGTTTTTTGTACTGCTTTGTAGTGAAATGGGATTTCTCAAAAAATGTAAAATTTCATTTTTGTTCACTGCGCTTTTTGGCCACTGGCTCTGGGCAGGGTTTGTCTCAGAATAGTATGTTAATAAGCAGAGCTATTTTTTCTCTTATCTTTCTGAACTTTGCTATCAAGAACTTTTTTTAGCTTATGTTTATGTGCTATCACAGTTTAGAAGGCAAATAAGAGCAGCTGGAGATCTTTTAGAGGTCTCAATCTTCAAAGCCTGAAACTATAGCCGAACTCTACCCTAAGGAAAGTGACACTCTCCATCTGCCTGTCTTTCTCTCAGCAACTTCTGAACCCACTGGTAATTTCTACCATTTCTGACAGAGAGGAGACAAAATCAAGTTATGTTCTGGCAAGTTACTGGTTAGGGACATGCCTGGTGCCCCCACTCAGCCTGGCATCATTACCTGGATATGCACACGACCCCCACACTCATACCAAAGCCACCCAACCTACAGGTCAATGGCTGGGGCCAGCTGCCACATGGGTTTCTCCACATGCAGAGGAATTTACAGGTCTTGGCAGACTGCACAGGGTGCTGGGAGTGATGTACTACTGTATGGCAAAGCCTTAAGGGACAAACAGATCTCTATGTATCATGGGAAAGTATGTGGGTGATATCACATTGTGGGACATAAATCTGTGCAATTTTGCCTACGGCTTTTCCCTTGTGGAAGTGCTCATTTTCACCATGAATACTTCCCTATACCACCTCTGGTTAAAGACTTTTTCTAGAATGGTTCTTTGATCTGTCTGGAGGGAATAATAGAGAAAGGAGGGCATTGCTTGCATTAGAAGTGACACTGCCCACTCTTGTGGAGAAAAAGATCTTCACATTTCCACGCATCAGATTCTGCAATTACACAGCTTTCTTGTTTGGCCAGTTCATCTGCTAAACCTGACACAGAGCCAGAATGAAAACAGAGATTTTCCCATTACAGAACACCAAATCTATGATAAGCCACGCCATGAAAATTCAGTTTTTAAGGAGGTGGAGAGAGAATGAAGGAAACTCCAGCTGCTGCTGCACAAAAAGCTCTGAGTTTCACAGCATTAAAATCTGTTCTTGGAGGGGATCTTAAAAACAACTATAAGCCAAAAGAGCAGGGAGATTAAACGAACAGCAAGATCTAGGATAGGGAAACTTAAGCAGTAGTTTGAGCAACAGTTTTAGGCTGTCACACCATCTGGGTGGTAACTTTGGACACAGCTGGGTAAAGTAATTGCTCAGGATAGAGGCCTGTGAATGTGGTACTTCATCTGTGGGTCTGTTTTGCACGGTGATGCAGTGAACGTCATCTATGATCTTTGTTAGATCTGTATTTTTTTTTTTTTCCTAAATGAAAAATTCCTTCTCTATAAAGCATGCAAACCAATCACTCCTCCTGCTTCCTTCACCTCCAAGTTATAGCATAAAATTCTATTTATAGATGGAGCAACAAATGTCTCTGAAAGGAGAATTACATTTTGACAGCACTCAGAGATGCACTACTTTTCTTAGAGATTATTCCCTAAATAGGATATAAATGCTATAACTTCTACACTTTTTGCCATGAAGCAATAAGAGTATATGTAGTGCTTTGGGGCATGGTTTAGTGGGTGATATTGGTGGTAGGTGCACGGTTGGACTATAGATGAGTTAGCGGTCTCTTCCAACCTTAATGATTCTATGATTTTAATGTATATGCACATAAATATAATTGTCACCATTTGCAGCCTTCAAAGTTCAGAACTTCAGGATTTTTGTAAAAACAAACAAACAAACAAAAAAAAAACAACAACAACAACAAAAAACAAAACAAAAACAAACAAAACAAACAAAAAAAGAAAACAACCAAACAAATGAAGCATCTGAGTATAACCTGACAGAGGCTGAATTCTGTTTGCCCTGGGTTGCTTATTTACTAAAAATCAGAAGAAAGCAAGTTCTCTGCATAAATCTCGCATTGCCCCAATTGTATGAACTGCCATCTAAAGCACTCTGGCCACCATCCAGGTCTGAATCACACTCCTGTACGAGCAGTAACCCATGCATTGCCTTCAGACCATCCTCTCCCATCCTTGATCCTCCTTCACTTCCCACCTGGCTCTCGATTAAATATGTTTAAAGCCCTCCCTTACCTGCATAATGGTCAAACACAGTGGGCACGTACTCCTCAGGGAAGGCATCGTTGGCGTAGCTCATCAGCAAACAGGTTTTCCCAACAGCCCCGTCCCCAACCACCACGCATTTTAACATCTTCTTGGTGCTGTTGCTGCTCCCATCAGTGCAGTTGTCACCTTCTGCCTTGCAGCTCATCCTTGCGTCTGCTGCCTCTGCTCCTGCTGCTCCCGGGGCTTCCAAGTGCACATGAAGGAGAAATGAAGTGCGATTGTATGGACTTTTCCTGAGTTTGGAGTAGTTGGGGAAGGGGAGGAGGGGGGGGGGGAAATCTCAAACTCAGGAAATCATACTAATGTTTCCAGGCTGTCACAGCTGCTTCTAACAATTACCAGAGCAGTCCAGAGAATCATTGAGGTGAATAGATTAAATTCACAGAGAGGAGTATCGTGAAAAAGCGATCTGTCCTTTCTTGTCCGTCCGAGTCAGGAAATCCTCATCCTGCCCCACAGTTCTCTGTATTTATTGCAACTTAAAAAATATCAGCAGCCTGTGGCTTGGATTCGTGTCTGCCTTCCTCTCGCCTGGCCGCAGGAATCGGGGATTCCTGTTAAATCCACTCCATTTTCCATCTCATTTCTAACATGGAGGAGAGCCTGGAGGTTTTTAATGGAGTTTTTCCTTTCTTTCTCCAGCTTGCTGTGTGTCAGGAAATCATGGGTTTCCTGCTGAATTCCATATTAGGATCAGTGGGCTTGTGAAGGGCTGCAAACAATGGGAGCTCTGTGTGTATTTGTACTTTGGAGGAACTCTGCCAGGACGTGGAGAAAGAATAACACTAGAGGTCTCTCTGCAGACCGAAGTTTTTAGGCTTCCTGCTCCATCCCGTGCCTGGGTTGCTCTCAGGGCTGCTCTCAGGGCTGCTGGCACTGATTTGGACAGGGAGGATTTCAGAGAGGCGTTGGGACTGTGGGGGGTATGGTGGCATTGGGAGCCCTGTGCTACCCCAGCGGTGTCCTGTGCATGATCCCCACTGATCCCGTATTGGTATTTTCTTACATGTGGGAGACAGGAGGGGATGTGGGAAGGAAGGCGGGAGGTACAACAAGTAGGGAGAGTTTAATGTGAATTTGCTCTGTGTCTATAGCTCTTTAAAAACAAAACAAAACAAAAACCACAAAACCTACAAAACTTGGTTTGTAATAACTAATCACTGATTTTTCAAGTCTCTGACTTAAACACTCAGAATGTACCCCTTGCATTCCCCCTTATAAACCCCCCTCCCCTGAAAAAAAAAAGGAAAAAGCATTTTTTATCCCTAGTATAATTGTGTAAGCAAAGAGAAAGGAAAAAAAAAAAAAGAGAAATTACGAGTTGTGTGTATATATTTATGTAAAATTCCCATAGCAGTATGTGGAAAAACAGCTTTGAACAGCACGATCCCTGCCCCCTCATCTAAGTTTTGTTCTGGTCTCTCATGTGCCCCCTAGCTTCTCTTAATTTAAATATATAGCAGTCCATACGTGGGCAAGATGGAAGGCCAAACTCCCTGCTATTTCCACAAGAAAGATTTTGCATTTTCCAGTAGAAATGAGCCAGACAGACATCAACATAAACCCCAGCCCAGCAGCTCAGCACATCCTGCTGGCTGCGTTTCCCTTCCACAAGCTTAAAAAGCTTTGAAAGTGGGAAACAACCCCCGCTGGGTTTCTAGGCGAAGCTCATCAGCCCTAAAGGCTTCTCCTGCCTTGCTTGTGAAGTGCTCAAAAGCTCACACAGCCTCTGGACCATGCACACCTGGAAATGTAAAGACCAACGTAACCTAAATAATGAATCTCCTTAGCCCCACATCTGCGTGCTGCCAGAGCTCTGCAGGGACCCAGCCCTATGATGGAACAGGCCCTCAGCACCTTCCCTAGAGGTGGTCAGTGGATGAAAAAGGTGAATAAGGTTGAACAAGATTTGTTTTTTCACTCAGCCTTCTCTTACCAGGCATATTGGTCATTCAGTAATTTATGCAGTGTGTCCCATGGTCATATTATTCTTCTCCCTGCCGTTCTCTGTTGACAACAGGGATCAGAGGAGAGAGCTTTAGACCCAGCATCACACGCACTGTTACAGGTCATCACTGCAAGCTTTCCCTCAGGAGTTCAAGTGGCATCCTTTTAACTTCAAAACTACAGTCAATGGCCAAAGTTTACCCAACAGAACTTGCGAGCTCTGGGCACCCAAAGCTGTTCTCCAAGCAGTTACTCTGGGTGGAGTATCTCCCCCTGGGGGAGAATCAGGAGTTACAGGGTGTCAGTTTTGAAGCTTGTAATTGTAGCTGGGGGAGAATCCAAGTTTGTGGCTATTCAGGTGTCACATGGCCTTTGCTACCAACCCACTGATCTTTTGGGTAAGTTTGCCACATCCATGAGCACGCACATGCTGTTGCAAGGTAATTGCAAAGCTTGAGGCAGCAAGAAATTCCAATAATTCATGGTTCAGCTCCCAATTGCCTCCATCAGACAGAAACAGCTATCTCATAGGCATAATTTATTTGCAAGCTTTTCTAGCATTAAATGTATTTCTAGTTAAGGCAAGCCTTAATGCAAGTTAGTCCAGATTTAAGCTTACAACAGAATCCCCATAGCTCATTCCTCTGAGGCAGGGCTGTGTCGCTTTGATCACAAAGTTAGGCAGTCTCAGCAGGACTGTGTTCACTTCCTTTTGTTTTTGCAAGAAATTAACGAAATTTCTTTGCAGATTTTTTGGAGGTTTGAGAACAAGTCTTACTGGGAACGGCTGATGAAAGTGGGACTGTTCAGTCTGGAGAATAGGAGGCCCAAGGGAGATTTTATTGCTCTCTACAACTCCCTAAAAGGACGTTGTAGTGAGGTCTTCTTCCAGGTAACTAGTGACAGGACAAAAGGTCATGGCTTTAAGTTGTGTCAGGGGAGGTTCGAGTTGGATATCAGGAAAAAAATTCTTAGAAAGTAGCAAGGTATTGGAACAGACTGCACAGGGCAGGGAAGTGGTAGAGTCGCTGTCCCTGGAGGTGTTCAAGAGAAGGGCAGATGTCAAACTGAGTGCAGTGATTTGGTGGTGTGGTAGTGATGGGTTGATGGTTGGACTAGATGATCTTAGTGGTCTTTCCAACCTTAATGATTCTATGATAATGGAAGCGTAGTCGCTCATTAGATTCTACCTAATGGCTTTCTTTGAAAAGGCTGACAAGATGAGTTTATTTTGAGGGTGACGAACACTGACATCTTGCTCATATAGCTGTCAAATTCAGAGCTACAATTTCCACCTTAGCTATATAGATAATACGTACAGCTCCAGTGGAAATATGATAATGCTATAAGAAAAAGAGCTGTATCTGGACTAAAAGCCTGTGTTTTCTTCAACCTCTTTATTTTATCTTCGTCTGGCATCATTCAGATCAGTTGGACCAAAATATTTTAAGAGCATGTTTTGCGGCAATAGCATACAATCACCTTGGTTTATACTTTTTACTCAAGAGGCTGAGGAAACATTAACCCTTCTGCAACTTGGGGTTGTGTCTTTTACTACCAGAGCTGGCACTGACTTTGCTGTATGAATTAATGACCTAATCCTTTTGTCTAGAAGTCTAACAAAGTTTGAGGTTACTTTGCTGTGTTTTACAAAATACTTTCTGATTAAGCTGACCCTTGCATACTTGCACTGAAAGTTTTAGCTGGACTAAAAATGCTTCGGCGTATCAGAGCTGCCTGCAGCAGCATGGAATTCACAGAATTATTGGTTAGCAAAGCTCACATTCGCTGATTTAATCTGGATCCAGGGCTTATTTGCTCTTTCTGTAATCAAGTGAGAAAGTGTCAGATGTTCTCGCAAGATCTCAGTTTTTCTCAACTCTCAAATCTAATAAGAGCTTGATGGTTTCAAGCCATGAAGTTTGGAAAGACGTGCCTAAAGTAAAAAAGTGAACCAAATGAGTTGAAATGGTTGGAAAGCTTGTTGAAAAGTGTGGTTCTCAGGTATCAAACCTATTTTTCTTCCCACTCATTTTACAAGCTTCTAGCCAAGACTATAATGGCCAGAAGCCTTTAAAGGAGGCCATAATAGAGACAAGCAGACATTGTTAGCGCTGTGGATTGAAGCTGTCACCTGAGGCACTTCCTAGCAAAGATTCTCAAGCCAAGAGCTCTGCTCCAGATGAAGTGCTTCTGACTTTTTGTTAATTAACAAATTAGCTGGGAGCAGATCTATTCCCAGGACTGTGTAGTATTTCCAGC
This sequence comes from Centrocercus urophasianus, assembly GCF_019232065.1. Taxonomy (NCBI): domain Eukaryota; kingdom Metazoa; phylum Chordata; class Aves; order Galliformes; family Phasianidae; genus Centrocercus; species Centrocercus urophasianus. Next base: position 46,641,365 of record NW_024884586.1, read on the forward strand.
TCCCACATGCCTGCATGGAAACCTCAGCTTCATCTTCATCAGCTCAGGTCTGATGGGGCTGCCTGTCCAAGGAGCTGCTTCCTCAGGAATCAGTGAGTTCAAGGCCAGTGCAAGAAATTTCTGTGAGAAGGTCTGTAGGAGGTGAAAGACTTCCACATTTGTTAATTAGCTTTGCAGTGAGCAGTGTGTTTCCCAATTAAACCCATTTTGCAGTCTCCACAGGGTTTCAGACAAGGAAAAAATCTTGCCCTCCCAGCTTACTCTCCCTGACCAAATCTGATGCTGGCACATCATTCCACAGTGCCTCCTCTCATCTTTCTTCATGTGTTCTTGTGAGCTTAAAGCTTGTAAGTCATAAGACTTTTCTCAGTTAACTAGTTTGGTCATTGAATCTGACCACCTGGATCTGATGGGGACCTAATCTTCTATTGGGCCTTATCTTCCTTCATCATCACTTCTTGGCCTAAACTGGACAGATCTGTCCCTGCATACTCACTCGTAGGAGGTAGCTCCATGGAGTGAAAGATTTTCAAGGTGATAGGGAGCTTTTCCTACTGTTAGAAACAGCCTTGTCCATCCTTCCTCCTTCATCCTACCAGCACTGATGTGGGAATGAAGTTTCTGGCACTACTGCTGAACTGTAGATTGACTTCAGGTAAATCGTCTCACATTATTTCTTATCTTTTGTCTAATCTGCTGGGATTTTCAGAGTCTTTTGGGGCAAGGATTGTGATATGTCTGGGCATACTGAGCTTCATTATCACCGTGTAGTTCAAAGCCAGGTCAGATTCAGCACTTTTTCCAAACTGTGGGATGGTAAGATCCAGACTCTTGCAATTAAATCAAATCAAGAATTTAAGCATGCCTACAGACATGATATTCTCAGGGGAGCCTTCTTAACCTCCAGTACTACATACAGGAGTCTTGGGTTGTTCTTTTTCGTTCTTTGATTGTTTGTGTGTGCCTCCACCATGCGCTAAGAAAAATTGAAATGAAGCCGTTGTTTTTATGTATTCACTCCATCCTCTCTTCCCTTTCCTTGTTGGCAGCTCCATCCATCAGCCTCCCACAATGGTGAAACTGTTGTTGAGACCTCCAGTGAATTTGCTCTGTCAAAGAGCAGAAGCCATGAAAACAGGAGGAAAAAATAACAGTTTAACATTGACCACAGCAGGGATGGAAATGCTGTGCATGAAGCATTTTTTGAGGCAGCTTGCTGAAGGGTAGGTGCTGAGGTGTGACTTTGAGGCTTGTTGAGTGAGAGCAGGCCTTCAAAACCACTGCACGCCATCAGTCATGCTGCCACCACCCCTCTGCATGGTGGTCCACACCAGCAGCAGGGCGTCTCCTGTTTCGTGCTGCTGCCGTGGATATAATTAGTGTCATTAGGTTTCCCTTTAGAAAGAGGAGCTTATAAAACAAATTACTTTTGGGAAATGAGGTCAAGCAAAGGATGATTCATATCCGGCTCATCAGAGTACCCTAATCTCTGAACTTGCTTCCCAAAGACAGCTGCTATATAATAAGACTTGCACGTGATTTATTTGTGTGTGTGTGAATGGGGAGGTTTATTTTCAGTTAGGAAAGATGATGATTAGATTGTTAATGCATGGTTCTTTCTGCATCACTGACTGTAGATAGTGCTGTGTTACCCATCCATGCAGGTGGTAGTACTTCTCCAGTATTGGTATTTCCAGCTTTTCTGTTTAAAGGTATTTGCATTTGAATTTTGGGGATCACTTTTCCTCGGAGGTGTGAAAGTTGCCTCTGGAAACGTGTGCATCTGGAGGTCTGCTACATCTCTCTGTTTGCATCAGAGTTCTCTCATTTCCTTCCAGAAAATTGTTGGCTGTCACCTCTACCTTCTCTGCTGTCTGGTTTCTGTCTTGCATGGCTGACTTGTATAACGTTTTTATTTCTCCTCTCCACTAAGCTCTGCTTCTCTCTCATAAAAACATGCAGTTTTTACTCTTTTGGAAAGAAGGAGCGGGCTGCTTTCAGGCAGGGAACGTGCCTTGGTGCTTCATGTGATCTTTCTGCATCGACCCAAAAATGAGCAGAAGGCCGGCACTGCATCCACATTTCAGGAAGAGGTAGGTGGGATAAAAACTACAGCAGAAAGCAAATGAGTATTAAGATTGGTTGGGCGGTTTCTCTGCCTGTCTCCTTGCTGAGCCTATCCTGAGCAGAGTGTTGAGGCAAAGGCGCTGCTAAGTGACCTACTGGCACACTATTTCAAGGCCCATCACTTGGACTTGCACAAGTGTCCGGTGGCTACTGACAGACAAGTTTTGCAGCCACAGAAATTGTAGGAGTTATATTTGGCAGCTCGCTGCTTGGAGTAGCATATACCCCAGCACTTTCCACATGGTCTATTTGTTGTGTTCAGCATATCTTTTGCTGCGGGTTATACAGCTGTCAGTGTACCTGTGCTGTTGTGTGTGTGAAAAACAAAAACAAAAAAATCACCCTCCTGGTCCTCTTCTTCCTCACTGCTGCCTGTTTTTTTCTCTCAGTCACAAGCACTGTTTATTCCATGACGGCCATGTGAAATTTAGGTATAGTTTATCACTGGGGAACCATGGCTGTTGAATGCTGCAACTGTGCCCTGCACTGTGCTGCAGTCAGGTTGGATATTAAGAAAAACCTCTCTGATAGGGTGGTCAGGCATTGGCACAGGTTGTCCTGGGTGGTGGTGTAGTCAGTTTCCCTGGAGATGTTAAAGAACAGTGTAGATGTGGCACTGAGGGACATGGTTTAGTGAGCAATACTGGTGGTAGGTGGATGCTTGTACCAGATGATCTTGGAGGTCTTTTCCAATCTTAACTATTCTACATGCAATTCCATTAAGCTCCTAATGATCAGGGTTTCTTTTCCCTGCTCCCTGTTCTCCCTCTGTGCCACAAAATGAGCCTGACTGCACACTTGCTACCATCACAGAACTATCTGTGTTTGCTTCCACTGTCTGCCATGAAGTGGCAAGAATCCCCATGGATTGTTTTCCTCGGTTCAGCAGCATTTGGGGCCATGCTGTCTACATGAAAATATATTTTTAAATTGAGATCTAGTAGGCAAAGATGACTCATGAGAATTTTCAGTTTGGTCTGACTTTATTGGAGTCAAAGGTCCTGTAATGCATCAGAGATGTTACGGAGTCTCCATCCTTGGAAATATTCAGAAGACATTTTGATGCAGTCATGAACAACTGACTGTAGGTAACCCTGCTCAGGGAGGAGCCAACCACTATTATTCTGTAATTCTGTGATCTGATAGACCATGCAGCTTGATCTCCTCTTTGTAAAATGAAGTACCATGCACATACTTTTTGTACGCCTCTTTCCACACACATCTCCAAGGCATGGGACTACAACATATTTCGAATCCCATACAGAATCCTCTAGTCACACAAGAAATCACAATTTTTGCATCATTAGGATCTTGTGTGCATCATAATTACTTTCATAACAACAACAACAAAAAAAACACCAACAATTATGCTGTAGAAAACAGTCTTGCAAAGTAATATGGTTGTCAGTTCCCAGTGAACTACTACTGACTGAGCTTGACTCCAGCTTAACTTCTTTGCTCTCTTCATGACCTTTGGGATAACAGTCAGACACAGGTTGCTGTTTGTTACAGAACTGAACGATGTCTCAGAATCAGGCTCTTTTCGGTCGTCTGTCTGATTTGTGCACTGCAGGCATCAGACCTGGCCCATTGACTTGTGTTGGGATGAACTCTGCACTTTCAGCTGTTCTGAGAAGCATGTAACTTGGAAGCAACTTTTGGGGAGAGGGCTGCAATCAGTGCTGTGTGGAGCTGAAGAGACTTCTTGAAACACGTGGGTTTATTTGACATGTGAAGCAAAACATGAGAGGAAAACAGCAAGCAGCTGATAAGCATCTGTAATTTAAACATCAGACTTGTTTGATGGACTGTGCTCCCCAATGACAGGAGCAGAACAACCCCAATCTACGTGCTTTAATTAATGCAGATAATTAATACCTCCGATCTGGAGGCACAGCCTGCTCTCAGTAGGCATCCCCCAGTAGGACTTTTTCTTGGAAGTGCTTTCCCCAAGCCTGCTGTGTTCATCTGAGCCCTGTGACCATATGTTGCATTGGCTTTTGTCAGACCCAGCTGTGCAGCCTTTCATTTGTCACAGACTGCCTTTAGCTTCTTCAGCTTCGGCATCCAAGCAGCCTGAGAGCGTGCTGCTGCAGGAACAACTCAGTAAACAGAACTATTTATCCCTAGTGGTATTGTAGCCCTGGCACTGCTGCCTAGAGAGGAGGATGGTGCCCCATCCCTGGAGGCTCCAAAAGCCACGGATGGGGCCCTGGGCAACCTGAGCTGGTGGTGGGCACCTAGCCTGAGGCGAGGGTTGGGGCTGGATGGGCTTTAAGGTCCTCTCCAACCTAAGCCATTCTACGTCTTTCCCTCTGTCACAGGTGAAAGCTCACTCCATTGGTGGAAAATGAACATCAGGTGTAAGATGCTTCATTTCAGCTTGTTACCATTGCATTAATTGAAATGCTCTGCTGATTTTTATTTTTATTTTTAATCTTTCTTCCAGAACACCTTCAGAGCTTCATCTGCCTTCAAAATGGCCATTGAGAACAATTTTCATATGTCGGCTTTGGATAAATTATAAGCCCCACTCAAACCCATTCAGTAATCATCTGAATAATGGTGCAGTGATTACACATTTCTCTTTATTCTCCAGTGTCTTGAGCATTGTTAATCTTTTTAACAGCCTGAAATTACAGATAGCCACCAGAAAATTTTATTTAGACCATCTTGGGGCATATTTTGATTATTGGGGAAAAAAAAAAAGAAAAAGAAAGAACTGTATTGGAGCTGCCAAACTCTTCAGAAGATCTGTTCCCATGAGATTTCCCAACTTTTTGGTCCAGGTTCAGTTCTCAGTTCTTTTCCATATTTTCACTTAGGTAACAAGCACTGGAAAACAGTCCACTGGGAAATCGTGTGAGAGTGGGTTCATGTGACAGATCTTTCTGCAGCTTGTCATGCCACGAATAGCAAAGCAACAGCCTTTCAGCACTCAACCATGTCACTGCCTGCATCACTTTGATGGAACTGGGGTGAGTGCCTGCTTGTGGAAACAAGGAAAATGTTAACCAGCTCTTGTTTTCTCAGGAAAAAGGTTGGTTCGTGCTTCATTGAGAGTTTGCATAGCGTCTTAATTTAATTGTCCTTCTGTTACTGCAGTTCCTGCTCTTGTTGCTCTGTGCTGACATGTCAGGTTTGCATTCATTACTGCTTAGAAGACCATGTTGTAAACATTCTCCCTTTACATTAAGCACTGTGCAAAGGTATATGAAAATTCAGCAGCTTCAAACCTGTGACATTTGCAGTCTAAAGATGTGAATGAGAGGAGGGGAGGCAGAAAAGAAAGGATCGTCCAGCTCACAAGTTATGTAGTGGTGTTGCTCAAAATAGCACCCCTTGACTCATGAATCAATGGTTATCTTCAGAGTTAAATGCCTTTGAGTCACGTGCTGTTCCTACAGCAGGTTGTTCCAAATACAAGACCAGGCAAGCTTCTTGTTTATGGTATTTTCCTGGTGTGGAATCTGTCACCCTGTAGTCACTGGGGATGACTGAGTGTAAGGTGATAAAACTGCCCTCTGCGTGCAACTCAGATGCAGTGCACACAACCTATGGGCTCAGGCTGGGACTCCCCATAGTTTCTTCCCACCAGAAAATACTTGTGGTGTCATTTGGAAAAGTACATTTCTTCTTCTTTACCCAGCTGTATCAAAGACTACAGACATAGGCAATGAAAATCTCAGGACACCTGCACCATGCCTTAGCTCAGCTCTTCCATCTTCCTGTTGCTGCCTGTCCATGTTTAAACTATGCCCACTGACCAGGTTTGAATCTGGAATGGATGCTTGCTGCATCACATAGTTTGTGCTGGATGCAGCCATTCTGTCCCAAGAGGCAAAGTGCAAATCTGGACACTTGCCTGTGTCTCAGTTTCTTTGGCTGGCAATTCCCTTGGCTCCTGGCTGACAGAAGTCAGTTTGTGAGCCAACAAGTTGTCAAGTTTGAGAAGAGGAGATTCAATATGGGCTTGAAACCCAAGAGGGTATGACAGTATAGCTATGGGATGTCTCACCACTTCCCTCTGCCTTCCAGAGCATAGAAATCATGGTTATGCCTGAGCAGAACAGATCTGATCCTGCAACTAACTTCACATCACCGTGAAGTTTCCTCTCATCATACACAGCTGCTCACAGCTGTCCCAGTGTGGTTATATACAGCTTCATTTTTATTGCTTTGGGGAAAACTTGGGCTTTCAGACCCTAACAAGCTATTTGCTTCCCCTTCTCTGTCTCTTCCCACAGCTGACCTCCACGTCCAGCCGTGCAGGCATTTTCTGGTTGCAGTGCCCCTAAGCAATGCCAGCAGGTGCTGTTTCAGCCTCTCCTGCTGCTCTGTAATTAACAGCCCCAAATATGGAGCGGTGGCTGGCCCTGTGACATTTTTTGCTAAGGCTTTTATTAATTTGACACTAGTTTTCATAGCAACTCACCAGGGAGCTGTAACAAACATTCAGCTGTACCTGGCATCAGCTGGTGGGTTTACCTGCTCCAAAGGCTGTACTAAGTGCCCGAGGCGAGCTGAGGTCTGAATCCTGGGAAACAGTGCAACAGCTGGATGAAAAAGCTGGAGGATTGAAGTGGAAATGTCACAAATGAAAAGAAGGATTTGTGTCATCTTGGGCTCTGTTGTCATGGTCTATCAAAACTCCTACAAGCACTGGGAAGACTTGTCGCATCTTTGTGCTCAGTTGTACTGAGTTATAGAATTGTTTGAAATGGAAGAGACTTTTAAAAATCATCTAGTCCAAATGCCCTGCAATGAACATGGGCATCAACAACTGGACCAGATTTTTTTCCTCTTCTGAAGTAAGCTTTTCTATTGTCTCAGTGAAAAACTGTTCTGAGTGCCCTTGTGATCCCTTCATCCTGCTGTGCCCATTTCTGGCGTGAACAGACCCTCACATGGAAATGTGTGAACTCCTCAAGTTGTTTTTGCTTTGTCAGACACTATGATAATGGCTATAGCATACAAGTTTAGTATTACTTTTTATGTGTAGGCTTAGACTCTTGGTTTCATATGATATTTTGCCTTGTCTTGACGCAATTTGGTGGCAGTGCTCATCTCACGTAAAATCTGTCTTGATGGGGAAAATCCTTCTTTTAAAAAAATTGAAATACTTTATTGGAATACTTTTGCATTTACAGGTTGTATTTTTACCCCAAACTGCAGCCAGGATCTACTCCAATTAAAGGACTTGGTCTTCCCCAGATTGAATTCTCGCCCCTAGATAATTTGCAGCCTCCTCCATGTTTTCTTGCTTTGTCGTCCCATTTGCAAGCACTTCCCTCATCTGTTTCCATTTCTGTGTGGAACACAAAGGCCCATCTATTGTTTCCTTGTTTTATTGTTAGCCACCTTTGTCTGACGTAACTGGAAACTATCACAGACGTCACTTTGTTTCCTGCCAGAAATCGGGCTGCCTCCTACCTGTCTTTGCTGCCTTGCCTGCAGATACCAAAAGAAATGCCATTTAAATCCTTTATAGCTGCTGGTTTTCTGGAAATTATTAGTCCAGAGGGGACATTTAGGAACCCCAGAGATCCTTTCCAGACAGTTCCTGACAGGTCTCCTTGGACAGTCAATGGCACGTGTTGCTCTGCTGTTATTCAACATGAAGGCATCCTTCAGTGATACCTGGAGGTTCAGAGTTGTACAGTATGAGGCTCTGTCCACCAGTCGATACTGTATAGCAGTCACCAATTTATTCCACACCTTCCTTGGATGGCTCATTTCTCCCACCCACCTTCTCAAGTTGGCTTCATGATACTGATTGCAGTATCCATGTTTTCAGCTTTTCTTGGCTAGTACGTTGGTTCTTTGCCTGGAGATTTCTCTCCCTAGCGAAAATAAATTCCTTTAGCCTCAGGACTTTGCTCAGTGGTGTTCATCCTCTGATTCTTGAATATAACCCTAATGGTTTATGAAAAAAAGGAAAAAAACAGTGATAGAATGAGAGGTAATGGCCTTAAGATGCACCAGGGAAGGTTCAGATTGGATATTAGGAAAAATTTCTGTTCAGAAAGAATGGTAATACATTGGAACAGGCTGCTAAGAGGGGTGGAATTACTGTGCCTGGGAGTGTTCAAGAACTGTGGAGAAGTGGTGCTGTGTGACGTGGTCAAAAAGGTCACAGGGATGAGCTGATGGTTGGACTAAATGGCCGTAGCGGTCTTTCCAACCTTAATGATTCTTTGATTGATTCTACTGCTTTCAATGGACATTTAGGTAACATACCATGCCAGTGGTCATCATGTGTTTGAAAAGCACTGAAACTCTTAATACTGCCTTTAGAGATTTAATATCCTGTATCTTTATTATTCCTTACTATATTAAAGTTAATTACCTTTCAAGAGAATTTAATCAGTCCCATGTAAGGTCTCACTAAAGCTACCATGAAACAGCATGCAGTTGAGAACGAAGTTTCTTTCTTTCTCATACCCTGTTTCCTATGGGAACAACACATTCGATGATGTGTGCCTGACAGCAGCAAGTGTGGCTGTAGTTTGCAGTTGTCTCCAGCTCATGCACCAACACCTACTGCTAATTCTAGTGAGCAGGTGAACAGCTTATGCTCCTATTCATCCTCCTCTTCTGCAGACTAAACAATCCCAGTTCCCTCAGCTGCCCCACATAAGACTTGTGCTGCAAGACCCAACACCAGCTATGTCTCTGGTTGCTTCCATATGCAGCAAGGTGTAATTTGAGAGGCTGCATCTTGCACTCATTTGCAAAGTGAAAGTAATTTTTAGGTGCAGGTAAGTCTGTGATATAGGAAAGGGCAAAGAACATCCAGACACCATGAAGCTGCAGTGTGCAAAGCATGCACCAATGCTGCTTCACAGCTGCAGGCAGAGAGGGGTAGTCAGCCGTGCAAACAACAGCTGCATTGCCAAGGAACAAAATTACAGAGCCAGATGTTCTTCTTGGAAGTACATTGCACTGAACTTGGCAGATGAAGGCTGTAGCTGCCAAATACATCTCTTATTTGGTCATAGGTAATGATCCCTCTATCAGGGAATGCAGAGATTAAAAAAAGAAGAAAAAAAAAAAGAAAAGACCACACAGAAAATCCTCGTCAAAACATTACACTTGAAACATTAACTTTCCCTTGATCAAAATGATCCAGGAGATCCATGGCAACCTTCTCATCTCATTTGAAGGATGATGCTGTTTACTACCAGGCATGAAGTGAGAAATTTGCAGTGACAGATGCCAAGCACTTTCAAGGTATTTGTTACTGAAAGGTGACAAAGAGGCTGAGATGGTTTTTATAGCCACCACAGTTGTTTGTGGGTGCTGCTGTAATTCTCAGCTAAGGCTGCAAGTGAAAAGGAGAACTTCTGGTTCTGTCTCTATAGTAAACACCAGGAGTTGGGGTTTTTGAGGATACGTCTATGCTGAAGTCACGTCTGTGTGGTAGAGCCAGACCTGACCTAGCTGAAGAACAGCAGCTCTGAGTGATAGACTTGCTGTGGCTTTATGTAACATCCAGCAGATTACTGCTCATGTATCTGTCTTCACTGGAAATTTTAAAGCCTGATGTTGCCCATATAGCTTTCTAGAACTAATGTTGCTGGGGCTTGTGGTAAACTGTAACGGTAACATGGAGAAATAAAGGTCCAAATTCTTGCCAGCTAGTGGGACATGATTCATACAGAATCATAGAATTGTTAGACTAGGAAGGGACTCTTAAAGGCCATCTGGTCCAATTCCCCTGCAATGCACAGGGACACCCACAGCTCCATCAGGTGCTCAGAGCCCAATCCAGCCTGACCTTGGGTGTCTGCAGGGGCATCTACCACGTCTCTGGGCAGCCCGTGACAGTGCCTCACCACTCACACTGAAAAAAATTCTTCCTTATACCCCATTTAAATCTCCCCACTTTCAGTTTGAAACCATTTTCCCTTGTCCTATCAAAACAGACCCTAATAATGAGTCAAACCCCTTCCCTGCAGCTCCCCTATAGGTATTGAAAGGCTGTTATTTGGTTTTCCCAGATCCTTGTCTTTTCCATTTGATCCTTCTCTCCTGGAAATCTCAAGCTGCAAACCCAAATCTTTTTTAGAAGTAACAAAGAAATTAACAACAGCACAAACCCCTCTGACAAATAAATCTGTCAGTAAGGAACTTACCCCTAAAACTCCTTTGGCCTTACATTCCCCATGTGTGATATTAAACTCACTCCTGCACCATCAACGAATCTAAATTTCGGTATCTTAGGGATTGCAACAGAGCTTGGAAAATCCACAGATCTCAATTGGAACGCGCAGCTCACTGTGAAGGACCTCTTTGTCTCTGTCACACCCAGTTTACAGTTTACCCCCTCTCCATCGATCTGCAGCTGGGAGAGGAAAAAGTTCTGCTTAAAATGCAGATTTGCAGGGAGAAGTCCTGCGCTGCTGTTATCTTCCAGGGGCTCGGGGACAACAAGCGTCTCTCCCCACCTAGTGGTCATTGGGAGATTTTTAATAGAGCGATGGCCTAAAGCAGGGGATTACCAGCACCGCGAGGGATGCATCTTGCTTTTTTTCCATGCCAGTGCTGGGAAGAGATGATTGTTCTTTCTTTTTGTGTCCAGCCGAGGTGAAAGCAGACAGGAGGAATTCTGTAGGATCCCTTTGTTCCTAATAGACTCATTAAAACATGAAGAGTGTAAGAAGCTGAGCTGATGCTAGGAAAAGGTTGTAAGAAATGATGGAGTGGTGGATGCTCATGTTTCTTTACTCCATAATCTACCTGTTGTGGGTTTTGCAGTGAGTGAGAACAAATTTTATATGTGATCGGGACAGAAATGTCTTCATTGCTCGAATGTTTGGCCTAGTGGTGGGCAATCCCTTCTGCAAAGTGTGCAGAGTTGAGCGAGGGGAGAAGAATATAGAATTAAAATGCATATGTCTGTTAAGCAAAGCTGGTACTTTTCTAAATTTGAATAAAGAAGCAAGGAGATTAAACTGTGAAAGCAAATAGAATTGTGCAAATTATTCCCATGCTGGTGCTCAAAGGTGTTATTGGTAACATTGACAGAGCATGCATGGAGCAAAACAGCTTCACATGAGACTTTCCACAACTTTCCGCTTGACTATTCGTACAGAGCTCACATGGCTGTTACATGGGGAATGGTCTTTCTGGGGAAGACAGTGCTTCATTTACTACTCCCTTTCTAGAGCAAGGCCACACCTCGAGGGCTGTGTTCAGTTTTGAGCCCCTCGCTACGAGAAAGGCGTTGAGTTCCCTGGAGCATTTCCAGAGAAGGGCAACAAAGCTGGTGCGGTTCTGGAGCACAATGGAAATTGTTCAAGAACCATGGAGACGTGGCAGTGAGGGATGTGGTCAGTGGGCATAGTGCGGGTGGACTGGAGGTTGGATGGGGTGACCTTAGAAGTCTTTTCCAGCCTCAGTGATTCTATGAGACATATGAACAGAGCAGCCAAGTGTGCCTGCAGCCCCAGCAGTGCCTCAGGCTGCTGATGTACGGCTCAGCCTCAGGGCTAGCGCTCATCAGATTTTCCATTTAAGCATTATTATTTTATAACTTTGAAATGAGGATAATGATATTTATCTTTCCGTGAACAATGCTTGGAAAATCAAAGACAAAATATAACAATTAAAGACTTTACTTGCATCAGAAGTGCTGGCTGAGGCTTGTTATCTGCAGGAATTCTGGGTTGCCCTTCCCTCTTTTAGACTGTATCCTGCTGTTCTGCATGCAGACAGGAACAGGGGACCCATGTCATGCTGTTGCTGTTTCCTCCAGTGAAGGAATTTAATGGAAGACTCTTAAAGGAAATCCCTGTAGCTTATGGCTGTTGTTTTGTTTTGTTTGTTTTTCCCCTTGAAAAAGAGCCTTGAACGCAACGCCAGTAGAGGTTGGTGGCCCTGCCTGTGGTGGGGGGTTGGAGCTTCATGATCCTTGAGGTCCCTTCCAACCCAAGCCATTCTATGATTCTATGATTCTATGACTGACATGAGCCAAAAGGAGCTACTTTGCCTGGGGCAGGGTGGCTCAGGAGGGACCAGCAATTCAGGCAGAGCTTTGTGCAGGGGGCTCCGCTGTCCTGCATCCTGTGATATCAGCCAGCTCCACCAAACACCCCAGGTACCTGCTCCCTTGCAGATGATCATTCCCCCTCCTGTACACCCAATTCAGGGAATAAGGGATGACTCATGTCCTCTGAGATTCCTTATATTTCTCCAGATAAACCAACCAAGCAAGAAGCTGATCCTTTTAACTGAGATTTGAACTGCTCTGGGTTTCATGCTGGAGAGCAGATGGATGTTTCCCTTGGTAGAAAATGGGTTCCCATTGCTGTGAGCTTTTCCAGTGGACATCTGCATCTATCTGACAGAGTTTATTTTTAATAAAACCCTAAACTAGAAAGGGAATCTGAAATCCATGTGGCACCATGGGAAGGGATCAAATTGTCCTATAGATCAAGTGAGGAGGAGAAAGAACTATGGCATTGGATCCCTATGTGCAACTGTCTTTCTGCAAGGTACAGTGGGATGATTCTGGTGTGCAAGAAGTACAAGTTAAATTTCTTCCTTGTTTCAAACCTAATTATTATTTTCTCTACTCTATAGAGACCTTTCATACTCTATCTTACACTGGTACAATAAAACAGATGGAGAGAGATGTGTATCTTCCCTCCATCTCCTTATCAATACCTTTGCACAATAAATAACAGGAAAACAGAGCTTGCTTGTCAGTGTTACCAGCTGCCCTTGCTTTCTCTAAACATACAGTCATACATATTTTAGTCTGTTTTGTTGCTGACTTCTTTGAAATAAATAATAGGGGATGGAACTGTGAACACACTGTCTCACTTAAGATCTTAAATCACAGATTCATAGAATGGCTTAGGTTGGTGAAGACCTTCAAGATCATCTAGTTCCAACCACCCTGCCATGGGCAGGGTTGCCAACCACCAGATCAAGCTGCCTAGGGTCTCATCCAACACAGCCTTGGGCATCTCCTGGGATGGGGCATTCACAACCTCTCTGGGCAGCCTGTTTCAGCACTTCAACTTAAATAAAGATTGCTAAATAAGGTCTTAGTAACAGTCAAATACAGCCTTCTTGCTTGAGGTCATCTGCTTGCTCCTGGAGTTTTACTTTCTGTCATTAACATGAGTAACGAAAACAGCGAGCACAACTGAGCACAATGGACCCTTCAGGATCCCCAAAGCAATATGCTGTCAGTTTGAGGACAAACTGTTGGGATGTGCTTTTGTGGGCAGGTACCCATGGAAACCAGGTTTTCCCAGCTTGTCATGACTGAAGTCAAGATATCCAAATTTCACCCCTCCTCCTTTCTCAGTGATATTGCCAGAGAGGGAAATGAGTTTGGATTTGGTACAGTGTGTTCCTGATGCATGCATTCTGGCTTTTTTAAATCTCTTTACTTTCCTCCTGCTGTTTATAAAAGGATTGTTTAATAATTTGCTCTAGTCTCTTTCCAGACTGACAGTTTCATGGTTCCCCAGATTCCCATTTTCCACCTTAAAACTGGAGAGGTACTCTCTTTACCCTTCTGGTATGCAGCACAAGTGATTTCACATCAAGAAGAAGCAAGATGATATTGCATTATGACAACAGTTCTGAGTCACTGTGAGGACTAGTCAAGAAAACAACAGTGATGGGAAATGAGTGTATCAAATAGTTTGGGAGTTTTGCTTCTGGTATTTTGGTGTTCTGATATTTAGTGCACAACTCTTCACCTCCACCTTTCCACCTCCTGAATTTAACTTTTCCAGCATGCTTGTGATTGCCTGAAAATATGTATAGCATGCAGCTTCACTCGTATCCACATTAATCCCCCATGTTCAAAACTAGGAAAGAAGCCCATAGTTTAATAAAAGATGAATCATCTTCCCAAGCAGCTTATTGGAGAGAAATTTCTATTTTTTCTCTGACATTGTGTTATTGACTTGTTTTAGGGGATTAGATACTGGGACACACCACTTCTATAAACTTGTTCAGTAAGCTATATTAGGCACAGATATCCCTCAAGAAAACTTTACTTTTCTTGCTGCTGATAACTGTATCCTTCTTTTATTATTCAGAGCATGAGACAACAAAACAAGAGGAGAGTCCGGAAGATACCTGGATCATTAATAATTGTATTAATAATATGGTAAATAATTATATAATGATACAATTTTCCCTTTTTCTGTCTTTGTGTTTATGGGACACAATGTTTAAATCCAAGTGCATCGATGTTTACAGTGATTGTTTCTCACAGCTTAGAACATTAAAGTTCCAGGAGATTCCGTCATTCCCAAGGTAGTTAATTTCAGATCTAACATCCTGATATGTAACATCGCATGAAATATTCACTTATTTAACGCTGAGCAGGCATTGTGACGGCACTGCAGTTGTTCTTGACTTGCAGAAGAATGTTCCTCTTCTTACAGTGCAGAACTGTGGCTCACACCTCACCCCTTGCTATGACATCTAGGTCCTTTGCATGGACACAGAGGACAAATCAGCATGTTGAAGAAACAAAGGGATGACTGAGTTGCTGGAAGTGAGAACACAGATAATTACTTGTGGGATCAACACTTTAATTAGACATTGTCTCCTCCTTTCCTTCATACCATGAGATTTTGGTCACTTTCTCTGGCAGTAATTATCTTCCTTTACACACTGCATTTCTGCAGTGCTTTTCCATGGTACAGAACAAAGCATTTAAAAACAAGAATTATTTTTTTCTCCTCAGTACTAAAGCAGCTTCATCATATTCCCAAGTCAAATATCTCAATTATTTAAAGCAGATCTCTTCTTCATTCCTTCAGTATTCGTCAGCAGAAATTAAGTTGGCAGAGAAATGTGATGACCACATAGTCCACTTTCCATGCTTCCATTCCTGAGAGCTCTCAGTCAACTGTCTGCTATTGAACAGTGACTGCAGCTAAGAGTAGAAAGTGCTGGAGATGCTAAAAGAGAGTTTGGTGGGACAGAAGGCAGCTTGGTGGCGGAGGTGGCAGAGTAAGATTTGACTGTTGGGTCACTAGAAAGACAAGTCCTCCAGAATAACCAATCTGCATTCTGGTGTGTCAAACATAAATGGATGGAGAGCAGCTGGAAAATGAAAACACACATTGGATCGTGGAGAGGTGACTGGAGGGTAAGCCCAGAAAAAAATTCATCCACTGCTTTGTGCATACATTAAAGCTGCAGTCTAGTCCTTGGCCAAGGATGGAAATCCATCAGGCTGCTCCCAAGGCTCCTTTCTGGGGCTAAAAATGCTCGAGTTTGTTTGGTATCTCTTGAAGACTAAGAGGCAGTGCCAGATAGGATAAAAATTAAAATAGGATACGTTCAAATGCTGACAAGGTGGTGTCTGAGACAGAATGTGTTTAAAAAGAGGAAATGAGAAATACATCTAAAAAAAAGAATGGATATTGGCTGAAGACTCGAGGGAGAAGACTATCCTGACCCAGTACTGGGTGCTGTTTCACTGGCTTCTTTTGTGTTCACTGAGATGAATTTGGCTCAAATTACATAAATGACAAAAGCAGGTCAGAAGATAATTATCTATGTTATTTGGACAGAGCCTTGCTCCTGGTGGTTGCTGTTCACAGCTAAGGCTCAGGAGTGGTTTCATAATACAACTACCAAAAACTAATAATGCAGGTGAATTGTTTTGCACCTAGTGTAGAGAAATATTGTAAAACCTCTAACAATGTAGCTGGTAAATCTATGTTCATTTTAAAGTTCCAGATGGTTTTAACATTAACTCTGATTTTCTGAACAAAACTGCCTCTAATACAACATCCTCAGAATATCTTGAGTTTGAATTGTGGTTGTCTTGTCACTTGTGATGACCAGGGCAGGCAGTTTCCTCTACTGTTTCAAAAAGTGTGATATACAGTTTTGTACTGTGCACCAGGAGCAGCAAAATGAGAGCCCAAATTAAGTCAGGAAGAGGCAGTTCTGGGTGCTGTGTGAGGATGGGGCCCAGATTTTGTTAACTGCTTTGCACTGAAGGGAACTATCACCTTAGCAGTGAAACTGCTGCTTTGCATGTTATTTGGCAAGTCTCCCGACAGTTCCTACAAATGATCTAAACTCTTGACACTGTCTGTCTAATGATGATTGTGCACTGGGATTTTCTGCTCTCAGTCCCTGTTTTCTACATGCACTTAATATTCTTGGCTGATGCCTGGGGTCTTGGTAGGATTGAAGGTGAACTTCCTTTCAGCTTACTGAGTTTGGAAAGATATTTCCCATGGGAAGGGCGGCGGTGAGCAGAAAAGATGAGATTGCAGAGCAGCATGCCCTCGTCTTCCTTCTTCAAGGCTTTCTCGGGTGTTCAGTGGGATAGGGAAAGCTCTCATGTAGCCTTTCAAGAACACAGTATTTTTCATCATTCAAGCTCTTCTCCAGCACCTAGAACTGTGGGTGTGTATTACACAGATCCAGGAAAGGGCTTTCAACAGATTTCCTGGTCCTCTTGTTCATGGACCCCAAACACCTTTCCCACAAAAGAAGGGTTTAGTGGAAACTTTCCTTTGCAAAATTCCTGAATGCCTTTTTGCCGTTCTGACATCAGTTTACAGGAAAGCACTGCATGACCCTTTGTAATATTAGGAAGTATTGTTGACTAATGTGAATGACTTGTGTGTTACTTTAATTTCTAACATCAGCTGAAAAATGGCACAAATGATTGCATGGAGACCAATAAATTGCTATGGTGGGGCAGAACAGCATAAAGAGGTCACAGAGCTTTCAAAACCTGAGTTGTAATGGCCAAAAATTAAAACCTCAGGTGGAAAAACAAGAGAAATTTCCCAACGGTGCATTGTACCACGCTTTTGAAAAATGCATGTGAGGAGAGTCAAAATCCCATTAAGGAGGGTTGTTGGAACACGGCTGAAGGAACCTCACCGAGCAGCACCCACCCTGTACATAGGTCCATGGCTCATGGCCATTGCAAGTGCGTCTGATTTTGTTCTTGAACAGTGACTGCTGAACATCTTAATCATTACTTAATTCAGGTTATTGTTAAATGATTTCTTCTCTGTCTTTTCTCTGGGGAAATGTTAAATTATTCTTTTTTTTTTTTTTCCTCTCTTTTTTTTTTTTTTTTTGCCCATCTGTCTATGGTGTTTTTCTCTTCCTGGAAGAAATCCAAGTTCTGTAATTAAGGCACTGGGAACAGTAAGAGGTTTGATCAGTGGATAAAACATAATTATACTAGATCTGTTACTCTCACTGCAGTAAATATTTTAACACCTTGGGCCAAATCCTCCATTAACACAAGCGGAGTTACTGGAGATCAAACTGTCTTACGCCAACTGGGAATTTGTGTAAAACTGCACAGACTACTCCAGGCTGGTGTGTGGGAAAACATTAGAAAAAAACACCTAGTAATTACCTTAGTAAGATGATGAAGTTGCAACACTCTGAGCCCAAGAGACTGTTCAGATGAAATATGCTGGATTTTTTTTTTTTTCCTTTTTGTTTGGCTTGGTCACTCTTTTTGCTTGGTTGGTTTTTTTTAGTTGGGCTTTTTTGTTTTTTTGTTTTACATCCTGTGACATACATTCGTGATTTTTTTCCCCTTAACTCTTTTTGAAGATCCTGAAATAGAATTATGTCTGTATGGGTAATGTTTTCAAAATGAATCTCTTTTATTGCGGTGTTGATTACACTCTGTTTTTAAGTTCAGTTGCATGTATTAATTTGGCAGTCGCTGTAACTTATACCTTAATTGTTGGGCTCAGGTGAGGTTATGTGGTAGAAAGATTTTAGACACAAAAATTGCAGATTGTTTTGGAGAATAGCACCAAATTGACTGAATAATTCCTAAATCCCACTGTTTCTGGATATCTTATTAATCTCCTGATGAAGTCCAGATCCTATTTCCATGCCATAGCTAGTAGCAATCACAATTTCTGGCCTTCCTGACCCATGGAAATGCTGTAATGGGATATCAGCCATGCCCCCAAAGGTTCTCTCTGGCTGCGGGCCTTAGGGCAGCTTGACTTTAAGTATTACTCATTGGACCTTCAGAGTACCAGATGTTGTCCTGCTGACTCCTCACCCCTCTGGAGTGGGTTGAAGGCTATAGAGGGACATGCAGGAAAACTTTGTGCCACAGACATGGGAAAAGAAGAAATTCTGGGTGGAACAACCCCAGGCAAGGCTATGGAAAATTGCCAAGGAGACTACGGATGAACCATAACACAGCCTGAGAATCTGTCCCTCCCCAGGCTGTGTTGACAGTCCTTTTAGCTAGTCAAGGCTTACTTCCTAAAGAATTTCAAGATGTTACTGCTGAACAAATAAAGAACTTGGTGGGAAGATGAACCTCGTGGCTGTGCCAGACCTCTCCCTGCTGCTGTTGCCAGGTAAAGGGGCCTAAATTTTTCCACAACTGGAATCTTTGCTGCAATAAGCGAGCTGAATGATCAGCTTTCTGCCTTGTCACAGGTGGATTATGGGGCTCAGGATCATGCTCAAAGGTAGTGATAAGATCTTATAGAAAAATGAGTGTTTAACTCATTGGGGAAGCAACTTCTTCCCATTGTACATCAAGCAGTCATTTGCAGAAATGACCTGCTGGATATTTTTGGGAGTGTTCACCATTTGACTGCATTTCCCTCTGCAGGAATTGTTCAGAAACCAGAAGGAAACGAAAGCAAGACAAAAAAAAAAAAAAAAAAAAAAAAAAAAAAAAAAGGGAAAAGAAAGTGAATTTAAGGCCATGGAAGTCCTATGGCAATTCCTTCTTGCTGAAATTTCTTTTCAGAAAGAGCAGTGAGGCATTTGAAGAGGCTGGTCAGGGTGGTAGTGGAGTGAACATCCCTGGAGATGTTCAAGAAATGTGGAGATGTGGCACTGAGGGACATGGTTAGAGGGCACAGTGGGGATGGGCTGGGGTTGGACTGGGTGATCTCAGTGGTCTTTTGCAACCTTAATCATTCTATGAAATTCTGTGCAAGGGTTCCGCAGCAAAGGCAGCAGTAGTCAGTTGGCAACAGTTTTTAGCACAATAGAAGACACAAAGCTCTCAATGTGTCTTGTTTCAAAAGCAGGACAAACAACCTAGTGTCTTCCAAGCAATGACACCGTGACTAACACTAGAGAGCTTAAAGAAAGCATTGAATATAAATATAACGTGATTACAATATGAAGAAAAATAACCTCATTAAAACAGTATGTTCCCAGCTGGATTCTTCATGAAACAGAGTTTCCAGAGAGCTAAGGGTAAAAGATAAGTCTATAATCCTTCATGTATTAAGATATAATGACTATAATACAATGAATATAATATAATACAATGTGTAAGGTCTTACTTTTGTTCTCCAAAAACAGGGCCCAGGGCTCAGCTGGCCCTTCTGGTGGCTTCTATCCTGATGTGGAGTTGACGTGAAAACCCTTACTTCAGTTTATGTCTGCACTGTGTGTATGATCAAAGAGTGAACCACAGTGATCTTTAAAGTCATCAGAAGGCTGCATGTGTATAAAAGAATTATTTCATTATGATTCAGAAATACCAAAAGCATCGTTTCCCTTCAAGGTTTGCCAGTTCATTTGAAACGACGTAAAGGATGCATCTGTGCAAAGGTTTGGAGTTATGCAGCTGCAAAAGATGGAAACCAGTTGTTTATCCTTTCAGAAGTCTTGCATTTGTGAAAGTAAACAGTGTGCAGATTGAAAAAGATGTATCCCATACCATACAGTGGTGGCTGTCTACATCTAGCTGTGAACACTCACACAGGAAAGCAGTTGGCTCTGGCCATGAGCTTTTGGAAGCAATAATGAGAAAAGCTCACGACAGCACCAACATATCTATAAAAAACAGTGATGTTCCTATAGAAATATGCTGTAGTTAACTGTAGTTAAGTACTGGCTAAGAGAAAATACTCCCCATACAGATTTCTTGATCTTGTTTTCAGGCAGGGGAAAACAATTAGGAGATATTCTCAGGCATGAATTATCTTTCTTTGGACCAAGTGGCTTTTGTGAGCTAGGAAATCTATTGCCCAACTACGGCAAGAGGTTTTTGTTTTTTTTTTTTAATATTATTTTTTTGCCATTAGGCTCAGGGACTACTATAGGAACTTGCCAGTAGGGGGTATAGAAAAGAGAACTGTTATTTCCATGTTATTATTTGTATATATATCAGTTAGCTCTTTGCCTGTTGTTTGGCATGGATCATTTTTGTTTTGTTTTAGTGGAAGCCACGAGCATCAAGGATGAGATTTATTATACTTTTTCTTTTCTTTGAATCAGTCTTGACGTTGGCTGCTACCCTTAGATTAGCTATTGCAAACAAATAAAGATTTCAGTTTAGATATTTCGCTCAGGGTTCAAAAGCCAACTAAACAAAGTCATGGAAAAAGAACCTGAGAAAGGGCATTAAGTGCAAAGAAATCTCTTCTTTAGGAAGCTTCTGAAGTGCAAAGTATCACAGCTTTGGAGGGTAACCTGGATGATATCTACACGTATCTGCTCTGTTTTTGTGTATATGTTCTTGGCCAGCTATGGAAACAGAACACTTGGTCTTTCATCTGAGGTAGTATCTCTTTTTTTGTCCTCTTTCATGTCATAAAAATACAATGGCTTTTCTGCTTCTGACACCTTTTCTCAGCAGCCAAAAATCTGATGTGTGGAGCTGCACTGGATCCACATCATAACAGAAAATAAGACTGCCTCTCTAGCTTGTTGATATGGTAATCTGTATGCCAAAGGTTGTGTGTGAAATGCAAAAAGAACAGGATGCATTGAAATGAAAAGAGGCAGAGCAAATGGGAGCTTCCCTCTTGTCTCCTGCTGTCTCCCAATTGGAAACTGTCACATTTTATAAGTAACCATTACAAATTGAAAGGACATCTCATAAAACCTTATGAAAATCCCTTTAAAAGACTAATACCAACTCACACATTTCATTAAATAGCAAACAGAGCAGTGAACCTTTTGTGGTTGGCTCTAGTCCTATGACCTCACAGGACTTTGCTTTGCCTTTCTCCTGATGAAATCCCTTGCAAGAGATGAAGAAGTTGCTTTAATATACCTGGTTTAATCAAGCTGCCCAGACTGTCAATTTTCACCTCTGTTAGGGAATGAGAAACATCCCTGCTTCCCTTCTCGTTGGCCTCAAGTGCCATTCTGTCATGCACGGCCCTCAGACCAGGTAAGTGGGAAGAAGTACATGGTGGCAGCAGTCCAGTGGAAAGTCTAGTGAAATGGTTCAGGCCACTACAGCACTTACACGGGGTCATCTGGTGACATGTCTTGGAAAGCATCATACAGTAAGAGCCAGTGTTGTGCCCCTGGCCAAGCAGGCACGGTCTGTGCTACTTCAGCTTGGTACAACCAAGTCACTTTGGTACAGTGATTGGCAACACAAACAGCACCTCCACATGTAATGCCACAAGGGGTTTCATCTGGCTAAAGAAGTACACAGCTATGGGTTAGGAAATAAAAGATCTCTCCGGAGAGGGCTAAATAATCCTGTTTCACTGCACATAGAGGCTCCTACCCTTATGTGATGCTATTTGAATTAGACCTATTTATGTCAGTGGTACTTGAGTGGTGTATTTGTATGTTGGCTTGTGTTAGTTTAGCTGGAAAACATCCAGCTAATCCAAGAAGTCTAGATAAAGCTATAGACTGTTGTTTCTCTTCTAAATTTCACAGCAATTTCAAATCAAAAACCAGAGAGCAAATGAAAAAAATATCAAAAATTTTGAAAAAAACCTCCACTTAATCAAAAAAAACCTTTAAAAAATGAAACCTAAGCAGATGTGTTGCTGTAATAAGTGACTTGAGTTAGTTACAACAGGTTTGAAGAATCCCAGAAGGACATGAATAATGCTCCTCTTGTTTTACACCAGCATTCTCCAAACAAATTCACTGTTTTTTCTATTTTTATTAAGATCTTCTATGTTCCGTTATAGACATCTTCTCAGCAGAAAGCAGTACTCAGACTCTGCTTTCAACAGCCTGGGCAGAATTGTGCGCTATTGTTGATGTGCTGCTCCTGGGAAAGCAGTCAGAAACAGGAGATGTCTTGCAGGAATGTGGAAGACATCATATGTCTTGGAGCTTAGTGGGTTTCTGGCCAAATTTATGTGGTCCAGGTTCATATTAGTTTCATAAAATCTGCCCTTTGAGAGACTCCTAGCTAAGAAACCCAGAGGAGATTGAAAATCAATGTAGAGCAGCATCACTCTTGCCTGTAGGTTCTGAGTTATGTGCGGCCCCCTAGATGAAGGGAAAAGCTTTAGGTATCCCCATGAACCTAGTGAAAATGTCTCCTCAATGCAAAGCAGCTGTGAAAAGCTAACAACAGCAAGTAAGCTGCGTTAACAAGGGAATAGGGAGTAATACAGAAAATCTGGGGGCCTGACAAGTTAATCAGAGCTGGGCAGCAGCTTAAGAAACCTTAGAAGGATACAAAACAGAGCAGCTCAAATAATTTCTACCAAGAGCTGCTGGATAGATTTAAGTGCTGGAGGCAGTTGGGTCATTTCATTTCCAAGAGGACAGCAGGTTGTATGTGAATGCTGGCAAGGAAATGGAAGTTGATTTGCAATGCTACAGCTTGGGGTGATGTTTTGCTCCTGTGCATAAAGGTCAGCTCCTGTATTGCTTAGGGAGATTTATGGGGCTGAAAAAGGTTTTAGGAAAATGAAGAGAAGAGGTTATTTTCTTAATGAGGAGATAAGAGAAACAAGGCAAAATGGGAAACTTTTGGAGCCATGTGAGAGGCATGTGGGGACCTTTGTGGAGACAGGCTGGTGGAAAAGTAGATGTTTGGAGGCTGAGGAACACATTTTGTAGCTCGTCCTCCTTCAGTAGGAAATAACTGCATTAGACCTTGCCTCTTGGCTTCTGGGAAAGGTGAACGTGGGAGTGCTGCATTGGATGCCTGGCAGAGCCTGTCAGCAGCACACAAGCATTTTCAGGATTACAGAAGGCAAAGAGAGCATAGAAGACAAGTGAATGAGCATGGGTGTCATAGAGAACCAGATTGTGAAGCAGTGTGACAATCTCCCTCAGAGCTGGGAGCCCATCATAGCTGGGATGGGATGATGTCATTATCTGATGGTAAGTGCAAAGGAAATGATAGAGGTTATTACTATGAGCAAGGCTTCAAAACATAAAGATGACTTGGAGCTGCAGGGTATGAGAGGGGAAAAGAGTTAGTAGGTGGAAGGTGGAGCAAAGGCAAAGAGAGGAGAAGCTGCGAGGAATCAGAATTGCAGCTATTAATTTTTACATTGAGTCTCTGTTTAGAGTTCAGAGGGTGGGATTAGTAAAATTGCCACTTTTAAAGCAGAGGTCACTCTACTTTTCAGCTGTAGGTGAAATTCAGCCTTACAAGTGAAGGCAGTGGAGCAACTGGAGGTGCACCTGCTTATACTGTGGTTAAAGATGCTCTAATCTCTTTTAAGGCTGCTCCTCACTGATGTGTCTCTTCACTGATCTGATTATGCCAGCTCATGAATCACTGTGATGTATTTACATTTCTAAACCATATTATGCTTTGCCTGAAATCTTTGTGTAATTGGCAATCAGTATTACTCATTGCATACAACATGAAAAAGAGAAACGCTTCCTCCTTTGGAAAAGCAACATATCCTCAGGTGAGTGTACAATTTCATTTAATTATAGAGCAGTTTTCAGAATCCATTGAGTTTCTCTATCCACTTGCAAGAGATTTAAAAAAAAAAAAACTGAGACAAAAAGAAGTCAGAGAACAGCTATGTAAAAACAAACAAAGAAATTAAAAAACAGTCTGTAAATAGAATTATCTGTTTACAGGAATATAAAAATATAAATGACCTGCCGATTCTCCAGTACTGGTTTGCATTCATTGTGCTATTTCTTAAAAGGCAGTCTATGATGCCTCATTATCTGTAAGGAATTGGCAGGAGAATCATAGAACCACCAAGGCTGGAGAAGACCTCTAAGATCATCCAGTCCAACCGTCTACCCACCACCAATATTTCCCACTAAGCCATGTCCCTCATTACAACATCTAAATGTTTTTTGAACACCTCCAGGGTCTGCGACTCCACCACCTCTCTGGGAAGCACATTCCAGTTCCTGACCACTTTTTTGGAGTATATCCTAATGTCCAATCTGTTGCAACTTGTGGCCATTTCCTCCAGTCCTATCTAATTTAGTTGAGAAGACATCCTTTCATAAAAATTGTTATTACACTTTGAAGCTCTTGCTAGGGCAGGTAAAATATTTCATTGTTGATTCAAACCATATCTCAGAGTAAAGACTTCCCTCACCTAAATGCTAACTGGCTGTTCTGGCTGCATGTCCAGAGTTGACTGAGCAAGAAACCGGTTTCCTCCCTGTATGTGTTACTGACTTCAAAGTTGTAGTGCTTTTATTATATTACATGTTAATAAAGATGCAAATGTTATTTACATATCTATCAGTCAGTGTGAAGCTTCCAGTAATAAGATGAGAGAGAGAGAGAAGTGATATCAGAAAAGGAAAATAAGCTGGTCTTAGGAGAAAAACCTTTGTTTGGAGTGTGTTTTACCTCTAATGTTGAAGGGCTCAGTTGACTCTGGAGCTTTTTTTTCATTTTCCAAACATGAATTTCTTCAACAAGAGAAAGGGATGTGATAGCTCACATGAGAAGACTAAGGCATGGGGGAATTGTTCATGTTAGGTGAGTTAGGGTGAAATTTTAGCTCTTGACAAATGAAGAGGATTGAGATCAAGGACTGAGCTCAGGGTCACAGGTGATCCCAAATTCTCCACCAGAAGAGGCAGGTGGAGGATTTATGCCTCAGAAGAAAGGAATTTAAGTGATGAACAGCTTGGATTGGAAAGGAGGTGAAGGACAGCAAAAGGAGAGTGGAGGCAAACTTATCCTGTGGCAGCCAGGATGGTTCAAGGGCTCAGGGAGGCAGCAGAGCTTGGTGATGTCAACCAACACCTACATTTGCTGTCTTCTGCACAGTCTACAGGACTGGGTTCTAGAGTCAGCTGGAAGGCAGCTGAAATCTTGGGAACAAATGTTAGGAACTGATGTAACCAGGACAAGAGAATGGTTTATGAGGCAGACAGTTTTGCTTTCCTGCATACATCGTTTTGATCTTGTTGGCAAAAATCTGCCAGCAGGAGGCAACAATATCTGTAAGGAAAGCTTTTTTTTTTTTTTTTTTTTTTTTAAGATGTCTCTGTTAAATCTGCATGTTCTTGGAGACTGAGGAAAAACAACGTGAGTAAGAGCGTGTGGGTGGGAAAACTGAAGATCTTTGTTGGGTCCTGCAATGGAGAATGCATATTTTGATGTGAAACAGTGATGACAGGGAGGATTTAGAGGGCTTCAAAGCAAAAGCATCCAGGCAGTCACTCCTGCAGGACTTAAAAACCGTGCGTTGAGACAAAGACATTTGTACAGCAGAGCTTGAAATTCAGATTGAGCAGAGAGCGATCCAAGCTAACTTTGAGCATTCTGCATTTCACTTGATGTCCTTAAGGACTACAGAAGTTTTTCTACTGTTGTCTTGCCTCATGTGCCATTTTCAGTGCTGCTTTTCAGGTGTTTCTTTGCTCTTTCTTTCAGTTTTCTTGAGCAGTTACATAGGTTTGTAGAGTATCATGTGCTTTTTAAGCTTTTGTTTGGTTCGATTCTCCTTCTCTCCCTTCAGTCTAAAAGGCAGAACTTGTTGGAATCTGTTAGCAATATGACCTTGCATTATTTTAAAAGCTTTACTCTTCTTTTCTTCACAGTCTTAGGGCTCACAAAGGACTACGTACAAGGATTAACATTATGTTCCTCAGTGCAGAATAAAGTCACACTGAATTACGCAACTCTCTTACATCCAGATGCTTTTCTCAGTGTCTCCTCTCTTCTACTCCTGATGAAATTCCTTGAATTTGTTTTAAAATGACATGAAGCAGGAACACAAGAAAGAGATTTGGTGATATTTGTGCTCTGTAAAATGTTATTTCATGTTTTTTATTCTATCCAAAAATAATGTTGGTTCACAAATAACTCAGCAGAGACACCTGTGTATCAAACAGACAGCAAAGGAATACTGTTAGCTAATTAATGATTCATTAATGAATGTCTGAAGAATCATCTAATACAGGATGCTTTAACTTGAGGGCTGAGAGAAAACTACATTTACTTTTGATGAAGGAACTACTGGGTATTTCCAAGTAGTATCTGCAATGAGATTTTG
This sequence comes from Centrocercus urophasianus, assembly GCF_019232065.1. Taxonomy (NCBI): domain Eukaryota; kingdom Metazoa; phylum Chordata; class Aves; order Galliformes; family Phasianidae; genus Centrocercus; species Centrocercus urophasianus. Next base: position 46,667,674 of record NW_024884586.1, read on the forward strand.
CCAGATTTGAGTATGGTTGGGCTACATGATCTTAGTGGTCTTTTCCAAACTTAATAATTTTATCATTCAAATAAATGCTTAAGTTTTGCTTCCTAGCTGCCCATGTTGTAGATCCTGAATTTCAGCCATGCCATCTTTCTTCATGTACTATTGAGGAACCCTGTGGTATACTGTAGTTCTGGCACAGCTTGTGTTTCAGAGATCAGAGAATGAAGAGATTTGGAGTTCCAACTTCATTTTGGCCAAACCCGGTAGAGGGCTGAGGTGGCTCAAGGATAGTGCTTGGAGGCTCTGCTCACCAACATTTGCTCCAAGGGTGCAACCAGCTGCCCCTCTGATCCAGGTAGGATGAGTGCCAGGTGACTGAATCAACACTAGCTCAATCTTTTATTTGGCCAACTGTGGAAATAATAGCAAATAACATGTAAATAGGACTTGTTTTCACAGTGCTGCAGCAGCAGCTTGTACCCATTGCAGCATGGCTGATGCTTGGGTTCTACTTGAGGGAATTGATGCCCAGGGAGAGCATCTCCATGTCACTATGAAGACAGCCATTGTGGAGGTGTGGAGAGACAGCTCCAAGGACTTTCCACAGTCAGGGGAGTGTTGGTACCTCTGGTCTCAGATGGCAGTGACACTGAGGCTGGGGGCATTGAGGGGCTCACAGGTGTCAGGGGCTTGATGCAGAGGCCTGCAGAAACTTACAACTGGCATGAGCTGAGCTGGGTGGTTCCTGGTGCCTCCTGCTACTCCCTTGCATTTTCACATTTTCTTATCATCAACAGTTCTTGTTCCTCTCAGTCTTGCCTCTGTCCTCAGGTCAGAAGCATGCCAATGGCATCAGGATTAGGACTATCTCCCCAGTGGGGGGCAACTGCTCCAGAAACGAAAATGGGATTATTTGCCTCCTGCTGTTGGCTGTGCTGTGAAGCTACAGCATAATGCATGAAGTCACTCAGGCTCTGGGCATTTCAGCCTTTTGCACTGTGGAAACCAGATGTGTGTCCAGGAAGAGGCTGGCATTTGCTGATAACCAGCCCTGGGCCACCTTTCTGATGAAGCCTTTTTTTTCTTTTTTTTTTTTTCTCCTTCTAATAATTCCACATTTAGGATGCAGGGACTACAGACAAGTTGGCCAGCTGAAGAAGCCGTTCATTCTCACTGTGTTTCTCCTCAGGAACTATCAAAATACGTTACAGAAAGCTTTAAATACCTGATCCCAAACTCATATTTTGGCTTTCCTAAGGCCTGAGGCTCCAGGCTTTATGGCTGCAGGCTGCCATGTGTAGTTCTGTGCCTCAGGACAAGTTATTACAGACCATTCTTGTGCCTTTGCAGGCTGGAAAGATTCCCATGCACTGGGATGTGGCTACTTCCTCATGGAGGAGGTGACAAATGCCTCCAGGTAAACCTGAAGTACAATCCATGTGTCCATGTAAGATTAAAATGTTCTGTAAAATGCCTTTGTTGGCAGCAGGAGACCGAGGAATCCCTATGTGCATACAGTGTGTATTTAGCAACATATAACCAACAGGGGGCATTAGGTTTATGCCGATTAAATGCGTATTTTGACTTGGAGCAGAGAGAAGTTTTTACCTTGCTTGATTGAAAGCAGCAAGACTGGAATCCTTCATCCTGTAAATAAGTAGGATTAGGCCCTGTTTTTCCAGAAGATTGATCATTAGAAAATGCATAAGTCTCTTCTATTTCCTTTGTCTAGCTTGTGTTTATCTTGAGATGAAAATGAATACGACTGATATAATTAAAGATCCAGATGATTTCTGTGTGGTGTGTAGCTCAAAAACCACTTGAAAAATCTAAGAGTTTCTGGTGTAAATTGATTTGTACTGATGATTTCCAGTTTTCTAAGCAGGAATTAATGTTAGGCAGCAATTACATTTTTCTGACAGGAATCAGATGGAGCATTAGAATTAGCTGCTGCTCTTCATTATGGCAGAAAACTTTGTTCAAGTTATTGGATTACTGAATGCAAAGGACTGTAGTGAGGAGCCACAGTGTGAATGTGAACTGTGGTCTCTGGAAATGAAAGTAGTATTTATTACAGAGATAATTATGATGGCTACAGCCACTCCTGTACGTGGTTCACTTCATATACGTTTTGAGGGAGATGTGGTTTTTGATGTTTATGGCACAGATTAAAGAAGAAGCTTTTCCCTCTTCACATTTTAAAAACTGCAGCCTTCTCTGTGCTGCTGCCACGCTCACATGGTTACGTACACCTTTAAGTGAAGTGCTTTCTACTGTCTAGGGTTAAATCAGGCTGGATTTGAAAATGTTAATGCTGAGAACTGCTTTCATAAAGATACGTCCAAATGAACTGCTGGCTAAAAATCTGCCAATGCTGTAAGTTTTGAGAAGTTGATTTCATTACCTGCCTTCCTTTAAAATGGGTTTAAAATAACCTAATAGCTTTAATTTCCTCCATAGTGAAGTAGCAGTTATGATTTTTTTTGAAGTGAAGTAAACAAATGAGCAACCTACAGCAGCAGCAGTGCTTTTGCTTGCTGGTGTATCTGGGATGCTGTGAGCAATTCTGGTCCCCCACAGTCAGATAAGAAAGATTCTAATTGGATCAGTGGCACACAGCATCTTCCTTCCCCCGAGCCTCTTAATACGCCTATCATAATAGAAAAGGCAAGAAGAGTCTGGTTCTTTTTTTTTTTTTTTTTTTTTTTTTTTTTTTTTTTTTTTTCTTTTCTCATTTTTTACCTAGCAAGAACAAAGGTGAGAGGGACACAACTGCACGCAGCCAGTCCAGGAGCAGAGGTAAGAGCTTATGAAGTGAGTTGATGAAGCATCATATTTTTCCTTGAGACAGATACAACTTCACGAACCAGTTGATGATAAGGGCGATCTGAAGATGGTACCTGAAGTCAGGAGAGATGGGTACTTCCCATGTAATCTCCTGAATGCTAAGTCAATACAGTCAGTGACTTCTGCAGATTGCCCAAGCCAAATCTGTTGGAAGGGGGAAATGTGTAGTGGTGGCATTGCTGAAGTGCCCAGGTTGCTCACATTTGCTACTTCTAGTGATCTTTGAAGGGAAGGCTGTGCTGCTCTCCCAGCTGAGGCACCACTTGATAAAATCAAAAATATCCCCTGTTGGTAGGCATCCACAAAGATCACCGAATCCAACTCCTAGCTCCACAGAGGGCCACCCAACAATCAGACTGTATGTATGAGTGTTGTCCAGATGCTTCTTGACCTCTGGAAGCTTGGGACCATGTCCAATGCGCTGGGGAGCCTATTCCTTGTCCACCACCCTCTGGAGAAGAACCTCTTCCTGACAGCCAACCTGACCCTTTTCTGAATGAAGCTGATGCATGTCCACTGTGTAAGGGGGGGAAAAGTCTATCCTGTTGCAGAAGAACTTTTTTTCCATTTGGGTTTCCTGCATAAGAGGATGGATTGGAAGAGGTCATAGTACATTCTCCATCCCCACTGGCTGGAGGCATTTAGGAGCCAGGCACAAATGCTTGCTTGTCCAATTTGTTGCTGCTTGGGATTTTTGACTTCTGCCTGCTTGCTTGTTGGATCCTGGAAGACAGCTCTGCATTGCTGAGCATGTTGTGGGAGGCATACTTGTGCATGGCTCACAGATGTGCCTGTCAGTGCTGCATCCACACTGCTTACTTGACATGTTTGTAGTCTTAAGGAAAGCAACCAGATCATCTGGAAAGATTTTCTTTGAAAATTGCTTGGTAAATGCCTTAGAACATCCTTCTTTCCTGTAAAGAAGAGTTCAGTGTCCTTAGACTTAACTCGGCTTGAACTGCATTTTACACATCTGTTGGACTTGCTTGTGTTAGTGAAGAGTTCTGTTATTCCATGTACCCAATAGCCCAGCAAACTGCGGACATCTTTTCCATACTAATCAATTAGTCATCTAAGATGTTCCTGCTTTCCAATGAAGTGCTGGAGTAGCAGTTGTTGCTTGTTACAAAAAGTTTGTATGTCAGCAGATACTGTTACGCTTTCTGCAGAGCCAGCAGCAAACCCAAACCCTAATCAAACGTAATGTGAGAAAACTGTGCCAGTGAGTTGATGGGTTGAGATTAACCGTGCTAAAAAGAGGCAATTGCATAATAAATTCCACAATAAGCTTTTTTTTTTCCCCCCAAACTTTTCTGAAGAGTCAATATTATAAACATACCAGCTTAAGGACTTCTTTCTGCTTCTCTGAAAATCAATATGGAAGCTTGCACGGAATTAATGTGAAGAAGGAAAAGGAGAGCTGTCCATCACACACCCTGAACCAGGACAGTTGAACTGTGCATAAGCTGTGTTAGCACAAGGCTCAATGCGAGACTGCACTGGTGTGAAAGCATTGAGCTGAATTAGGTGTTTACTGGGGAATATAAGTTGTGAGCTTGCAGATATTTTGCCATAAGAGATAGGAAAAGGGACTTGCTAATTAGTGCTTTTTCCCCCCGTTACTGCAGTAAGACATAATTTGAGGACTAACATACATGGCAGGGCAATGTTCAGCTGCCTTCCGGAATGGCGTGGGTTATCAGCTCCTCTGCTACGTGGTGCATCCATGGGTAATTGGTGTTGCTATTTATGGGCTGAAGTGAACGTTTCTATGTCAAACTGGTCTCTGTGAAGAGAAAGGTTTGAAGCAGGCATGCATCTGGTGTCATCCTTCTCTGTCTGAAAACACCTTTGGGGCAGGAACATGAGGCATCTGACTGGTGGTAAGAAGATGATCTGGATCTGATTGTTGGCTCTGCACTGATGTTATTTTTGTTATTATTTTTCACAATTGCTCTCTTACAGATAGAAAGTTCAGACAGAATACTTTTTTTTGCCTGTCTTTTGACTAGTTTAACATACAGACACTCATACATAGACGTCAGCACCTTAATTGCTGAAAGTTTCTGGCTTTCCAGCAATACAAATCCTAGCAAGCTTGCTTAAATTCAAAATTTACCCCTATCCCCCTGCTGAATTCTAATGACAATTGCTACAAAATCTCATGCCTGAGTTAAGTCCCAGTCTAAGTAATTTTCTTCTCAAAGATGATTTTTTTTTTTAAAGCAATTGTAAGAAAAGCAGTCTAAAATTGAAAAACCCATTGCTCTTAACTGCATCATTGTTATTGGAACTCTTTACCCAAAACATACAAAATGCTCAACTTATACTGCCAAATTAGAAGTAAAAGCTAAGCTGTGATTAAATCATTTCCATTTAAGTGTATAATTTTCAGGACAATTTAATACCATCCATTCATGTTGATATTTCAGCTGCCAAAAAGTCATCTTTTTTTTTTTAGTGTACTTCTCTAGTGTATAGCCTTTAAGATCCAGAGGCATCCTATGACAGTAGGAGGGGATGAAAACAGTGCTGGGGTAGCTTTGAAGAAAGCTTTTATGGAGCTCTTGCTCATTTTGGATGAGGCTCCACGATGTGATGTGAGCCTTATAGAGAGATGGGGCCAGATGAGGTACTGAAGGTGGGAATAACTTTTGGTGACTCAACCAAACATGACCCCATATCAGACATGAAGTCACAAGATTATATAGAATTCCAGATTTACCTTTAAAAAAGAAAAGTTTTTTCCCCTGGGAGTCCACAAATAAAGCCTGTTAGATGATAATCTATGAAGTAATTCATGTCTGAGTCTGCAGGAAGCCTGAAAACCATCTCTGATGTAGGCAATGGCTCCATCATCCAGCAGGGTGTTTGCTTTCCTCCTGTTCCTGATGGGAGACTGTGGGTAAGGAAAAGTATGGCGTGTTTGCACCTATTCATTTATTAGCACCTCAGTTCCCTGTGGGTGAAATTGGGTCTCAAAGGAGAATATCATGGTTTTGGGGGGCCTCTGTTATACTTTCACACAGTATTGCCTCCCTCAAATCTCCATTTCTGCTCTTAGGATACTATTTTTTGAGTATCCAGCCAATACTGTGACTGGGATTTATTGCCGGTTCAAGTAGTACCAAACCCTCCTGTGAGGTGTTTTTATATCTGGATGCTGTTTTGAACTACTTTGAATGCAAAGCATCTCTTCAAAGATACAACTGTGGATTGTTTCCCATCTGGAATCCTTACTTTTGATGATTCAGCTGTTGGCTGAAATAACCCAAAATGTTGGGTGGTTTGTTTGTTTGTTCGTTTTTTGTTTTTTGTTTTTTTTTTTTTTTTTTTTTTGGAGCACAGGAATTCTCTGTAAATCTGTCTTCACCTGGCTGTTCTTTCAGGCATTACTCATTTGTGGAAAGGAATATTTTCCCCTTAAAAAAAAAAACACAAAAAACAACAGATTTCCTCCACGAGAAGGAAATCTGTTGTGGTTTTTTTTTGTTTGTTTTCTGTAATTATTCTGTATTCTGTAATTATTCACTCTGTAATGTCAGACCAAAAGTTATTGGCTTCACTCACTTTTTTTCTCAGGAAGGAATCTAGAAGGCAAATACCTACAGAACCATTTATACCTCTGACATATGTGACTGCATCCTACCTACTGTTGTCTCCCACCTCACTTGTTGGGCAGCTGCAAGCTGCTGTCCTATGATACTTGATCTTACTGTTGGTTTTGTTGTTTTGTTTTCTTTTTCTAGGTTAACTCAGAGGACTCTTTCTTCCTCTCTTTTCCAAGCAGGAGTTTGAGATTGCCATCTTCTGTACCCTAAAAGTCTCAAAGATGTGGAAAACTTTCGCTCTTCTCACAGCATCTTATTCTCTGGCCTCAAATGTGCTGCAGCATCTGCAAAGTCTTCCTTGCAGGATTAGAAATAAGAACTCTGTGCCCTTGAAAGGAAGGAAGCTTCCTCAAAGCCCACAGGAGTTTCAGTTCGGACCCTGCAGCCTCTCCCTGGTGTTGAGATGATGGACTTAAAAAGTTTGAACATGAAGTTATAAGTGTTACATGGGCTCACTTCAGAAATTTTGGGGGCTGCTTGTGATGGCACAGTTGGACTGATGGTAACTGAAGCACAGACTTTGCGGGTGAAGGAATGTGAAAAACATCATTCATAAAATGAGACCATTTTACAGTGCTGTTTTTTTCTCTTACTCCCCTCAAGGATCAGATTCTGGTTTAAGGGAAGCCTATGGTAAAATCATAGCATTATAGAACCATAGAATGGCTTAGGTTGGAAGGCACCTTAAAGATCATCCAGTCCCAACCCTCTGCTGTGGGCTGGTTGCCCCCCACCAGCTCAAGCTGCCCATGGCCCCGTCCAGGGCCTTGGGCACCTCCAGGGATGGGGCACCCATAGCTCCCTGGGCAAAAATAGAGCTTCTCAGACAAGTACTCCAAAATGAGGCAATACCTATCTGATGGCCTCTTCTGCCCCAGTGTCTATTTACTGTGACAGTTTTTGGTTACATTCCAAGTAATATTTTGTATGTGAGCGCATACATGTCTCATGCCCACTTGCTTGCAACATCTGTCTTTAGCCTGTTACAATTTTTTGGGGCGTGTGTTAGTGAAATCAAAAGGTATGAAGAAATAAAGCAAGATGTATAAGAAGCCTCATGCTACAAGTAAGATCAGTAATGCTTAAATCTGATACAGGGCTTTTCCATGAAACTACAAAAGATTCTCAAACCTGCTTTCTTGCACTGTTTTATTCTCTGGCTATTTCCACAAACTTGTGAGAAACAGGCATTTGGAGTACTTTAAATGTTTCTCCAGCTCAAACAATTCTATGAATTCAGTGGGCGCTGGACTCATAATCTTCTAACAAAGTGGGACTCCTTTGCTCTTGGATATCTCAAGTTGGACACTCACAATTACCGTATGATTCTGACCTTAATCTCACTGTGCCCCAGTTTCCTGTCTGATCCCTTTATGACAAGGAAAAAGGCGGAAGTTCACTGATGCCTACCAAGCACCAGGAGATTAGTGAAGAGCACCATGAAGAAATTAATTCCTCCATACTTGAGTGGATTTTGGCTGGGGTCCCGGCAGTATGGCACAGGGCCACGTTGAATGAGAAGTGTGAAGGAGAAATACTGAGCATTCCATTCACTGAGAACCATCCGGAGTGCATCCTAGATGTACAGCATGCAGGAAGCCTGGATTCTTCCTGATTCCTGGGTGCTTGCCTCAGCTATCCACATCTGTCTGAATGCAGTATCTTCACGCAAGTTCTGCATCCCTGTGCTTTGTACTGCCAAAGATAGTAAGGGATGGGAGCTCCGTAACCTCTAGGTCAGGTTGTCAAGACTTACCTGTGCAACACAGCAGAGAATGAAGAATTCTCACTGGTGCCAAGTCAGATACCAGCAAGTACTTTGGCTCTGAATTTTTGTCAATATTTTCCATCAGTTTTTATTTTTATACCAAAGTAACAAGTTTTGTCAAGGTTGTATTGATTTCCTGTCTGTCAAACCAATTGTTCAAATTTTGAAAAGGGAACAAAACAAAAGATGGAGAAATAGGAAAGAAATTATAATGTAATCCCTCTCCCCACCTCTTTTTCCCCTCACAATTATTCTTTCTTGCTATTACTAGCTGTTAACTTGGCTATCATCAGCTGTTAAATACTCTACATGCAGAGGTATTTGCTCCTTTGTGAAGTCTGCAGTCCCAAAAAACAATGAAGGAATCCAGACACATCTTCTGGCTGCATCTACCATAAGCTCTGAGCTTAGATTTCATCTGAATGGTGAAGGTACAGAAGGGGCAAATTCTCGTGCAGCCAGCATGCCTCAGACCTCTCCCTCTGGCACCTGTTTGAGCCTCTATTTCAACAATATACCCATAGGTGATGAGATACTGGAAACCAAACATTGCTGGCTTTGGAGATCACTGTTGGTTGGTTCACATGCTTGAATGGCTCAGGCCATTGGGGCAGATAATCAGAGCTCAGTGTCTGACCTACACTTCTTCTAGGAGCCCCCTGAGTCCAAGGTGATGATTCTTCGTTCATAAATTTGTGGGAAATACATGCTGTGGAGAAGAACTGTTTTGGAAATATTTAGTACTCCCTGAAGTAAAATAACCCTGTCCTGTAGGTTCACATTCAAAGGATCAGCTCTTCTCCAGATGGACATGAGCTGTGCAGTGTGTGGCTGGCTGTGCTTTTGCTGTGTTTGTTGATCTGTGCACGTGGGGCATTGGGCTTTTTGTAGATGTAGTAGGTGAAACTGGGTAAAGCCCAGAGTATTGGACATGATGGAGACATTTAGGAGAAAGGGTCAACAAGAAAGGGGTTGATGTGTAAATAAAAAGGCGTGTGTCTAGAGCATGGGAGATTTCAAAACAAGGATGGGAATTGAGTACAAGAATTCAAATTGTGTGGAACAGAGGAAACAGGTGAGCAGAAGCCCCAGCAATGCTGTACAGAGAGGTCAGATGTGTGGTATTGCCTGTACACAGATATTTTCAATGCCTGTGGCTCATCTGGGTGGCATGAAGGTGCTGTCCACCCACCAGCCACCAAAGCCAGGTTTCCCTGTATGGGGCAGAGCTCAGCAGCAGGATCCTTCCACCCACTGTAGTGGAGATGCTCCTGTCTGCATTTGTTAAAATGAAAGCAGAACCAGATCTCAGCTGGCAGCAGCAGCACTCCTGGCTCTAGGACTAGAAGCGCTGCTCCTGCAGCAGCTCTTGGTGAAGCAGAGCTCTTCAGCTCTAAGCAGGGGTTGTGTGACCTCAGCACAACTTTCTGGACCAGGGCCTAAGTACGGGAAGGATGGGATGCTGGAGGCAGGCAGCAGAGTGCAGCACATCGGCCGTGCTCCTGCCCTGGCACGCATTGCCTAGGCAATCTAATAGCTACTTGCCATTGCCTTCTACGATCCTTCCTATACTGTAGTTGCATGCAAAGTGAGCAGAGGCAGAAGAAGTAGGTGGAGAAATTCCTTCCGGGATTTTGCTAACCATACCTTCAAGAGGCAATGTTCGAGCAGACCGTGGCTGGAGCAGGAGTCAGCGACAGCCGTACGGCGGTCAGCGCGCTATCTGCACTGACTCATCCGCTCCGCCGAGGCTCCAAAGCTGCCTCCCTCTGTCTCTCCCTCGCACCTGCTTTCCCTGGAAAATGGAGGAAGCCCCCAAAACTGGTTGATGGATTCATGCAAGGCTTTTTATACATTTCAATGCACACGATGATCAGTGGGCAAAACACACCCGGCTTCAATTTTGCGATAGAACATTTAATGATCCGTTTGCCCCCGCTGGGAACACGGGAACGCCGTCGTAAAAAAGCAATTTCCAGATGAAAATCTAGCGGTTTGACGTTCTCTCGCTTTCGGGCAAGGCACAACTTCCCAACGCTTCCTCGCAGACCGCATCTCACCCTCGGCAGGCAGCACTCCCGCGTGTGGGAGCCCCGCTCCGCTCCGCCCCCGCTGCCCGTCCTGGAGCGGCCCGGCTGGGCGGACGCGCAGGCGCAGGGGGGCGCGGGCGGCGGCGCTCGGCGGCGCCGTGCGCGGCGGGTCCCAGTCCGCGCTGCAGCCGCCGCGGGGGCGCCACTACCATGAGCGGCCGCGGCCGCCCCTGCGCGACTCACGGGCACCGGGCGCACCAGCCGCCGCCGGCCCCCCCCCGACGTCGCCGCCGCCGCCGCTGCAGCCGCGCACCCCCGGCCCCCGAGCCCGGCGCTGCAGGATGCCGGGGGGCAAGAGAGGGCTGGTGGCACCGCAGAACACCTTCCTGGAGAACATCGTCCGGCGCTCCAGCGGTGAGAAATCCCCTCCGTCCGTCCGTCCATTCATCCCTCCATCCCTCCGTCGGTCCGTGCCGGAGCGGCGCCTTCAAGGAACGGCTCCGCCCGCGCTCCTGCCCCGTCCCCCCTCACCTCCGACGTCTCCGCGCAGCGGGTTCGGAGCGGGTTTGCTAAGACCTTCCTGAATATAAGGACTCGTCGTTCGCGTTTCTGACATTCCCTCCACTCCTTCGGGTCGGGTTTTCCTTCTCTTTCTTCTTTAGTTCTCTAAGAATTAGCCTTGCGACCGTTTTCAAAGTCTTTTTGACACTTCAAAGTGCGTGGCAAAGGTGCTGAGGTGAGAGAGTGACTGCAATTTGGGGATGGTCATCCCGTACAAATCGGTGAAGAACCGCCGGCAGCTGCTCCTGTGCCCGGCGGATGCTCACGGCACTGATTTAGAGCTGCAGGAACGATTCCCTGCTGCCGGAGTTCGTTTCACCCTTTCAGTAAATTGCAAAGCAGTGGCAAAGAGCACTCTGCACAGCTCCGGTGAAGTTACTTAGTGGCTGTGGTCTGTCTCACAGAGTTGGGTTGATGGTTGGGTCGGTTGATCTTAGGGGTCTTTTCTGACCGTAGTGTTTGTGTGTTGGTGTAGGTGCTGCTTTGGCCAAGCCTTGTGCTGCTTGCATCCCTTTTCTAAGCTGTTTTTTGTTCTTTTTTTTTTTTTTTTTTTTTTTTCTTTACTGGCACTGCTGAAACACAAGTACTTGCACAAATGTCATTTGCTGAAAAGACTTTGCATCTTCTGAAAGGTTTCTTCTTGAAGAGCCCAAGCTTAGAGCAGCCTATGCATGGGAGTGAGAGAGGTGGGCAGAATGGGGCGTTGAAAAAAGTTCCCAGATATATTATTAATGGAGTCACTAGTGTGATGTGAAGTCCTGTTGGGAAGTGTTTCCTCCCACCTGGCTATTCCTCATCTCTGGATTTAGCTCACATTCATACTAATGTAGCCTGGTGTGCTGGATTGAGTCGATTTTGATGGTAAAGAATGAATTAGCGATTCATTGATTTCCATAGAAGGAGTGGATTGAGGACTTAGAATTTGTTTAAAGACATTGCCTGACAGCATTTTTTGAGGAGGTTCCCACCCTCTCCTGCTGCCCGCATCAGCTCTGTGGTCAGCAGCTGACTGTCAGGCTCTCTAGCTGCACATCACTGCAGGCTAATTTCCTGCAAAAGTGCATTATTTACCAGAATATTAAATGCAGGCTTTATTAATAGGGTTTTACATAGCACTTGCCTTCTGATAATTCCAAAGTGCCAAGTGGAGCTTAATTACACTCTTAAGCTCATTGAGGAAGAGGACACACAGAGGTGTTCCCCATGCATTCTTAAATCTGTGGCTCAGACACCACGGTTGTTGTCCCAGAGTCGGGCACAGCTGGGAGCAGGGTTTGGGAGCACCATGCTTCTGAGTCGTGCTCTAATTAAATCACATGTCCTCCCTGCTGAGGGCTCAGGCAAGCTATGAGATGTCAGGAAACAGGAAAACTCAGACAGCTTTGGAACATTATCCTTTAAGAAAACACCTATTCCTCCTGCCCAGATTTTAGACTGGCCTAATTTGGGAGCATAAATCATGCCAGTCTGGTCTCCATTCTGCTTTTTCTCTGCTGAAGCGTGATGTTACAGAGGCAAATCTGTCCCGTTGGACATCAGAGCAAAAAATGGATTGGGAATTTGTTTTTTAACTCATCTTAGCGATCAGTGTTGTGCACTGAAACATGATTTAGTTCTTATTTTTGTCATCCAGGTCACAGCCTTATTTGGCCTTTATAGAAATAGTAATTTTCATTGGATTCAGCTCTGCTTAATCCAAACTTAATGGTGTCCAGTAGAGCAAATCTGGTTCAAGTATCTTCTGCCGACGCTTGGTGGAAGGCACGGATTTGGGCTGCTGACCACGTCCAGGCTTTTCTTTTTATGCTTGGATTCACCAGCTCTGAAGGGGTTTTTCAATGTCAAGTTGAGGAAGAGGAGAAAGGAAAGACTGGTGGTAGATTTTTAAAACACATCTTGAGCATCCTCAAAAAAAACCTTTCCATCTTCTTTCCTGGTTAAAGAACACTCTCTTTTGAGATTGCTCGCACTCACACAATCCCATCACACTTGACCGTAAATCTTTTCTTAACATCCAGGGGAGGGCTTGTAGATGGAGATAATATCATCTTTTAGGCCAACGGATACAGCTGAAATATGAGTTATTTTGGCAGACGGGCTCTTCATCAGGGCTGAAATGGAACCGGTGGATTTCAAAATGAAACACAGGTGCAGACAAATTATTTGGAATTGGCAGAGATGGATCCAAACAAGAAAGCATTTATAGACAAAACTGCAGCAGTTTTAAAGCGTGGAACGTCAGAGGTTCCCAGCAGGAATCTAGTGTGGTGGGCAGCCTGGTGCAGAAAGCAGCCGTGTATTTGATTTTTCAGCCTTACTTTGGGATTTGCTTTTTAGGAATGTTGTGAACCTACAGCATTTGGTTACAAATGAGGTTAAAATTGGGGGAGAAATGCTCCCTGTGTGTGGTTGGCACAGCATCCGAGAGCCCTGCAGGAGATGGGGTCAGCATGGCTGTACAAAGGGACACAGACCCCCAGAGCACATAGAGCTATCTTCAGGGTAATCAGTGCGCTCTGTGCAAGGGTGTTTTACTTTCTTTTTTTCTAGCACAGTGAAAATGCACCAAGTAAAGCTCTTATCTGAGGCTCCCAAGGATTGATGGGATCTCGCAGCAGCTTTGGCTGCGCCCTGGGTCTGGAGAACACCAGTGTTCTGCTAAGCTGAAAGAAAATGTGTTTTGTGGGAGCAGTGCTTGAAATCGCATTAAGGTGACTGCTTGCTCCTGCCATTGGTGTTTTGGGCTTTTAATAAGCACCTTTCTTAGGGCAGGGTTCTTTCTTAAAATGTTCTCAGCAGATGCCTGTTATCACTGCTTTTGTTGGTTGCTCCTTCCGTGCTGGTGTTGACCTCGGCTCAGCAGTGTGGGTGCAGATTTGGGCAAATCCATGGAGCAGGGCTGGGCTTTGTGTGCTTATTCCAAAAATCCATCAGATCTCAGGGGCAGAGAGGTGTGGAAGGCGAAGACAGATGGACAAGACAGACACATCTTGTAGCAGCAAAAGCATCGAGCTTTTGCTTATGCCTATGCTGTGTTAATAGCATAATTTGTTTCTTTAGCAGAGGTTGAGTTTGGAAAAAGGTTAGCTCTGGGACTTTGTGGCCAAATGTAATAAAAGCGAAAACAATCTAGTGAAAGACAAATATGATAACAGTCATCATTATTCCTTTTTGTTTCTATTGCAATAACTGTTAGAAAAAGAAATTTCGTGTCTTTCAGAAATGTGTTTTGACTCTTGGGCTGAACTCATGGCTCTGTAAAGGTTATGGTGAAATTCCTTAATTGAGGTAGCATTCAGTTCCTGGCCTCTCACAGCCTAGAAACATGTTTCTGCACATCAGCTCCCTCAGACTGAGTTTTGTGCCCTGTTGGGTGCCTGTGAGTTTGATGAATAAGGGATCAGCCTGATCACAGGTTTTTGGATGCAGGTTGGAAGGGGCAACCTAATCTGGTGGGAACCAACCAGCCCATTGCAGGAGGTTGGAATTGGGTGGGCTTCAAGGTCCCTTCCAGCCCAAACCATTAATTCTGTGATCCAGGAAGAGAAGGCAAGTAAGTATCATGCATGTAGTGCTAAGACACTTTTTTCATTCTTATTAGAATGGTACTAATGGTAAAGTGTCTGCTGTCTCTCCCACTAGTCTGTACAGTGTATCATAGAATCGTAGAACGGCCTGGGTTGAAAAGGAGCACAGTGCTCATCCAGTTCCAACCCCCTGCTGTGTGCAGGGTCACCAACCAGCAGACCAGGCTGCCTGGAGCCACATCCAGCCTGGCCTTGAATGCCTCCAGGGATGGGGCATCCACAGCCTCCTTGGGCAGCCTGTTCCAGTGCCTCACCACCCTCTATCTATTCCTCCTAATATCTAACATAACCTCTCCTGTCTCAGTTTAAAACCATTCCTCCTTGTCCTATCACTATGCACCCTTGTAAGCATACCTGAATTCTTACAGGCACGATGACATAGTGTTGTTCTCACTGGACACGATACACGTAGGCTCTTTCCCAGATTAAATACAAGCTGCATTTTCATCTGATCCAAGTTAAATTTCATTTGGAGCAGAGAAAATGATCTTCAATGCGAATTACTTCAGGTTTACAGATGTCTGTTATTAGGGGTCTTCTGCAGTAAAAACCCTGGCCCTCAGCACTTACCTAAATTATAGAGTGCCTTGGGTTGGAAGGGACCTTAAAGATCATTGAGCTCCAGCTCCCTGCTACAGGCAGTGTTGCTGACCACTGGGTCACGCTGCCCAGGGCTCCATCCAACCCAGCCTTGAGGATGCTGTAAACCACAGGGCAGAAATTTCTATCTTCCAGTTCCATTGGCTGCAGGGATGTGGCTGAAGGGATGACCACAAATTTGTATTGTTGGGGTTTTCTTTGGCACAAGGCTGTGTTTGTGATTTCTTCGGCTGCAGGTGGCCTGCTGATACAGAAATCAATGCAAAGTAAGTTTATACATGAAGCAGCATTACTAGCTGACACTTGAGAGTAGTTTTCAATTGCCCTATTTCCGTAGAATCATTACGATTGGAAAAGACCTCTAAGATCACCTAGTCCAGCCATCTATCTATCACCAATACTGCCTACTAAGCTGTGTCCCAAAGCACTCCATCTGCCCTTTCCTTGAACACCTCTGGGGTCGGTGACTCCCCCACTTCCTTGTGCAGCCTATGCCAGTGCATCACTGCTCTTTCTGAGAAGCAGTTCTTCCTAATATCCAACCTGAACCTCCTCTGGCATAACTTGAGGCCGTTCTTTTTTGTTCCAAATCCTGAAACATAAGGCGTATCTGATGCCTGCTGAAACTGGCATCACTTTAAGTGGTTTAAATCTTGATTTTTATGTGTTTTCTTATTTTTAATTACAACAACTGTATATCATCGCATTAATTTATGCACTCGAATAATGCCGTATGGTTCGCAAAAGGAATAGCTGGCTCTCTGAGTGGAAGCCTTGTAAAGTAGGAGCGTTCTCTTTTTAATACTTCTTCCTGCACGTCTCTGGGAGCGGGTTGGGGCGGGACGTCGCTCTCCTATGGGATCTGGGCGCTGCCGGGCGCTGCCAGCAGAGGTCAGTGCGAACGTTGTGCGCTCCCAGCTGGTACTGAAACGAGAGGAGAGCAAAAGGCAATCGTTGATTTCTCAAGCAAACCTCTCCGTGGGAAGGAATATGCAGCCGGAGAATAATGTCAGGAAGTTAAGTGAGCTGTGGAAATGCTTTTAATTAGCCTCTTTAACGGAGGTGCCGGTCGGTGGTTAGCGTGGGTTTTGAGTCGTTCTCCCGGTGAGCTAAGGAAACAGGGTTTTGTGGTTTGGTAAAATTAAATAAAGGAAGAAGATTTTGGACTTAGCTTCCTAAATAATCTGCTTTTCAGAAAAAAAAAAAAAATCAATCTAAAAGCTTTGTTTAATCAGCACGTTCAGTGCCTGGCTGCATTGCTCAGCGTTGCCTAACCTGGATGGCGGGGCTCAGTTCTGCACTGCTCTCGGTGAGCAGCCCTGTGCAGGAGTGCCTGGAGGGCACCCAGAGCTGGGGCTGAGATCATGGAATTGTCATGGAATGGTTTGCGTTGGAAGGGCCCTTAAAGGCCATCCGGTCCAAATCCCTGCAATGAGCAGAGAAAGCTACGGTTCCATCAGTGCTTAGAGCCCCTCCAGCCCGACCTTGGGTATCTGCAGGGATGGGATGTCCCCCACTTCTCTGGGCAGCCTGTGCCAGTGCTTCACTGTCCTTATTATAAAAAACTTCTTTATATCCAGTCTAACTCCCTCCTCTTTTAGTTTGAGACCATTTCCACTAGCATAACAGACTCTGCTGAAGACTGTCCCTTCTTCCTTGCAGTCCCCCTTCAGATACAGGAAGGTCTCCCCAGAGCCTTCCCTTCTCCAGGCTGCACAGCCCCAGCTCTCTCAGCCTGTCCTTGTAGGATGGTGTTCCATCCCTGGGACCATTTTTGTGGCCCTCCTCTGACATGCTCCAGCAGGTCCGTGTCTCTCTTATACTGAGGACTCCAAATCTGGGTGCTGTGCTCCAGGAGATGCTGAGATGCTCTGCATCAGCCACATGTGGACACCTGCACAAGGAGTAGTGCACGATTCTGTGTCAAAAATGGTTTTTGGACATTCAGCCCCACGCTGTGAAATTGCAGCCAGGGCTGGCTGAGTGTTTGCAAGACGAGCATCTGCCAGTGCTATGATTTTCTCATCTGGGAATGCGAAGCAAGCGTGCTCGTTTGTATCTAGCTAGAGTTGTGGCTTTTGGTTGCTCCCTGAGGATGCCCGTGTGCCGTCTGCGTGCTCCAACTTAAATTCAGCCTCACAGCATCTATCTTGCACTCAGCATAATTGTAATAGGGAGCAGATTCGGCAGTGGCCTTCAGAAGATAACTAGCATAGGATTAGTCTAACCAGAGAATAAGTGAATATGTGGTAGAGAACTTGTGATCTGAACTAAATGAGATGCCATTTATCAGGCAACTCATTGCAACTTTCTCTTGTCCTTATTGATCTGAAGCTCTTCCTGAGGTCAGCGAAGTTGTGCTGCAGTAAAGGAGGAGAACCATGATACTTGTGGGATTTCACATTCAGAATGATTAAACATAGTGTTTGAACTTTTTGGAAGGTAAATTCCAGATGGATTCTCATCCTTTAGGTTGCTTGCTGAATTGCTGAAAGCTGCTGCGTTGCTGACCGAGTGACTTACATGTGGATTTCCAACCTCAGCCAGTGTTGGATGACTTTTAGGAGAGGAACACCAATCTGGGGAAGGAATTAGCTTTGTCAGTGTGGTGGCATCTTGCTCTGGGTTTAGCCCTCCGTACCTTTTCATACTGTGAGTATTAAATAAAAACAATGGAGGTGCAGAAAGGTGACATAGAGAGTTTGTCCTTCAAGAGATTACTTCTCAGGGAACGCTTAACGTGTTGGATAAATTGGATGACACTGATGTTTTGCATGCTCTAAGGACACCAGGGAATTAACAGCTTTGTTAGAAAACAGCAGTGTGGTTCTGCTTGGCTGCTTCAAGCACAGCAGTTTGTCTGCAGCTGACCCCAAGATTGGAGGAGTGTTGATGCCAGCCCAGGGTGATTATAGGTTGTCCGGAGAGGTGGTACAGACCCCTTCTCTGGAGATATTCAAGATCCACTTGGATGCTTTCCTGTGTAACCTACTGTAGGGAACTGCTTCAGCAGGGGGTTGGGTTGGGAGATCTCTAAAGATTCCTTCCAACCCCTGCCATTCTATGATTCTGTGATTTCAGAGGGCTGAGTGCCTGCAGGGCTGTCCTGGACATCAGGATTTTCAGCTGAATTCTGTAGGGATGCTTTGAGCATGGGATTGGATTCACTGTATACCAACATCAAGAGAAATACATACAATCAGGGACAAGACTTGTTTAGAAGAGCTAAAAGGAAATAAAACCCAATGTTTTATGCAAGTCCCCTCCCCAGTACAGCTACCAGGACGCCCACAAGTTTTGCAAGGTGATCTAAACCAGATTGCAGCAATATGCTGACCCTGCGTGGTTAAAAGCAGAGCCAGTTGACAGCACTTTAAGTTGTTTAGTGCTTTTAAAAGACAACATGAGCAAAAAAGGCAAATTCCAGGCATTGCACAGAGCCTGTCTGCTCCGTGCTGCACTTGCTCTGTTTAAGAAGGGCAGGAATTCAGAATGATGGCTCAGTGTGAAATTGTTCAAGTTAGGAATTTATTCCGTGGTGGAAGCGCTGCTTCTTTTTATCAATATCATTATTTTTGTTCCACCACTGCTTCTTTTTTTTCAGCATCTTTTCAATGGTGATTTAAAAACAAACAAACAAAAGGTTAGTTGTATCCTTTCTTGGGAAGGGATGGAATTCTGAAATGGTAATTTAAGCAATTTTGTTCACACGCGATTCACAAGCATTCTGGAGGAAAGATGATTAGTGGCAGTGTTTCTCACTTGGCTAAACATATCTCCTGCAATGATTTAGCTGTTCTTGCTCTCCTTTGATTACATAACATGAATTTTACACTACTTTGGGCGTTTTGGTGGTTAAAAAAATTGCTTACATACTGTGGTCAAAATGAGCCTTGGTGCTGGGTTGAGTATTAGTTGCTGCAAGATAGGGTAAAATTAAAGGCTTGCTGCTGTATAGCATGAGTTCCTTTATACGTCAGAGCCTTTTTGCAGAGTAGAAGTGCAGGAACAGCAAATACAGTGCCTTTAACAATTATTTACCTCAGCTGCGTTTTCCAAATCTGTAATTCTGCTATGTGCACTTAATATCCTTATTCCTTGCCATCTCTATTAACTTTATAAGTGAGAGTTGTGTAAGCTAATAAAGAGCTTGCTGACTTCTGAAGAGGAACCTAGCAGCTCCTGAGCCCTGCTTCCCTGCTCTTACAGACAGGCACTGGTTTCACACTCATCTGGTTGGACAAACCTACAACCTACAGATTTGTGCTGCAATATTTCAGAAGGGGAGAAAATGATAGTTTAAGGGAATGACATCAAGACAAGCTTAGAAATAATAAAAATTGACTTCTGTCTCAAAGGAAATGGAGAGTGGAAATGTATTTTCAGCACATCGGAGAAATCCAAGCGAGAATGAATGTTAATCGTTAGGCCAATCGTTATTGTGAAAGTTTTGAAGTTAGCTGCATGTTAATCTCTTCAACGTGTAATTTATCACCAGGTGATCACTCAGTGCACAGGTGCACAGAGTTTTGCATGTGGAATCAAACCAGTGTTCTGCCAGATTTACTGCCTGCCTTCAGCAGTGCCAGTACCTAGAGAGAACTTCTTCCCAGCCTCCACCATAAAGTGCTTGTGAGACCAGGTGCTGCTTGATGTGGAGGGCAAAGTCAGATTTATCCTTGTGAATGCCTCCAGTATCATCCTAAAAAAACATCTAGCTTGCAAAATATAACTCTTTCATCTTCAATCCAACAGGACATCCCAGCTAGTATCTCTGAGCGTGGGCCTTACCTTGCAGGCCTCTATGGGACTTGGCTATGGCATCACCACAGCAGGGCATAGGGGATGCCAGGGTGCCCTTGGCAGAGAGCTCCTTGTATTGGAGCTGCTGGCAAATCAGCCCTTGAGGAAAAAGCATGTGGTCCTTGGGCTTATTCTTGGTGCTGCTCTGTGGCAACTGGACCTGGAGAAGAAATGAAGTTTTCCTCGTCCTCGTCTCTTAAACCAGTTCAAGCAGCCATATGGAGATCCAACAGTCTGGAATTTGCCTTAGTCAAATTAATGAAGAGCTTAACCCAATGTGCAATGGACCTCATTTAGACAGGAGACCGTATCAGTGAGTGACAGAAGTATGGAAGTTGAACATGAAGATAGTTTTAGTCCAAGACTGGCTATTAGGACCCAACTCTAGAGGAAGCGAATGCAGAAGTGGTCTTTCACAAGTGGTTAGTGATGATGATGTGGTGCAAAGCAGTCTCTCCTCAGTCTACCTAGAACTCACAAATTGTAAAGTAATATTCTCTGCTGTTGTTTGATCCGGAGATATTTTAGAAATAGGGAGGAATTAGTATGTATGCTAGGGAAAGTGATGTGACTACCAATAAAATGTAGGGAATGCGTGGAGTCTTGAAAATGCTGAAACTAGGTACCCAATAAAACCCCAGGGTAAGACATTGACCTGCTCTTCTTTAAATTTATCAAGCTGTTTCACTGAACAGAGGCATTGATGAAACATGGATTTCTATGGCTTTGTGCCTACAGTTAGGCTTGTTGGTCTTTAACAAGACGCGAACATTGACTCAAGATTTTTGATTGAAACAGGACACACACACTCGTATGCACATGCTGAGCATGGATGAAGAAGTGCTATTTACTGTAGAAGGCAAGGTTTAAAAAAAGTGAGCTATGTAATGGAATATTCACAAAGACAAAGGAAAACATACATTGTAGTATTTGATCAAGTTACTAGTCCATGTACTAGTCCATCTATCTATCTATCTATATATACACATATGACTTTACAAGTACTAATATTTAAAATACATTTCTAAACTCTTTTTTTTTCAATTTTATGATTTTTTTTTTTTTCTTTCTTGAAAGATCAGTAATTGGGTGATACGCTTTGTTCCCTTCCAACATCCTATTGGATTTCGTCAGTTTAATGAATGCCTTAGCAATTATTTTGAGACTCTTGTATGTAAGAAGTAGAAAATCCATGGAAGATGACCATTGAGTATTGTGGCTGCAGTGTGTATCTTCTGCAGTGTATTTTGTGTCCTGAAACGGGGTTATGTGATAGAGATACACATCCAAGATATCAGATGGACAGTTTCAAGACAGGGTTATTGGCCTGTGGGCTGTGGTTCTCTGGGGAGCACCCAGATGTCCACACATCCTTGAAAGAGTCTGAATATAAGCTGCCTGTAATTGCCCAGGTTGTGCTCGTTCTGTGAGCACACAGAATGGTGAGAGCAAAAACTTGAAGGATAGCCTCTTTGCAAATCAGACCTTGCTTTGACTAGAGGACTGATATTGGTTGCTGGTAGCAGATGGTGTGTACTAAACATCTGCTGGTTGTAGCAACTGCATGTTCCCTTAGCCTGAAAAATTTACACATTTTTAAAGTTGGCATTCAGGTTTAAGACTATTTGTGATGGATTTAAATGAATTCTTTAAGCCTGTGAGCTTAGGAGTGTTAGATTTCACAAACTAAACTTCTATTTCTCATGTTGGTTGGCTTTAAAATATTTTTCAGTCAACTTTTCTGTAGAAACTGGTTTTTAGATTATTATTTTCCAAATATAGGTTTAGAAAGGAAAAATAAGAAATGACAGTTGTTGGTTTTTTTTTTTTTTTTTTTTTTTTTTTTTTGAATATGCTTTCCTTGTTCAAAAGAATAATGCTTGAATAACATATGCTGCAGTCACAGATGCTGGGAAGGAAGCATACAGCTTGCAGAAACCCAGTGTCTTATTTATGTGAAAATTAATGTGTGCACCTGAGTGTATGTCTGTAAAAGTAATTGGCGTGACATTCTTCAGCTATTAAAAGAAGAATTTGTAAGAATTGCCTTTATTTTTTTTTCCTCTGGAAAACTGCTGAAAGGAACTTTTACTACCATTTCTATACAGCTGGGGTTTTAATAGGTACGTTGTAATGTTTTTTAGCAGAAATAAGTGGGCTAGTGTTAACAGTTAGTTCCACAGCAACTGTCACAATGCAACTGAAAATTACAATTGAAAATAAGCAAAGCTTTGAAGATCATCACAGACTACAGCTTGAGAATCTCCACTAAGTGATATACTAAGTGAGAAGATTATTTTTGAAACAACGTTACAATGTTGATGAAGATAAAATCCCACTGTGTGTTTAAGCAAGATGAGCATTTCCTTCCTTAGAAATGCTTTTCCAAAAGCAGAGATGGAAGAATACCTCCAAACTGGTGAATACAACTATTTTAGGACTAACTTGTAATGTGGTGGTGCCAGTCCGTGCGTGTAAAACTGTAGGCAATGACTGAAAAAAACAGATGATTGAAGCAGTATTTAAACCTGAGTTCAGCCTCCTAAAAATACTCCTTACTCATATTTGTGTATTGACAGCAATTGGTGCATGCTGCTAGGATGAACCAAGCCCGCTTTTTTGTACCTCAGTGTAGACTGTAACTGAAATCTGATGTGTTTTGTGTTATTTCAGTGCTTGTTGAAGGAGGAGGAGTTTACTTATCTTAGGCAATAGTGTCATGGTTTGTCTGGGAACATATGGTGCAATAAGGTCAAGTTTCAAATTAATTCAAGGTTAATTTCAAGATATATATACATATAAAATGAAATGTGTCCTGATATTATGAATAAATGAATCCTTTCTAAATCATTAAAGAGGGGGAGCTTATGTCAGTATTATAATTTACTGAAGCTATTTGTTTTACTAACAGCTGTCATCTTTCATCACCGTTTGCCTTCTGATGCCCACTTTGATTTCAGTCCTCTCTGGAATTTCCTGATGGAGGTTTCCACCGTGAATAACTCCGCATCTGCTATATAACATGGAGGATGTTTATGTGCTTTGCCACTGACAACAGCCCTTTCTTTTTCTTCTCTTTTCTCTTTTAGAATCCAGTTTTTTGTTGGGAAATGCCCAGATTGTGGACTGGCCTGTAGTTTATAGTAATGACGGTTTTTGTAAACTCTCTGGATATCATCGCGCTGACGTCATGCAGAAAAGTAGCACTTGCAGGTAGGTTGTTCACTGCTACTCGATGCACTTCTATAGCTACAATCTAGGAAGAAAAATCAGGTTTTGGAAAAGGATCGATAGGAGATCTGTCTTGCAGAAATGAATATACTAGTGGTTGGTGACCCTGCACATAGCAGGAGGGTTGAAACTAGATGATCATTGTGGTCCTTTTCAACCCAGGCCATTCTGTGATTCTGTGATATGGTAAAACATGCAACCATATGCATTCAGTTGAGTACTTTGTTGACTGGTGCCCAGTAATAATATAATGACCAGTTTTACCAGGATTAAACAAACTACTCAGATACTTTGGTCCCTTGCTAAAAGTGGGGCAGTTTTTAGAGTCCTGCAAGACTTAATCCTAAATTAAAAGAAAGCTAAATTCCAATATTCTTTTTTAAAAAATTATTATTATTATTGTTATTATTTATTTAGAGCATCTACAAATTTAATGGGTTTCACTCGAGCCATTATTGAAGTCAAGACAAATCTTGGTTTTGAAATTCCTGTCATCCTCTGGTAATTGCTTAAATGCAGTGAGCATTGCAGTAGTAAAGACTGTTCAATGGAAAAATGTTTGATGAATTTTAGCACTGAATGAGGGCCAACTAGAGGTGTTCCTGAAGCTGGGGTAAATATTTTGAGGGTTTAGACATCATTCTTCACTCATTTGAAATCTGTCCTCATTAATATCACTATGAATGTGTTTTAATGGTCTGGTGAAGAAAGTGATATATACAAGTGATATATTTCAAAGTCAATTTTAGGAGATTTTTGTAGACTTTCATTCTGGAAGGCCTGCATTGTGCTACTCTGTTGCTCATATTGGTTCCTGTTGTTACACACACACTGAGAAGGCACAGTGATGTGCAAATGGCATCTTTATTCCCAAGAGAGCGATTAGGCTGATGATGTATTTACTCTGAGCATTGCAGCTTTATGGTTTGGTTTTTTTTTTCCCCTTTGTTGGTGGTCTTTCAGGGGTGGACAGCTGTGATTTATGGTTGGATGTGCATCTGCGCCTGCTCTGCTGCATCCTTTAAAAGGAAATGCTGTGGGAAAAGACTAAATCTCTAATGCGTGTGTGGGTGGGTGAGGAAAGTAACCAGGAGTGGTGGAGGCAGAAAGGAATGACTGAGATACCAGTTTGTGTAGGTTTTCCCTTGATGGCTCAGGGAATGACCAGCTCTAGGGCCCTGGGAATAGTGGGCTGCATATCTGCAGGGGTGAAATGCTGATGTGTGGTCATGGCTCTTGTTTGCAGGGAAGAGGAAAAGCCGTGGGGGTCCGGTGTTGCTCTGTGCAGCCAGGTGTCCTCCGATGGGCTGTGGAGGAGAGATGGGCACATGCTGCTGACACGAAATATTCATTCACGTGGCAGCAACCAAGTCAGTTACGTGATGGGGCTGAAAAAAACAGTGTTATCACAGCTATCCCAAATATGCTTACACTTGCTTTGCTCTTTTAAGCTGGGTCTGTTTCTCTGTGAGCCAGTGCTTTAGCCTGTGCATGTTTAAGTCATTACACACACAGAATGGGATTTTAGGAAAATGTTGGGAATAGCTTTAGCAATACCTCTTTGTTAATAATTCCCCTGTGCCTGTGAGGGGACCAAAAGTTTTAGTTAATCAGAGCGACCTTTATGAATGTGATGGACTCTATTTGGTAAGCATCCTGTTTGGGCTGTATTCAAGTGAATTATATGGAGGCAAATGCAAGGAGAAGTGATCATGGAAAGTGGATCTGGTAGCAAATATGTATGTACATACATATATATACGTATCTTTTGTATTTTTAATTCTGCATATCCATCTCTGGATTTTGGAGAGACTTCTCTACACTGAAATCATGATCAGCGCCTCTTTTGTGTCTGAGCCTTAGCTGATGGAGTTATATTTACAGTGTGATATTTCCTGCTCCTTAGGAGACATCCTAGTCATTGCAGAGGAGAGCTGAGCTGGAGAGGCATTCAGCACGGTCTGACAAGCAGCACACACCCTTGCAGAAAATTTCTTTGGGGCTGCTCTCTAATGAAGAGTTGTGTGGCTGTCTGACATGGAAAATGGTCTTGAGGCCAGTAGTGCCTTCTTAGCTTTACTTAATAGAATGCCATCGTAAGTTTTAGGTACCCAGAGCTATTATTTCTGTTATTTTCCAAGTCAGGTTCTCAGTCCTGATTTGCTGTGTTGGACTGAGATTGTTGCATTATGCATAAGAAATAATTTATACGGAATTTTTGCTTTCCTGTTCTAAGGCAAATGTTATGGGATAAGAGTGTTGTGATGCCACACTTTTATTACAGGATTTGATAGGATCTGTTTCTAGAGCTCGTTAACGCCAAAAATCCAACAAAAGAAAAATACACAGATAAAATCAATGTCAATCCAGATCTTGATACAAATTGTTATCTACTTATCGTAAGTGTGGTACAGGAAAAAAACAATTTTTCAGTTACTTGCCCTTGCCTATAAGGTATAGCAACTTCAATTTTCACCCATGCTTTTCTCCTGAGTAGTCCAGCAGTATTCATTATATCCTATTTATGTCTGTCACATGCCATACTATACACTGGGGCTGCTCATTTGTTGTGATGTTCAGTCTTGATTGATACTGGAATGGACGCGTGGCATTGCATTTGTGAATGATTTTTGATCCAGCTCAGGCAGCCAGGTAGTCCCATAGCCAGCTGGTAATCCCTCTGATTCTTGCACTTCTCTCATCTTTTTAATTAGCAACAATATATGCATTGGCAGGAAAATCATGCTGAAATAGCTCAATAGAGGTGCCAGTCTCTTAGTTTCAGGGACATTGTATAAAAGGCAAGGTACATATCACGCTTCCTGAATGTTGCATGATGGGGTGGGTCAGTGTGTGTTCTTTCTGGGAGCACAGTACACCAAAAATTGCAAAAATAGCTGGAACAGAATTTATCATGTAAGTGAATGCTAAAATGCATGAGAATTTTAGCTGGAAAAACTTGTGTGCTTGTGTTGTGGTGCCAAATGGAAAGGAGCTGCCGGTTCAGAAGGAAATGGGAGGGCATCTGCAATTGCAACACCTCTGACATTCAATTAACTGCAAAACCCTTGTCTGAAGGTGTGCTGCTAGATTAACCAGCGTGTAGGAGAACCACTTGTTTCATGCCCAGTTGCCCATAGATATGACAATTTATATGTGATGAGTACATAGAAAAAATGAACAGCTCCAGGCCATTAAAACCCTATTAAACGCCACAAATAATATCAGTATTTAAAATTGTTTCTTGTCAGTTAAGTTCAGTCTTCCAGGCAAGCCTTCAGAAGGGCAGACACCCTTAGGTGGCTGGTTAGTAGATCTGCCCTGCCATTTTGCACTTGGCTTTTGCCCCAGGCTTTCTTCTCCTTACCCTTCCTTGCACCTTGAGCTTCAGATCAGCATGGGAATAGCTGGATGCTGCTTTTGTTTTTAATGAGGAAACTTGCTCGGAGACCCGTTTGTGTGTTGCCTTCCAGCTGGACAGTGGGAGTAAATTGGATCTGCTTGCTGCAGTTGTTTACAGGTTGCATTTCCACTGAAACACTTGCGCGGCTCTGCTCAATGTCTCTGTTCTCCCTTGTTTTGATTTACTGCCACAGCAAGTGAGATGAAATGTCTGGGAGTCCTGGCTTCTGTGGAGCTAATGGCAAAATTCCCACCTTGCTCAAAGAAAAGGGGTTTTGCATTTTGGGTACAGTGTGCCAGACTTGAGACAAGTTAAATTTGATAGTGGGATGTTGCCTCTGTTAACAGATCTACCTATATGAGAAGACCCTCTGCAGTGCCAAAGCTGTGTACAAAAACTTTTCTGAGCTCAACAGTGAGACCCAAGGACCTGCCTCACTCCTCCTTGGGAAAGAAGCCTGCTCCTGAACTCAAAGAATTGTGGGGCTATTGAACCATAGAACAGTATTTGCTATTCCTCTTGAGTAGGCCTTGGTTGCTTGTAATTGATGTCTTTTCATCTGATACTTCTGGATAAACAGAGCTGTTAGCTGGATGTGGGTTCATATTCTTTCCATGTTTAATCTGCCCTCTTATTTGGTGAATTGAAATAGCCACAAACACCACCCTGGCATGCACTGCATACAAGGAGCTGCTCCAGTGATGCTTTTCTGGATCCGAACAAAGAAAATGGAAGCACAGTGCAAAGCTTTAGATGTGGCTTTCGCATGGAGGGATGCTTTCAGTGGAGGGCAGGAGGAATGGCATCTGAAATGGCAAATGGCCTGTTGCAGAGATGGGGAAGATTATGTAAGATTGTTTCTTTCTCTGAGTATTTCAGTAAGCTTTGTTTCTCTTGTTTCTCTTTGATAAGTCTGTTTTCTAGATAGTAAGATCCCCAGTAGCAGGCTGGCTGGCTTTTATATTTATGTCTTGTACAGTGTGCACTGAAAGAACTTGACAAGCAATAAATAACAAAAATATGAGGCAGAAAAAGACAGAGTGATTGACTGAAGAAGTAGGAGTCCCTCCATGTATACAAAATAGGACAGATTAAATTAAACCTATGATAAGCACAGATCTTATATAACTTGCACAGTGATTGGCTTGAAGGCCCTTTTGGTGCCTGCTAGTAAAAAATTGGCTTCTGAAAAATAGTTATTTCCTTCCACAAGCCTTTTAAATGCCTCTTTATACATGAAAACAACGCAAGATTTGAATTTTACAGATTTATGACAATAATAGGCTGATATTAAAACATAAAGTTGATTAAATTTTTAATTCATAGAATGGCTTTAGTTGGAAGGGACCTTAACGATCGTCTAATTCCCACCCCTCTGCTGTGGACAGGGCTGCCACTCACTATATAAGGCTGCCCAGGGCCCCATTCTGCCTGGACTGGAATGCCTCTATGGCTGGGGCACCCACACCTCTCTGGACAGCAGTGCTGGGGCTTCACTGCTCTCTGAATAAAGAATTTCTTCCCAACATTTAACCTAAATTTTCCATTCCAGGAGCCTTCGCTGCTCCAGACTTAACAAGCCCAGCTCCCTGCAGCTTTTCTTCATAGCAGAGATACTCCAGCCCTCTGAGCATCTCTGTGGCCTTCCTCTGGTCCACCTCCAACAACCACACCCCTCTTGTACTGGGGGCCCCAACCCTAGATACAGTGCTCCAAATGGGGCCTCGTGGGCAGAACAGGGGGGAACGGTCTCCTCCCTGCCCCAACTGCCACCCCTCCATTGATGCAGCCCAGGATACTGTTGACTACAAGTACACACTGCGGGCTCACGTCCAGCTTTCCACCAGGTAGACCTAACGTATAGGTCAGCGCTTGTAGCATTATGGATGGTTTGACATATTAATGGTAATCAGTGACAACTTTCTGTGTTATAAAGCCATCTAAAGTCATAAGTTTAGCAAATTTTCATTATTTTTTTCCTTTGAGACTTAAGAAAAATGTTTTTAAGCCTTGAGATGACAAACCCCCCACCCCCCCCCAAAAAAAAAGAGATCCCTCCCTCAGCTCTTATTTTGTCTTGCAGATTTGAGCAGTCTTCTGTACCTCATCAGTACATTGAAAAGGGTTAGATTTAAAAAGAAAAGCATTCAAGCTTTTGTTTGTTGCCAGCTCGTGTATAAAACACTATTGGCTGAGCTGCTAAAGGAAAGGCAGGCCATTTGAAAGCGAGCAGCAAGCTGTGTTTTGCATTCCCTGAAGAGAACTATGTGAGTTAGTGACATGTGGTACCTTAATGAAGCCTCCTCCCCAGTAGTGTTCTGTCCTGACATCCATCACTGCAGCGACATCTCCATTGCTGTGCTGACCCAAGGCTGACAACACCATATAGTGGGAGCAGCCCTATCACCTCCCTGAGCCAGTTGTAGGGAAAGGATCCACCATCCAGCCTTCATTGAGTATTTTAATGTTTGCCAGGGCTCTAATCACTGTGTTGTTTTATTGTTTCTTTCAGAACAGTGGGCATAATATAAATATTTATTGAACCTCTGAAGGTCTGTTGATCAATAAAAAGGGAAGCTGGATTTAAGCCGCAGCAGCACTGATAGCCTTTCTTTTTCCCTCTCATATTCATAGGGCTGTGTGTTGTAGGTTTCAGCTGGAGCTCAAAATGTTTGTGAACAAAGAAGATGGAGGGGGGGAGTCTGATCAGTGAGGATTGTATTCATCCAAGTGTCTGAAAGCTTTTATGCCATGCTCCATTTTCCTTCAGTTCTATAATTGGGAATTTGCACAGAGCAGTCTTCACCTATTTTTAATCCAGGGGAGATGACAAGAAACGCCTGGCTGTTTTCTCATAAAGGCTTTCACAAGTAAGGTCATTGCGGGTGGGTTTACTTGCACCAGTTGAAAGTCTGACCTGGAAAAGAGAGCAAAGATGAAGTGGTCAAGGTGCAAGAAATAGCAGGGCTAAATTTAGGTTTTTCTAATCTTTGTCTGGAGAGACATGAGTCTTCAAAAATATTTCAATGTTTTTCCATATTTTCAGTGAAATATTAAAGAAATGTGCTATACCGTAAGAAAAAGTGAGTGTGTGGTTACCTTTAGAAGTAATGCAGATATAGCTACAGTGGGACAACTCTGAGTGAATTCTCAGACAATCGCAGTAATTAGTTCTTACTGGGTAATTCCTACCTCAGTTTGTAATTGGTATTTAGATAAAGGATTCTGATCCTCTTGTCCCAGATGCATGTTGGCAAGATTAGATCTGCAACCATCAATATTGGTTCAGCCGACAGCTGTTACCTGCTGCAGGTCCTTGTCTTCCTTCAGCATCCTTTTCGAGGACTGAATGAAATTTGAGATGTTTTAAAGGTTTTGCTCAGTGATCTCCAATTTCACAGCAATATTCTCATGGCCTCAAGCTGTGGCAATAATGGTTTTATAGGCTATCAGCTGTTTTTCTAACAATATGCCCTTAAAGATACGCTCAGAAAAGCACTTAATGAAACATTAGATGACAGCAAATACATCTACTTTACATAAAAAAGGCAGTGATGGTTTCTTACTATTGTAGGTTTTGTAACAGCCTTGCGACACAAACTATTTAAATGAAAGTAAATGATAGTTAAACTATGGTAAATGACAGTGAATAGCATCCCCAATGGCTATGCAGTCTGAGGTGGCTGCTTGTTGTTTTGCTTGTCTAGGACGAATAGAAAAATGTTTTTTTTTTCTTTTTCAGTTTTATGTATGGTGAACTGACAGACAAGAAGACCATTGAAAAAGTCAGACAGACTTTCGACAACTATGAGTCAAACTGCTTCGAAATTCTCCTCTACAAGAAAAACAGTATGTATATATTTGTGTATTGTGTTGGGAGTGATAGTGTGTATTTGTTATATGTCTATTTATACTGTGATATATCAGTGATGCACTATATGTGTGTATATATATATATATCACTGTTGTGATAGCGCAAGGGGAAATGGTCTCAAACTGCAAAGTGCAACAGGTCTGGATATAAGAAACAAATGTTTTACAATAAGGGTGGTGAGGTGCTGTTGCAGGTTGCCCAGAGAGGTGATGGATGCCCTATCCCTGCAGACACACAGGGTTAGGCTGGACAGGGCTCTGAGCACCTGATAGAGCTGTGTGGCTGTCCCTGTTCACTGCAGGGGGGTTGGACCGGATGGCCTTTAAGGGTCCCTTCCAACTCAAAATGATTCTATGATAACGTGCTATAATATATTTAATATATGCAATGGGTATATATGTATATTATAATATATAGAGAAGTGTATAACTATATACCAGACTAAAACAGTCATTTTGACATACAGATAAATTAAGGGACAAGATGCGGGGAAGAAATGGGTTTTTTTGTCATCACTGCGCAGGAAAGCTCTTTTTTAAAGCAGAACAAGTGTTCAGATTGCCAGGGCTAGCAGGGGTTACCTGTATCTCAGATCTGAATCCTTGTTTCCAAAATATGTTTAATTTTGAAGATTGTATTCTGAAAGGGAATCTGACTGGGTTTGATGAGGAGAAGAAATTCTCAATGAAGTTTCCCCTCAGGAAACATCCCCAAATGTGCAGAAGTAAGAAGCCATTCCCTCATTTTGTGAGTGGTTGCTCCCAGTGGTGGAGATGCCTCTGAGCTGTGAGGCTGTGGAAAGCAGTGGTGAGCCCTGAGGAAAAAGCTGTCTATGCCTGATTGTCCTTTTCACTGCAAACTCACATAAACCCTTAAAAACATTGAAGAGAGCATGCAGGATACCTCAGCTTCTCAAAACATACTCCTGTGCCTAACTTCTGCCTTTCCTTTTTAAACTAAATCTTGTTGTATGTGCACTTAAATGATAGGAAGCATCTTCAGATTTCTGCAATTCTGCTTGCTTTGAAGCATCTTAGTAAACACTAATTAAAAAGAGAAGCAGAAATGGCTCTGAAGTCTGGCTGCTCCTATAAGTGCCTGTGATAACTCTCCAAATGACCTCCTTTCAGTTCCTTGGCATATGGACGTATTCCCTAGATTTTGTGTCTACCTGCCCAATTCCTATACAAGTCACCTGGTTACCCTTTCACATTATGGAGATTTTGTGGGACAGACCCCAGTTTTTTGCAGGTGATGGCGCCCAGCACCACCAGGCCTGGTGTCCGGGTGTTTGCAGGAGAAGATTTCAGCCTTTCCCCAACCCTGGCTTCTCTGTTAAATTAGAATGGTAGCTCCTGCTTGGCATGGGCCAGTTCTGAACCAAGTTCCTTTTCATTATATTTAAATATAAAAAGTCGAAAGTCTTCCCTTGGTCATCGTTCTTGTTCATTGTTGATTTTTTGCCCTGAGTTGTAGATTGCCTGCTTGATCTTGATGGTGTGTTAGGGATTTATTGAGCTGCAGTTGCCTTAATAAAATATTCACCTTTGCCCAAATCTCTAAACCTGTACTTTCTGTAAGATGGGTAGGATTACAGAATGACCTCATGAACAAACACTCATTTTTTCTTTTTAGTCTTGAAAAAATTCCCAGCCATAATATGTTGCCAGCTTCTTCTCCATCGCCCAAAGCCCAGAACTTCAGCCTCTTGCTAACACCTAGTACATAGGTTCACCTTTTGGTTCCAGTTCAGCAACTGGCTTGCGTTGGATTCGCTTCCATCTGTCACACACCAAGCTTTGTGAAATAAGGTTCTTCAAGAAACTGTGTGCTTCTCTTCCAGGCTGAATATTGGAGCAGACAGTAAATAAACAATAGTATCTGTTGGTATAGTATACTTCTGAAAAATTTAGAGTTACTCTGTATAAAGGCTTGTGTTTATCACCTGCAGAGACCTTGTACTGCTTCTCTCCCGTGCGGAGCTTGTAGTGCTCACCAAGCACTTTCCCACCTGGTGATGCAGTGGCACAGACTGCCCAGGGATAGGTGGAGTCACTGGCCCTGGAGGTGTTCAAGAACTGTGGAGATCTTGAACAGGGAGGGACGTGATCAGTGGGCATGGTGGGGGTGGTGTGTGGTTGGACTAGATGATCTTAGGAGCCTTTTCCAACCTTAATGATTCTATGATTATGTAAGCTCCAGAAGTGCTATATATTTTTATTTGTACCACAGCTTTTCCTTTCTTATTCATTCCCTTGTGTTTTCAGGAAAGGGAGATCTTGAAATCGAGAAATTCCTTTCTATCCTCCTGTCCTTCAGCACAGTGATGACCTTTCAGAGCTGTCGTTCTCAGGCTGCATACATAGGGCTGCTGCCTTCACATGCATCCTTAGTTTTTAACCTAGTTAGCAGTTTTCAGTGCAGATCTTCAAGTTTGCTACAGATTTCTTCTGTTTTACTGCATTCCTTCTTGTGTAGCTCTCAGCTCTACCCACCTAGCTATTCGGCAGCCGTGTAGGCATGTACATGTATACGTGTAACACTTGGGAAACTGCCTTGCCTGCTTTTGAGCTCCTGCCCAGATTGCAGTTTCTACAGCACTACCTACCTTGCCTCTATCTTTGATTTTTAGCAGTGCTGTTGTACAGGTTATTTTGCCTACTTTTGGAGCTTTTCAAAGGGTGCTGTTGAGTTGCCAGGTAAAAATGAAAGCACAGCATCACTCCAGAGAGCTGCAGCACTCTTTCTTAGAATATATGAAAAGAGCCTTTTATCTTGGGTTAGCAACTGGGAATAGAAAGAGCCAAGTAATCAGCATAATGGCTCTGGAATTACCACCAAAAGCAGTCTCCTGTCTCACTCACCTCTCCAGTTTGCTGTCATTGAGTTATTGCTTTAATCCCAACAGAGCAGTGCTGAGTTTTACCATGAACCCTTGTGGATTTTGACTTTCTCTACAGCAGTCCTGTTCTGAGTGGGTTTTGTTGCCCTCTGGGTGTCCATCACTCGGTTCCTGGCACAGCTCCCAGATGGATATGGTATATTAGAGGAGATTTGGAGGGGCCAGCAATGCCCTGGGATGTCAGGGAGTGAGCAGCTTGTTTCAGTGTGCCAGCGCTCAGGCTGGCATTCAGACAGCTTAGGAGAAAAGCCATCATATCACCTGACTGAAAGCACATCAAATCCGAAAGCTGACTGTGAAGGCATTCGTTGGGCAGCAAGTGGAGGTGTCGTAAAGCTGGGAACATGTGGGCTTGGAGTTTTGTCTGGTGGCATGCAGCTCTGACACTCACGTCCTTGCAGATGAACAGGGAACTTCTCAACGAATGTTTGAAGTCTTTTAGGGTTTTGCCTATTTGCAGAGCAGATCTGCATGTACTTGTGGAGCCTGTTGCAATGAGAAAATGGAGGATGTGACTATAGACAGGAAATCAAATCTGCTTATTTGTCTAGTTAGGGCATTTAGATGTCTGAATTAGTTTGAGTTCTCTTAAACAACAGAGTAGCATCAAGTTGGATATTAGCCATTCAGATCAGATAGAAGGAAAAATTTCTTCTCGGGAAGAGTGGTGAAATATTGGCACAGGCTGCTCAGTGAGGCAATGGAGTCACCACCCCTGGAGGTGTTAAAAAAAATTGTGGAGATGTGGCACTGAGGGACGTGGTCAATGGGAAGTGTGGTGCGTATGGGTTAGGTTGAACTGTATGATCTTATTGTTCTTTTCCAACTTTAACAGTTCTATGACATTTCAAAAGCATTTGGCAGTGCACTCCATCAGTTTTGGTTTTGGTAGCTTCATATTATGTGAAGAAGCATTCAAAGATGTCCTCAGTCTGGTTTTTTTTCTTACCTGGCTATCCTGCACAGAGACATGGTGGGGAAGACCAAGAGCAAGTTCTGTCTCTTGTTATGGACTAGTTAGATTGGTAGCATCACCCCCATTCAAATTTAAGAATGAGAATAGGTTGTTTTCCTTTGAGGAGGTAAAATGAAATATCTGGTATGTGTAGTTTAGGATCACATCTTGGTATTACTACATGTGTTTTATATGATTTATAAATTATCCAATGGACAGGTTGGGGGAAGACTGTGCTACACCACATCCAATGTCACCTTTTTGTCACCTTTTCTACAGGAACCCCAGTTTGGTTCTACATGCAAATTGCTCCTATAAGAAATGAGCATGAAAAAGTGGTTTTGTTCCTGTGCACTTTTAAGGATATCACTTTGTTCAAGCAACCAATAGAAGATGATTCAACAAAAGGTAAATATGAAATACACTATTTTTTTTTTTTTAATTTTTTTTTGTAATTGGTTAAGTACATGTTCAGGCTTAGTCATGTCTAATGGCTGTGATCTGAATCTTGCTTTCAGGAATTGTTTTGTGACATGTCAGAGTTTAGATGCCGTTTTTGGAAATGATTGATTAGAATTGAAAAGTAAATCATTGTGAGCAGAATATTCCCTAACAATGTTTCGCCGGAGCTGCAAACCTTTTAACTTTGTAATATCAATTTTTCTTCACCATGGCTAGTATTTGCTAAAAGTGGCATGATTTTTAGTTACTGTAATACTATGTTGCTTTGGGAGACCTTCTACAAAACTTCTGTTTTCTGTTTATCAAAAATGTCAACTTCTTTGCTTTGAAGTGTTGGTCTTACCTCCCTTTCTTATTATTGGAGCTGAGATGCAGAACAAACAGCCCATCTGGGTATCTTTTTGCTGACCAACAATGATGTCTGTATGGCAGTGGATGTTCTGCTTGTTTTTGATAGCTCTTGCTGGTGATGGTTGCTGAGGCATGCAATGCTCTCATCACCTGATGACCCATGTTCAACAGAGAAAATTGGTGGGCGAAAAGGTGCAGAGGATCTGGCAACGTTCTGTGCTCTGATTGTAAGATGCATGACTGGTGTCTCGTGTATATTGCTCTGGATAAAGGAATGTGTGCTCCCATAAGCAAGGACATTTTTGCTGTGGAATCCTTACCCCATTTTCTCTAGGAAGTTGTCTTCTAGTAATGAATTCCTTGCTCTGTTTTTCTCTTTGTGCTTGTAGAAGGCTTGATTTCTCGCTGAGAGCCATGTGCCCTCTGAGATGCTGTCTTTAGGATAAAACTCGGTCATTTGAATGCAACCAATTTAAATTGCTTTTTGATGATATATAGCTAACACATGCTTGGGTAACTGAAATGTAGATTGAGAAAGTCATACTTGAAAAGCCTCTCTTTGTTCTAACACCTAAAAATAAGACTTTTTTTTTTTTTTTTTTTTTTTTTTTGCCTACAGAGTATTATCTGTGAGTTAAAAGATCCAGATATAGGAGAACCTTCTCAGCCAGCATAAGTTTTACTGCTTCTACAATTCAGTTGGTATCCTGCAAATGTTCCTTTGGGTTCTCAGCCTGGGAGGTTTGTTCTCTGGGTAGGGAGAGATGTTCTGGGGATGCTGAGTTCATCCCCTCCCCATCTTGTGGCTGAGGAAGAGCAGAATCCACCTGGCATCCATTATGGAAACAATATGTGTTCCTATGGGAAAGAGCAATAGCTGCAAAGTAAGTAATGAGTCTAATGCTGTGAGTCTCCAGTGAGGGGAACCATTAGTTACAGTGTCAAGTATCAACTATGAACATTGCAAAATATTGTCATCAGCAGCCAGAGAGGTTTGACTGCATGTTTAAAGAGCTCTTACTTCTGTAGAAGTTGTATTTCAAAAACAAACAAACAAAAAAGCAACAACCAAACAAAATAAACAACAAACAGTACAGCTACATCTGTCTTTAAGGCATACAATTAGAGCCTTAAGAATTTCCTTGGAGAACTCTGATTACAGCATTGATTAACACTGATCAATACATCCAGCAAACTCCATAATTACAAACCACTGACCTGACTGTTTTCTTCTCCTTATGCGTATTTTCTTCTGTTTTTGCATAAATTGGAGTTTCTTTTATATTGACAATATATTAAAAAATCATATTCAAATATTAACAACGTTTCACTGCTGGAAAAGCAGCACCATTGCAGTACAGTTTGCATTTCAACTGTGT
Source organism: Centrocercus urophasianus (assembly GCF_019232065.1). NCBI lineage: Eukaryota > Metazoa > Chordata > Aves > Galliformes > Phasianidae > Centrocercus > Centrocercus urophasianus. The sequence goes on from NW_024884586.1 coordinate 46,704,026, forward strand.
GGATCAGCAGGATCCCACTGCACTGGGATCACAGCCTTGTTTTGTCAGAGGTAGTGCTGTGAGATATGCATAATTCATTGTCCTTGCAGATAACATTACAATGTGCTTAGAAGCTGTCAGGCCACTTTCTTTTTGAATTATGAGATTGGTAAACATATACATTACAATTTAGGGGAGAAATTTTCAACTTTTGTAAAAAGGTTTTTTGATAGGATTGTGCTGCTAAGTGCTGGGATTTGTCATTGGAAGGGCTATTTAAAAAAGAAAAAAAAAAAAAAAAAGATTTTCCTTTGGAAATTCTGCCAGGACCATGCAATACATAATACATAAGTAACTATGGTGCAGATGAGTTACTGTCTATTACTTATGGGAGCAGTAAATTTGAGATAAAAAATTCAGCAGAAATAAAATATTGATGCCATTATGCAATAATCTCCCCATACCAATGCATTCTGCCCTGTTTGAATATACGTTGCTTTGTTGTAAAGCTTCAGTGTATCACACTCCTTGGAGGTACAAGGATTTGGTATTTAAATCATTACAGTGGGTGTAGCTCTGCTGCAGGATGTCTGCATGTCAATAAATGGTTGTGCTTGCTGGCCACACTTGTGGCTGCAAAACAGTTGGTGTGTGATGCCCTCCTTTCTTGGGCAGCTGCTGTTTTGGGGAACCAGCAGTGGTGCCTCCATAATGAGGATGCAGACGTGTTCAGAGGTGTTGGGGAGCTCGTCCTGTTTGTGAGAACAGGACATTAAACCAAAATATTCATCTTACTGCAGAATACCCTACACCCACCTTGCAAGGCAGAGGTGGGATTTTTGCCCAACATAGGCTCAAAACCACAACTGCTGAAAGGCACAGCACAAAAAATATAGTTGATATCACATGGACTGGCCCTGTGGTAGGGAAGGGAGTTGGAGAGGGCTGGGGCACTGTGACAGATGGTGGGTGTCTGCTTACCTGTGTGCTCACATTTGGCTGTGCTCATGCTGTCAGAAAAAAGGGAAGAGGAGGAGGAGCAGGAACAGGAGCAGGAGGAAGGGGCTGTGCTTGCAGGAGGGAGCAAAAGGGGAAAAATGTTCCAGGTCACCCAGCAGGCTGTGAATTTATTGCTGTCCAGAAAGCTGTTGAAGATTATGGGACTGAAAAAGCATGACTGGAGAAAGGGAGTATTTAAAAGTTACCCTCCTCAGGTAAAATACATTGTCAGAGATCAGAAACCTCAATTTTCTGAGCATACAGTGAGTACAACAGTGAGAATGTGACGGACTTATTTTCCTGACCTATCATGTGGGATACTGTTATAAAACACAGAGCAGTTTATTTGTTATTCTGCTAATCCCACTGACAGAGAGACGTTAAGCGCCTTGGATTCCTTCTGATTCTCCCTCCACCCCTCCAGGAGCATGCATACACCTCTAAAGAGTTACAGAAAATGAAGACATGACTGAAACACCCAAGCAGTGTTTTAGCCAGTGTTTAATAAGCGGTGTTAACAGTGACCAAAAAGTAGTTGTATCCTCATAACTGGGAAGAGTCTGACTGTGAAAGCCTAAATTAATAGGCTGAAGGGAGGCCTCTTGGTGGTCTGCATCTCCTCACAGGGAGCAGAGGGACACCACTGAGCTTTGCTCTTTGTGACAGCAACAGGGCTCGAGGGAATGGCATGGAGCTGTGTCAGGGGAGGGCAGCTGGGGGTGAGGGAAAGGTCAGTGGGAATGGAGCAGGCTGCCCAGGGCAGTGGGCACAGCCCTGAGCTGCCAGTGTTCAGGAAATGCTTGCATGCTGTTCTCAGACATAGGGTTTGGGTTTTGGGTGGTCCTGTGTGGAGCCACGGGTTGGACTCCGTGATCCTTGTGGGTCCCTTCCAACTTGGGATATTCTATGATTCAGTGATGCAAAGTCCACAAAACCAGCATCTCATGTAGAAGTGGTTAAGGCAGTGATAACAGGAGGAGACATCAGTGATACACAGGGTGTGTTTACTCTTGGATGAAGATGCCACCAGCAGTTGTGTAGGTGCAGAGAGAAGGGACAAGAGCGATCTGTTGACTTGTTTGATGGTTTGTAGGCTTGTGTGTTGGTGGCTACGTGAATTGTGATCAGTGGCAGCATGGAAGGAGAGGTGTGAAGACTAGTGATGGGGCAGGGAGGTGGGGCAGGTGTGATGGTGGTCACCAGGACAATGCATTATTTGCCATTGAAAGAGCTGTGCTGTGTTTTGTCTGCTTTTTCTTTCCTTGTACCTCTTTGGTAGTATGAACATTTATCTGATCTGGATTCAGTACTGGGCAATAGGTCATAATAGGTCATATCTGTGGTGGTGAAGAACCAGCTCTCCAGGTGTCCGGACTGAACGCCTCACACAGCAGAAGTGGAAGGCCATTACAAGCATAAGAAGGTATTTTCTTCCAGAGCATAAAACCCAAAGAATCTTCTCTTTTATGTTTGTACCATTCTAGGGTCACAGTTGGATGCTTTTATCAGCTTGCTGTGCTCTTATTCTGCCTTTACCCAGTGGCCTTTTAAAAGCATCTGAAAGCATTCAGCCCCTCCAAAGGCACACAGTGGTAATAATCTTATGTTTATTTGTCAGGAAAAAAAAAAAAAAAAAAAAAGCCATTTTTCTAGGCCCTGTTAGGAGGGCAAATTGGTCCACTTAAAATTTTAACACAGTTTAAAGCCAAGAATACTGTAGATGATGTTAAACTGAAAGTTTAAGCAAGGAAGAAGGCTGGAATTTTTTTTTTTAGGTTATGGTGAAGTGCAACCTAGTTACACAATAGCTTTTTTTCCATTGTTATCACCAGTGAAAGAAAAACATGGCCTCCAGGTAAAGTTAAAAGTTTGCTTGCCTGGGATTCTCACTGGTTGTTTTGAGTCTCTTTTGAAAGAAGTATCAAGCTTTTCTGCAGCTGCAATTGGCTGGGAAGTTCCTGTGAATACTGATGGAGATGGAACCTTTGATTAGGGTGCAACAATGTGCTAATGAGGCTCCTACAGCTCTGGACTGCGTGCCCTTAACAGATGGGATCTGGAGATGGCACAGCAGTATCCTAAAGGGTTTTTTCATGGTACTGCCAGACTTTGATAATCAAGACTGTCTGGGACAATGCTGTACTGCTTCTAGTGATATAACTCTTTATGGTTATATAACTTCATATAATGATACAGCTGTATCTCAGAGTGTGACAGGGCTATAAAAAGTGTGCTAGTTGCAGAAATACGCACTTACACGCTTGCTAATCCTTGCTAAGCCTATAATTCTGATCCTTTTTTATCTTTAATAAGTGCTGGTTATTAAGCATATATAACTAGTTGCACATGGGAAATTTTTCCTTGAGGGGGTATCAATCCTAGTGATAATAGAAGAAGTGGGTGGAGGGATTAGAGCATGAAAATGAGGTTTCTACCTTTAGCTGAAGCACAATGTACCTTGTTGAATACATCACCTTGACAGTAATCCATAACAGTAATTTTATAGGTCACAATTTGGATATCCTCTCTGTGTGTTCACTGCACTTTACCATGGTTGTAATTATGGGGTTTTGGTGCTTCATAGAACCAAATCCAGTTTGTTCTGCTGCCGTTTCCCATTGCTCTGATCTTCAGAGTTTCATCCCTAAGTGTCTTCAGGCCCCAAGGTGGTTACCTCTAGCTGTCTGTTCTCTCTTGGGACCATCTAGCCCACGTGAAAGGATTTTGTGCAGGATGACACAGAAGTGGTCATTTGCCTGGACTCTAGGGGGACTTCCGATGGGAAGAGTAGACAGTGCATAGGAATTGTGCTAATATACAGACTCTCGATGTTTGAAACCATCTATGTTGGAAGTACACAGCTTTCTAATAAGTAGGAAGACCTTCTGAGGTGCCCTCATTCTGTTCCTGTAGTACAGATGTCCCCATTAGTGTCTTTGGTGATGTGTTAGTGGTAAACTGGCCCCTGTTCTTGCTTTGCCACTGCGATGAAGAGTGGAGAATTTCCATATCCAGTGCTATTTGATTTCCTTCACAGAAATCAAGTACATTTCTGAATCTGATATTGTATTTTGAGGTCTGTGTGTGCTCTTTTAACAGCCCAGGAAGAATATTAAATGTCTGTAAATTTCTACAAATAAAATGTGTAATGAAAAAAAAAATCTCAATTGAAATCAAATGTAGCCCTGTGAGAGATTGAATTAAACTGCAAGTTGATCTTTATAGAAGTAACACTTTGTATTTGGATACATTTTATGTTGGAAATTGAACATTTATAAGCCTTATATAAAATAATAACTACAAATGCAGTAGAGTTAAGGTTTTTAAGATTCTAATGTGTATATCAAAGGCCATTATGTTTCTGTAAGCTAGTCTTTTGCTTAACCCTGAACTAAACCATCCTTTTCAAAGTCCAGTACTGATTTAGAACTCTGAACAGAATCCTCTGCATTTCATATTTTTCTCAATTTGTTACACTTATGGCTTTAAAGGGAGTGTTTTATTTAAATTAACCTGGCTTCAGCTTCTTGCAGTGGCATCTTCTTAAACACTTTTTCTACTGTACTAAAAAAAAAAAGTTTCATTAAGGCACTTGCAGATGTAATCAAGCCATCCCTCAGCCTCTTTTAGATAAAATAAATGAGTTGTGCTCTTTAAAGCTTTATCTAGCCTGAATTTGGAGGTCTGGTGATGGCAGATACCAGTGTTTCAGCTGCATTTAATCCAGCTCGTTAGCAGCAGTGGGGATGAAGCTGGTAGCATGGATTTAAGCTTACTGGGTCCGAAATACATTTCTGTAGCTGGTTATATGTTGAAGCTAGGTGAGTTCAATGTTTGCTATTGCTCATCCTTTCCAAGTTTAGCTCTATTGTATTTTTCAAGAGAAGGTAACTTTTTGGCAGAGCAAACCACATATGGAACTAACAAGACTAAGATCTCTGGATCCTTTAAGGACTGCTCTTGCTAGGGAAGTTTTCCTTTCCCTGCTGTAAATACAGTTTGTGTCTCTTTTCATCTACATACCTAATGTCAATTTAAAACACACTGTATTGGCCCAGTCCTAGTTATCTAGCACATCATCCTGATGACATTTCTCTAATGTTTCTGTTGTCTGACATTTTGTCAGTGACTTTCAAGCCATAGACCTTATAGAAGAAGACCTGCCCACTTGGGTCAGAAATGCTCTCAATAATAACTTTTTACTGCTTACTTTTTTTGCTAACTTTCTAACTACTCCTCCTTTAATATCTGACAGGTACCAAGTTCTTTATCCATTTAATCTGAGATTTACTGAACTGCATGCCCTTAATATTTTGTCAGGAGTGTCACGCAATGTCAAGTCACCAATGATTGCCATACAAGAGGATCTGGGAGAATCATCCTCGTTCTGTGGCTCCATCTGGCTGATGCATTTGGCCTCCAGCTTGGGCAAGGCAATTGACCATCTCTCTGAAAGCAAATTTATACTCTTAGCAAATAAATAATGAAATTAACGTTGCTGGGCCTTGTACATCATTCCATATTGACAGCCATTCCTAATATTCCTTTTCTTTTTGCCTTTATTAAATGTATTGAAAGTCAGATAAGCTTTTTTGTCATTTTGTGTGGTGCTGAGATCAAACAAGGCTCTTTCTATTTACCTGTTCTTCCTCTTTGCCCATTCGGCATATGAGTAAAGAAAGCCTTTTGATCATGTCTGGAAATTCTTTAAAAACATTATAATTATTGAAGTAAATCCAGCCAGAGAAGGCTTTTTTTTTCCCCTGTACATTTTGAGCTTTCCAAGACCGTTTCAAAATCCATAATTTCTCATGCATGTATTTAATTGTTGTCCCTTCCAATCCCTGTCTGCTTTGCTTATATTGCATTTTCATTTCTCATTGCTGACCTTCTCTTGAGCCCGATCTTTTGGCCAGTATATTTCATTGACCATTTTGCTCTCAGATAAACTAAAAGCTAGTTGGCTGATATTTACAGTATTCAGGTGTTGTTTTTTTTTTTCCCTCCTAAAATTACATTTTTTTTAATACAGTTACGGGATATAAGTCCTTGGTGGCCCTATGTGCATGCGAATAAAGTTCAGCTTAGTTGCAGAAACATGAAATTTAAGTAATTGTGCACTGTAAATTTGCAGCTATGTCAGAATTACACAAATACGTTGTGTACCAAATGTAACCTAACAATATATAAATCTTACCAGTAGATCATTAGCGTTGCTGCATTTCATGGAGAGGAGACTGAAGCTCAGAACACTGAAATGGTATGCTGAAGATTACCTGGTGATTCCTTATCCATTTTGAGCTCCCTAGTAGTTTTAGTGGGTGGATACTGGGAATGCAGAATTGATGCAGATAAGAGGTCAGGTGTAAAAGTTATCCCAAGAGTGCAGTTCACTGTCAGACAGTGGAATGCACAGAATTTCAAGTAGGAAAATTTATCCTAATATTTTGAATTACATTTGCATAGCTGGTGTGGTTCTTCAGCTCATGAATAGTTTTACTGTATCATGGGAGTGATTGAGCTTTGTTTGACTATTATTCTATTTATTCAGGAATCTCATTTATCTCTCTATCTCGAACAAAGCAACAGCAGGATGACGAAGTTTTCTGATGAGAGAGTGAGCTCTTCCAGCCATATTTTACCTGCAATAAAGAGCAAATAGCCAGCCATTGCAATGACCTTGCTGTCTGAACGTCTATAAATAATAGAGATTTGTAGATGCTAAGTTCTGATGCACGAGGATGAGCCATATTATCAACTGACATCCAAACTACCTAAATGAGTGGTGCTAGCTCCTTGCTTTTGTGGATAAGTCAATGGGTATATATGATTTAAACACTCTGTGTGTTAAGTGTTTCATGCTACATAGCAAGGGGTGAATAATGACCTTTCCATGGTCTGGAGTTGTAACACTCCTTCAGGCAGGAATCCACATGAGCATTGCTGTCATTACTCTTTGTTTTTTACATAGAATATCGTTGTTAACCCAGGTGTAGTCTGAAGTATTGGATAGTTTCATGAAACACTGATTTAAAAGCCTTCATTATTTCTGTTCCTTTTGAGATCAAGCAAACCCTGACTAAAAGGTTAATTGAAACCCAGTAGAGCTACGCTTATGTTTTATTAGGGAGGAAATAGTCATGCCTAGATTTTTCTAAGCAAGTGCACTATAAACAATGTTAATATCTTCCCTTGAGATTTTAAACTCTTCATAAACTCTGGTGTATGGATTTAGCTTTAAAATAATGTAATATAGTTTATGAACTGGAGATTGTAACAATTTTTTCAGTGTATGTGATAGATGGGTGGCTGAATCCATATTTGAACCTGTACACAAATACAACAAACTCCTAATTACAGTTGGAGGGGAAATGGAAAGGTTTTCTCACTTGCAGATACTCATATTTGTAAATATTATTTCTGAAGGCAATGGACATGTGTATTGATGGCTGAGGTCTGTATAGGAAGTTCTTGCAAGTTCCTTCCAACCCAAACCATTCTGTGATTGTATTCCATCACTTCGGAAGAAAGCCATCTGAAAGGAAGACTGTTTCTTCATCTTGAGCCACCCTGTTTGGGACAGGGTGCTTGAGGAAGCCTCTTTGTTGGGCTTTCTTTAGATAGCTTTTACTCTTTTTATTCTCTGCTGTATTCCACAGCAGCATCTTTGTCCTGGATGACTTTTCTTCAGACTCGGAGAGGGCAGTATAAAATGGGAACTGAAGTTCACTGAATTTGGAGATGGACAGGAGTGTTTGTGTCGGATCCAGCTCTGTGGTCTATTAGTGGGAAGAAGAATGGTGACCAGAAGGGCAGGGATAGAGGTCCCTATGGCAGTGCAAGAGTGAAGTTCACAGAAGGTCTGTGAACACAGGGCAAACAGCTAGTGCTGCCTGTGGTAGAGCTGTTAGAAAAGCAGGGCTGTTCCCATCCTGGCTGTCCAATATAAAACACAAGTGATTCAGGTCTCAGGAATAAAGATGTATGGGCATAATAATATTTCTGTTGGAACAGTAACTGATTAAAAGGAACCTACTATAATGAGTTAGTTGTTTCAGTTAAACTTGGACTTTCTGACTCTTGAGGGGTGGTAGGAAAAACTCTGGTGTGGTAAACTTATATGCAAGATGCCATCTCTGCATATGGAGCGATTAACAAGAAAACTGGAAATGCTATTTCCCACTTTAGCTCTGCAGCAGTTCTCAAGTAGTTCAGTGGTTGAGAGAGCAACATGAAACATCTGGAAAGCTTTTCTCCACCAAGTCCAGGAAGTGTTTGGGTTCTCTGCCTGCTTCACTTGACCCAGTGCCTACCTCCCTTTTGTGTTCCTATGTTCCCTCAAGCATCCTGACACAGTGCTGACAGCTTCAATTTATGTTCTATTGGCTCAAGTTTGAAAGACGTATCAATTCTTAAAAGAAATTAATTTTCCTTTTTTCATCCTTGAAGAAATCTTTGTCTCAGCCATTATTTCAGGTGTGCCACCAAAACATGCCTGATGCAGTTAGCTCCAGTCAAAGGACTGCCAAATCAGTGGTCCTAATTAGAGCAAGAGACCTGAAGAATATTTTGCTGATAAAAAGCATTGTACTGTGACAGAAACCATGGAAGAGGAAAGAAAGTTACGTGCTTGGAAGGACAACGTACAGCTTGGCCAAGGCAGAGCCTAGTTTGGTTGATGTTTATCAGCATACTTTTCTTATTCAAGTCCTGTTTTAATGTGAATACTGTTGTCTAATCTGCGTCTTTGATTTCTTGGCAGTGTGAGAATTTCAATTTTAGTAATGGGCACCACCAGTGAGGTAACCCAGTAGGGTTTCTGTGTGAGAATCAGCACTTGTTTTGAATCACGAGAATGAATGCAAATCATGAGGTTTCTTAAAAGCAGATTGTAAGTTCTCTTTTTGTCAGTGAATCAGAAAGTAATCAATAAAAACCAAGTGAAACAATTATTTTATGTATGCTATTCCAGAATTTTCTGTCTGGGGTGGTTTACATCTTCCTCTGAAATACCCAGCTTGGCTTCCTTCAAAGAGAAGCAGCTGCTGATATAATCTGGTGCCATGTTGCCTTTGTTCCTAAGAATTTGAGTACAGTGATGCAGGTTCAGGGTGTTATTTTTCAAGTGGAGCCATGTAAGAAAGACACAATCCAGTTGAGTTGAAGAGAGAATCAGAAGTGTTGTGTTGTTTGTTTCTTTTTTTTTTTTCCTCCTTCTGACGGCACTTATTTGTGCCACTCTTTTTCTCCTTGCAGACTGAAAATATCAGTGAGGACAGGCAGTCGCTAATATATGCGATGAAATTATCATTCATTTTAACAGTCTCTAGAGGAAAAGATAGGAAGGAATCATTTGAAGAAACATTGACAGCAGTAGGCAGCTATGCAAATTGTTACCTGATCTATTTAAACATACACATTGGTTTTAAATATAATTCTGAACTTAGCTAATTTATTACAAGGTCAAGGAACACAGAGATGTACCCTGTACCGATTATTTCAGACACAAGGCAGTGTGTATACATTTTCACCTTCCTACTCATACCCTAGCATCTTGCTGTCACTGTATTTTGCTCTTGGGCTGTAAATAGGAAACAAAGGAACTTGCTGCTTTTTAATGCTTTTGCAGAGAGATAAGTTGAAGTGTGTAGAACGATGATGGACTTTGTGCTGAGTTACAAAAAAGTCATGTTAGTGTATTATTGCTTCTAATCTCCAGAGCCGTGGCTCTCATGGAACAGAAAGAAATATAAAAATGTGGAGTCTCCAAATGAGGTTGGAAGGGTTTTTGTGAAAACTCTTCTGTAGCCCAACACAGAGCTTTGGTCTTGGTGGAGAAAAGACACTATGAAATACTTTACACCTTCAAAAGAAGAGATCAGGCCAAATGAGCAGAATAGTAAACTTGTATGCTAAAATGTGTGGCTTTCTTCATTCTCATGACAATGATGATTTCATCGAGGTGGAAAAGAAATACTTGAGAAAGACAACGTTCTTCCATGCTTTTTATTTTTTACAGTTGAAGGGTCCCTGTCATTTGGGACCTGTATTATATAGCTTCCCCAACTCATCGTGGTGTCTGTGGGAGACCTTTCCAGTCTTCCCAGGCTTTCTGAACATGTGGTGTTTTTTTCTTATATAAGATGATGACCAGGGATTTCTTAGTAGTTTTGCTTTTGTAAGAGGAGAGATATTTTGAGAACACAGATTTTTGTGATGCGTCATAGGAAAGGGATGCAAGTTAGTACCAGAGACCATCTCCTATCATTGCCAGCCCTAGACTCCTGTCTCCTAGAAGAGGCATTTAAGCATAAACCAAGCTAGTATAGAAATATTGTGTTTCCTTTCTCGTATCTGACATTCACTCTAATTTTCACCTGCTCAGCATTCAAGTTAAGTAAAAATATAGCTTTCACCAAAACCATTTCCTATCCATAACATGTTTGATATTTTATGCATGCTTTTGAGGTAAGATAGCAGGTTATGCCTGGCTGAACTGAGCGTTGCACAAGTGTTGGTAAAACCACTTCAAAATAAAATTATATCAAAACAGGATTAAAGACACAAACTAAAAACTCCTTTGCTCATGGGGAGGTGTTTCATTCCTGCAGACATCTGAATTTTCAGTTTTCCTGCTTAACGCTGCAGTGCTGTGCTGTTGAACCCCCTCGCTTTTCCTTTGCTCCCGTTGCTCTGCCTCATCCAATGACGCACCTGTGCCAGCTGTCACATACGGGCATTTGTCCAAAAGCAGTGACTTAGTGGCACGCTCCTGGCTCTGCGCTGCTGTCACTTCTAAACACCGATTGCTCCTTTCTGAACTCTGCAGAAAAACATTCGCCAGTGTGAAGGTCTCAAGCTACCATTAGAGCAGCTGTTTATCATTAGTTTAACAGCTAAATGTATTGCTTAGTGCAATTTAAAATCTAGTGCTTCATCTGTCCGTAAAGTCTTACAGTTTTTCTACTTTGAAACATGTTTTCAAAGTAGATTTTGCAGATTTTTTTTTTTTTAATTTTTTATTTATTATGTCCCTGAATTGTATCAATAATCAGATCAAGGAGCAGTAACAACTTAAGGATCCAGCTTCTGGCTGGAGGAATGCACCAGTTGGTGGCTGGGGAGGATTTCACTTCTCCAGGGTTTACAGATGTGGTAAATTCAGTGCTTAATAATCAGTTTGTAGCAACCGAGTAACTCCCCAGAAGGCTGAAAGCGCAGTGCGATTCCTCTATCACAGTGTCTCCAAAAGCGAGAAGAGAGAACAAGCCAGAGCATTTTGATTTTACTCAGGTTTACTTATGTTTGCCTTGAAGCAGTGGTATTCTTCCTCTTCTGCAACGTTGTGGAGCCTGGAGCCAGAACTTGCTCTGTGCAGCAATTTAGAGAAACTACCCAAGTCTGAGACTTAATATCAGTGAACGCATAGGAGATTTACTCATGTTGAATGGGGTGTAAGTGCTTGTAACCGTATTTTCTTCTTCCCTGCAGGCTGGACGAAGTTTGCACGGTTGACGCGGGCCCTGACGAACAGCCGGAGCGTGCTGCAGCAGCTGACGCCGATGAACAAAGCTGAGGTGGTGCACAAGCATTCCCGCCTGGCTGAAGTAAGTGGGACAGACACATTCCTTCTTTAGGCAGGAAGAGATGAGAGAGGGAGGAGGAACAACATTTCTGTTAATAAATAATATTTTTAGGGTGATGTTTCCAGATTCTGATTTTTCGGCCTCTGCTCTCCTCTTCCTTAATAAGCACTGTGTGCCAAGTGTATATTTCCAGGACAAGTCATGCTCTTTCAGTCATCTGATGGCTTGGGCTAGAATAGGCATTAGAGCCACCCAATCCCCTTCTGTGAGTTGGTTGCCTTCCACCAGCTCACGCTGCCCAGGACCTCATCCAGCCTGGCACTGGGCACCTCCAGGGATGGGGTGCCCACATCTCTGTGGGCTGCACTGCCAGGGCCTCACTGCCCTGTGAGTAAACAGTCTCCTCCAAATGTCTGTATCTCCCCTCTTTCAGTTTAAAATGGTTCCTCATTTTCCTTTCACTTCCAGACTACATAGCAAGTCAGTCTCCCTCCTGTATATAAGATCTGTTTAGGTACAAGAAGACCACAATGAGGTCTCCCTGGAGCCTTCTCTTCTCCAACCTGAACAAGCCCAGCTCCCTTGGCCTTTCTTCACAGAAGAGGTGCTCCAGTCCTCTGATCATCTTCATATTCTTTCTCTGGTTACACTCCAACAGCTCTGCATCCTTCTTATGCTGGGGACCCTAGGTCTGGATGCAGTATTCCAGACGGGGGCTTCATGAGGGCAGAGTAGAGGGAGACAGTCATGGCAACAATCTCTTGGTCACTCTTACAAGGTCTAATTTCTGAATGCAGCTCCAAGTTTGCTGATTGCTGCTTAGCTTGGGATGCAGTTCGGTCTTCAACTTGCTGTCTCACAGCAGCATGGAACCAGACTCTGTGTTTCTGAGTCCCATGAAGGGTCAGAAACCATTGTGAGTGCCCACTTCTGGGCAAGTGGGGTTGTTCGAGAAGCCAGGTACTCTTCTTTGGAAGCATCCCCGCCTAGATCCATGGGGTTGTACAGGCACACTGACTGTACATATACCTTTAAGCTCAACTTTCTTGGAAAAAGTCATTCCTGAAGTATTTTGCTAATAATTTTCTTCTTCAGAACTGATGAAATGAACTCTTTGGCAGGTTGCAAACATCTCCTTAACAGTGCAGATGGTGCAACAAGTGAAAGCCTTCAGGTTAACTGATGAAACAGAGGTACTGCTTTCATCTTCATGTCATTGGTAATGAAAATTATATGGGTAAAAAATGTGGTCAAAATATACGGGCTACTAAATGTGACAGCCCTATCCCCCTCATGCCTGAGAGATTGTCCTCAGTTTGGTGCTAAGAATTCACAGCAGTTTTAAATGCTTTTTTCATTGTTGTTGTCTTGTTTTTCCTTTCTTGTCTAAGTGGACTTGTGTATCACAAGCTTTACGTGGAATGAAATCAGAATGGAAGCCTACAATTTTCAAGGTGCTGGCAGCATGATGTTTTTCAAGAATTATCCCATACCAGTAGCTTTGCTGACTGCTGAATGATTCTCACTTGTTTTTCTAATTGATGACATTTCCAAGTTCTGTAAATCTGGTTATATTTCTGAGTGCTTTTGTCTGGAAAAAGATTGGAGAAGGTATGGTAGCTATATTCAAACATGTCTAAAGCAGTTGCATGGAACAGGAAATGGTTCACCATGCCCACTGTAGCTAGAGGAAAAACTAATTGAAGTTGCAACAGGGGATTTAGGACATGCAACAGGAAAAGCTCAAGTGAAGGTGAAGGTTGTTTGTGGGAATAGGTTTTGGGGGGAGTGCACAGTCTCCTCTCTTACAAGATTTTGCAGCTTCAGAATGCTTTAGAGGCAGAGTGTGCCAGGAATGCAGAGTGGGTTGCTTTTCCCAGGTAGAGATGTGCCATCGCCGTTCAGGCACCATTTCCCATACTTCTGTATCTGAGGAGGTGCATTTTCCTCACAGCTCACCCCTGGCAGAAGGTACTGCCCACCTTACTGGCTTTGCCTCTTATCAGTCATATTAGTTAGTTGTAAGCAAGAACCATTCAGTGTCTGTGATGAATGGAATTGACTAACAAGATACTGTATATTCTTTAGTGGTTTAAAATTAAAAATTCACGCAGCATGAAATAAATAATCATTATAGTTCAGTAGTCTCCTCAGCCACTTGCCACCCACACACCATGTCAAAATCAGCATGCTATTGTGCTAAGAATAATAATTATGCCTTTATTGTACCATGGGATCTTCTAAGCACTCTACCACCAGAGGCATAGGGAACTATCAAGCATATGTTCATCACATTCATCCTGAGTCCAAGGAAAATTATTATTCAATTTATAGTGAGTTACTGTTTCCAACTCCTGCCTCACTGAATGAGACAGGAAACAAACAGATCTGGAGAAACCATGGAAAGTAGTCCCTGTCCTGATGTATTGTGATAGTGAAGTGTGAAAATCTTGTCCACAAGTGAGGCCAGAAAGAGGATATAATTGGAGATAATCTTCAGTTTAAGTCAAAGCCAAAATGGTGTTTTGGCATTTTGGCATTGAAGAAAGTTTCATGGGAAGAGAAAAGAGCACTGGTTGAGTGTGTTGGGGGAATGCATTGCTTTAGCCTGAGAAAGGATGCATGGATCCACGAGTGAGTTCCCCATGCCTGTTGGGTTAGATACAGGAGTGCTGCATGTGAGTTTTGAATTGCACACTGGGAAGGATGGAGGTTGATATGTTTGTGGGTCTCTCCAGGGGCTTTGTGTCTGTAAGGGTCTCTGGTGAGCCCCTCTGGATCTGGGCTGCTTGGCATTGCGTTGTTGGTTGGCTGGAGCTCAGCGCATGGCTTTGTGTTACGTCTGAGCTGATGGCAGAGGGGCAGTTGTGGTCTCCTGGAGGTCTCTGCTGCACTCTTGCCGCTTCCCATGTTTTATGTCTAGTGGTTTTCTGACCACAGGATAGATTTATTCAATTTAGGCTAATTCTGTAGAAAACAAATGGGTCGCTAGTGTAACAGGAAGTTAATTTTTCATTATATCAGCTTAGCTCGTTTTCCTTAAATGATATGACTGCTAAATCTGACATTAAGGAACGGTGGGAACAGGTAGGCACAGGGAGGTTTGCACCCCAGCTTACCGAATGACACTAAGCCAGATCAGACATATTGGGAAACCACACCATCCTCCACAGAGCGAGAGAGGCTGCTGCTGTTATCCCTTAGTGATTTCTGGAGAAGAGGTTTTTCAGTTGAGCCAGGTTTTCTCTTGCTGATCTCAGTAACAATTTTTTTCGTCTTAAAAATAATGCTGTAAAGAATTAATGGAGAATCTGTATCTGGAACGCTGCAGTTCGTATTCTTAGTTGTGCTGTTTATTCAGAACCATTCACTCCTCTTCACTGAGCGCCCATTCTGCATTTGATTGCTTTTAGGCATATGAGGCTGCTATTTGCAATCTAACTGTCCTGCAAATATGGTGGATTAGTATGGGGCAGTCACAGAGCTGAAATGAGTTTAAGATTGCTGGAATTGCTTATTTTATCCTGTGCATACTTGAGACCCCCCCAAAGTGGAAAGGTGTGATTAGTTCCAAAATACACATGAATCTTTCAGTTGTCAGCACAGTGTATTACCATGCTGTATGTTCCTTTGTGTTGGACTGAGATAAGAAGTAATTAGATCAGCTGAGAAGAATGTCTTGACTGAATTTGGCTTGGTTCCTTTGCAGTGTTTCGAGTTCCACAATTTACAGAAATGAGCACAGAGGTGGTTATAGTCACATGGAAAAAAAAAAAAAAGAGAAGTAATTACAAGAAATAAAAGAGAACCCACTGATGTTATTGAGCTTGTAAAGGCAACAACTTTTTGAAGAAAATAGATAGACAGGAGGCATGGTATTACCACGGAGTTAGGGCAGAAGTTGTGTGTGTTATTTTAGAAAGAGGTCAGCCTGCAAGGCTGATGTGTGGCTAGATAGGGCATTGCTGTGGCTGAACAGTGGTTTAAAACAGAGACCAGATATGAAGGATTAATCTTGTTAAACCTCCAAGTGTGAATGAATACTTCACCTTTGTAACTGCAGGGCATGAGCCCATGCCATGGTGCCCATGACCTGTTGGCATAGAGCTTTTCTGCCCTTGCTATAGGCTTGGTTTCCCATGAGTACATCTGCAGAGACCTGCCTTTATGCAAGGTTATCCTCGTGTGCCCTCCTTATAGCTATCTCTATTCTTTCTTAATGTGACTTATGCACCAACATGCTTGCTGGGTAAATAAATCAAATAATGTAGAAACTGTGGGTTGTCTTGGAATGTCCAATGAATACAGTCCTGTCTTTGTGCTTCTCCTTACAGAAATCTGTGAAATCCCTAATTGGATCACGTTAATTGAAAACAGTAGCGTTTTGTTTTTTTTTTCTCCTCTTACAGGTTCTCCAGCTGGGATCTGATATTCTTCCTCAGTACAAGCAAGAAGCCCCAAAGACTCCACCGCACATTATACTACATTATTGTGCTTTTAAGACCACTTGGGACTGGGTCATCTTGATTCTAACCTTCTACACAGCAATTATGGTTCCATATAACGTCTCCTTCAAGACGAAGCAGAACAACATTGCCTGGCTTGTGCTGGACAGTGTCGTGGATGTTATTTTTCTGGTTGACATTGTTTTGAACTTTCATACAACCTTTGTTGGCCCTGGTGGAGAGGTTATATCTGATCCCAAACTCATAAGGATGAACTACCTGAAGACGTGGTTTGTGATTGATCTTCTGTCCTGTTTACCGTATGACATCATCAATGCCTTTGAGAATGTGGATGAGGTAAGCTGTTGTAGTCCACCGCTAAATAAGTGTTTTAATTAGGAATTAATTTAGGGGTCTGCTTCCCTCCGTCTGGCAGCAGTAACAGGCAACATAGGCCTGTGCAAACATGCAGGAATGGCATTAGGCCTCCCATTTCAGATCAGACCCAGAGCTTGCGTTATGAGTTCCTCATCTGTTGCAGGACAGCCTAACGCAGCTTTATGTAAATAATCAAAATTCTCTTTCTGCTGTGGCTGAAACTCAGAGGCAAATGCCTCTGAGTGAGCATTTTTAAAATCCTGCAGACAATACTGTAATTTTCTTGTGTTGTGTTTTTCAATGACTGATTGAGAAGGAAGTTTATCTCCCTTTTATTAAAAACATTTCTTAACTTAGTGCTGGAATTTTAGAAACTGTTTGAGGAGAGAGAACATACATATCTTAAAGGGACACTGAATTAATGCTTTTTAACTGCTGAATGTATTAACGTTTAGTAAGTCGAGCTTGAAGCCTAAGATAACAGAGAGAACAAGGAATAACCAGGACAAATAATACAGACACAAGTCAATGCAGAGAAAATTCATTATTAAAATGCAACTATAATGGCATTAGGATGTGTTTTAATTTTTCTCTAGAGCCTTTTATCTTTAGGACCACAAACAGATGAAAAAGACTGTTTGGTTTTTTTTTTTAAACATTTTAACACTTTTTTTCTTACAACACTTTGTTTTTTCAATTCCTAAAAAAAATCTGCATTTATGTATCCTCACTTTAAGAAATCCCAGTTTATATTGTTGAATGCAGACTTTTGTGGTGCCCTTAAAATTCCATCCCTGTCTCTGGGCTGTGTATCTTCTTCTGACATTGTTCCATTTTATTTATAGAGAATATGACAGAAGTGATAATACTTAGTGCTTAAATTCAAGATCGTATGAAGGCTGCCCGTCTGGAATCAGGTTGTACAGTCAGGCTGTGTAAGGAGGTGGCATTATCAAGGTTGTAAATACACAGCTTTTTACCAGAACAGTTTCAGAAAAGAGGAGTTGGATTTTTATAAAAATTCAGTGTTGCTTTCAGATTTTTATGTTTTAATATGTAAAACAAACAGAAAATTTCTGTGCCCAAGCCATGCAGATTTAAACAACTGAAGAGCTTAAGCTCTTCCTCTAATGTATACATGGGAGGTAAACCATCTGCAGTGCTTATGACAGCAAAGAATTGTTGGCACAGTGCTTTATAAGTGAGGCACACTTACAGTGGCAAACTTTAACTAAAATGTAGTAACAGTAAAAAGGTAGCAGCTCTAGGATCACTGCAGTTCATGATATGATTTACCTTCAGACAAATGCAATACCAGCTCCTTTTTAGCAAAAGAACCAGTGGCAGCATTTCTGTCTTGTGAAATAATGCATTACAGACCTCCAGCAGACCCTTGGGTGTAAGTACTCCTGTACTTAATTTCAAACCCTTTCCAACCCATGCTTTCTCTGTCACCTGCAAAGAAGTGATTTTGAAAACAGGTATGTAAACAGGCAGTCTTCCTCCCTGGGTCTGCATTTTCCCTTTTCTCTGATCATATGTCTTTGTTTGTGATGTGTACGTCCTTTAAGCTGGTTGGTGTGTTCCGTGTGGCTCCAGTTACTCTGCACTTCATATTCATTTCACATTTAACATTCTTTTTCAATGTTTTCTTCTCTGGGACTTAAATTCTTCGCCCTGTAGCAGCAATGTGCTTGAACACTATTTCAAAAAGAAATAAATCGATAACCTTAATTTGGAAGAAATATCCTGATTGATTGAAAGGAGAGTGTTTCTCATTAGAAAGTGAGTGTTTCTTCCTTAAGGCGAGTGGAAGAGGGATAAGATCTTCTAGCTCTTCTTTCTGGTAGATTTTTGCTCTTTATCTTGATGCTGTATGTTGGGTAAAGGAATTTCTCTTTATCATTAAATTTGTGGTTGTTGCATTTCCAGAGAAGTTGGTAGGAAATTGAAGCTTAGTGGTAAAGATGCTGTTGCTCTTTGGATTCTTGATGTGGACGCAAATTAGAGTGAATTGCCCTGAAAGCCAGCAGAGTGAAGGATTCCTTTCCAGATTTGCTCCCCTTGTGTGTCCCACCTCCAGCCACTGCTGGTTTTTTTCACATAAGACATCAGAAGTGCTTTTATTAGTTACTAAAGGATTCTGTAGGTGGGTGGGAGTGCAGTGCAGGCAGCTTCTTCCCCTCCCCATGAGCAGGTCTGGGATGCATAAGGAATAATGTGGCAAGGAAGGTGAGGTTTGTGGCTCTATGTTCAGTGCATGTGGATTTGGTTTTAGCCCAGGCATAATAAAATACAAGCTGCCATTTCAGTGCCATCTACTTCAGGGTATGTGTTTGCTAGCCTCTGCTCTTATAGGTGCTTGGAAGTTTCTTATGCAGAGGCTGAGTCAATAACAAAATGTTGTATGCACTTGATGGTGTTTTATGAAGTTATAATTAAGGAAAGGAATAGAAAGCTTTACCAAAGAAATATGGAAAATCATAGAATCACGAAGGTTAGCAAAGATCTCTAAGATCATCCAGTCCAACCGATAATGGTAATGTAAGCTTCCTTGCTGAGGACTGGAGTTCTCCAGGTAGAATCATAGAATCATTAAGGTTGGAAAGACCAATAAGAACATGTAGTCCAGCCAGCAGCCTATGCCTGTAACTGCTCCAGACCATGTTACTTAGTGCGTTATCTACCTGTTCTTGAAAATGTCCAGAGATGGTGACTGTATCATCTCCCTGGGCAGCCTGTTCCAGTACCTCACCAAAATACAAATACGACCTTGGCCAGAGTAGGAACAGTGCCTTTTTCATTACAAACACTGTGGCAAAGCTGCAGTCTTGTGATATTCCAACCTGAAAAAGCATGACTGTAAATCAAAGTTGCTTTGCTGTTGAGTGGACGTAGAGCTTCAGTAGGTGGATGTGATGAAAAGGATTATGAAACACAAATTGAGAATTGGGGGAATTAAGTTGATTTGATGCAGATTTAGAGGTGTAGGTTCCCATTGCTGGAGCCAGGCTGTTACATTCTGCTCTCAGGGATTTATGAGAATGTGGGGAAAAGGCAAGGTAATGAGAGAGAGATGCCTTGCACAGCTCAGAGTGATCTAAATTGATGTGATGGATGAGGAATTAAGTGGCTAAACGGTATTGAGAGGGTAGAAAAACAAGGTAAAATAGGTTGAAGAAAAATAATGTGGGAGAGAGGAAAGTGGCATCCTTAGTGGAATACTTGCCTTATTTAAGAAAATTGGTAGGATGAGATTGTCCCAGAAACCTCATGCATGGCATCTTTTCTAATTGGGAAATATTACTTGCACTGAAATACATTCTGGCTAAAGCAAAGCCATACAGAAAATCATTCATACGTAGCAGTGTAAGAAGGGACAGTACTAAACAGGGTGAGAAACCCAGCTAGTTTTCTAGGTGTAACGAAAACGGGAGGTATGACTCAGAGCCCCTGAAACTGGGCTGTATTTTTTGTTCTTGTTGCGATTTCCATGTAGACCCAAAGATTTTGGTTATGTGTAATTCCTATTGTTAGTAGCCTGATTAAAAGCCTGTAGAAATTTGAAGTCTAATCCCATTGCATGGAGTCTTGGGCTGAATCTGCAGCAGATGGATTTACAATGTGCCCAATGACACCGGTCCTTTTGCTTGTTCAGATAGCTTGGTCAAGCCATGCTTTAGTTCCTTTTGGGAGGAGATGTGTGGATTTATTTTCAAAGGAACATGGGGTATTTTGGAGATGTTTGGAGCCTTGCAAATGGGAGAATTCCCTGCAGCTGGAAACACCCCCGGTGCCCACGCTCAGATAAGAGCTCTTCATCATGCTGCTGTTGAGAGCTGCGTTTGAGTTTCTGAAATTTAGTACAGAGAACAGCCTCAAGACTAAGTGGGTGGATGAGCTTTTGTAGGCAATCTACCTCCTCAAAGTACCCATTTGGATGTTTGGAAGATCCTGGTGCACTTGATGTGCTCAGTTTTTTGTTTTTTTTTTCCTGCCAGTTTTCACCTAGTTTCATGAATTTCTGAGATCGTAACAAAAGGAGATCTTGAAGATTTAGCTCAATTCTGCCAAAGGTGTGGCTCTAGAATGACATGGCAAGAACTGCAAAGAGTGGAGTGGGATGCTGGGATAGCCAAACAAATAGTTTTCAAATTAGTTGTATACAAGACCATCTTTTCTGCAACAATTAATTTTCGTGAGCTACTGGCTGAAAGTGGAAGCAGATATTTAAATGAGATAAAGCTCTGAAATTCTGTGTCTCTTGTTTAATAATGTAAGACTACATGACCCAGTGGCCTTTAGAATTCAGTGATCTGAGCAGGACATCGTAAGGCATGGAATTTTAAGTATAATCTACTTTTAATTACTGTAATTGATCAATTTCAGTGATGGCAGAACCTTCTTTACATCACTGCTGTTAGCTAAAACAGTCGTGTGTAAACTGAATGCAAATACAAGCTGGTACAACTGGCTTCACCATGCTCACGTCTGCAGTGTTTTATTGCAAGCATTCCCTTTTCCAAAGCTGCTTGAAGAAGGCTTTACAGACCCCAGTGGTGGACTGAGTGGTGTGATCAATGTGGGGATAAATTGACACATTTCAAGAATGTAGCTCTGGACCTGAAATAATATCTGACAAAATAATTCCCAGAACTAAATCCCTGATGCAGCCAACTGTTAAACTATGTTGAAAACTCCAAGCAACACAATGACAGATACGCTAAGCCTGGGACCTAGCATTTTCTCCTTTGTTATGCGGTGGGAAGGCAATTAAGTATGAAGAACGCTGTCATCCTGCTGCAGTGTGCAGAAAAATGTAATATACTAATATAGTGGCTTGGTAAAGATGTCTAAATATAAGTGTAGCCAACCACGGATGACTTGACATAGATGTTTAACTATATTCCCCGTCACTTAGGTGCAGAATTGCAGCAGTTGTTCTTAGCTTTTTCTTTTTTTTTTGAGCTACAGTTCTGTCTGCCATACATTAATGACCAACTTTGTAACTGCTGTAAGAGGATGGCAGTTTTGGGATGTTTGAGCAGGTTCCTAACTGGAGGTGCATAGATGTCATTTTGATATGTGGGAAAACTTGTGATGGGAAGTGTCTGAAACTCGGTTGATGCTAAAGGCATGGTGTGTATGATAGTGGGAGGCAGATGTTGGGTACAAGCACTTTAACTTGAATTGTTAGTCAGAGCCATACAAAGAAACAAAAAATCTAATTAGGGCAAGTTGTATGGGGAGAACTTTCAAGGAAAGCTTTGTATCCTGTGGATGCTGTCTCTTGCAGAGGAGGAGGTGTTAATGGAGGAGACAAGGCACATGAAGTAATCCAGTCAGATACTGAATTAAGTAATGCTGATGGTAATAGCATAAATCCACATTATTGAGCTTGTGGTGCACAGCCATGAGTGGAAAGAGTCTCAGTCTTTGGGTATGCAGGCAGTTGCTATGCACAGAATGGATCCCATCCCTCTGGAGAAACTAATTGTATGGCTGGTGGTTTACTTAGACACATTTTCCTATAGATAGAGAGCCTTGTAACCCAAGAGTGGGTTGTTGTTACCCATAGCCCTTGGCATTAGGGCTACACATAGCTTCAGAAATGCTTGCAGAAATACTGCAGCTCGTGTTACTCTCTCCTGATATTTCTTCTCTTTTCCTTCTTATATTTGGGATAGGAAACTTTTGGTTTCTTGTTGGCTAGAATCTACTGAATCACAAATTCAGTAGCTGTCCTGGCTGCTGGGACTCCCCTTCCTCTCCCTCCCTTTTGGCCTCCATCTGCCTTCTCTAAATAAGTGAAAATTACAGTATTGTATGATATCATTATCTTTTAATGATATCATCATCATTTTTTACGATATCATTGCTCAGTTGGGTACCCTGGTGTACTAACAAAAATAACAGAAGTCCTCATACATCTCAACTGGAATCTAAAGTAAATATTTGGAAGTCTTCCTTCTTTTTATAACCTCATTTCTTCAGTGTCTGAAATGTTTTGAGCTGTGTGGCTGTACCATAAACAGTTCACTGGAATTGTATTTACGGTGTTATAGGTTATTGATATTTTTCTTAGGGGGAAGAAGCCAACAGAAAAGCTTCCCATTTCCATGGGGTGAAAGAAAGGTCCTGAGTAATAAATTCGGAGATGCTTTCAGGGACTGCACGAGAAAATGTACTTGCTTTCATTTTGCTTTAAGGACTCGATTTTGTGCTTACTACATTCCCTACTTCCACTGCTATCAGAGATGCAGGACCAGACGTTAAATGGGCTCAGACTGGACCCAGGGTTGAGGTAGCTTCTGCAGAAGCCATGTCCCTTATTCCAGTGTAGATTTATATAATTGAATCAAACCATAATTTCAGTTCTTAAAGTGGTGATAAATCAGAAAAGTTGCTTTTTTATTTTTATCATTTCAGCATTTTGATTTGTATGTATGCAACTTTATTGCTCTAATTGATTACCTAAAATAAATGGTTTCTGAGATATGTTGGAAGATTTATTTCAACATTAGCTCCAGTAAAGACGCATTAAGGAGCTAACCAGAGATTTTAGAGCTAAGCTCTATTTAAGTAGCTCAGCTTGAAAATTTCTTTTGGGAGTGATTTGCTAGTTGAATTTCAAGCAGCTTGTCTGTCCTTCTGGATGGTCCTCCTGTGCAATAGAGAAGAATACCTGCTGGAGATGGGCCTGCAGATTCACCCTGTACCCAAATGCTCCTTTATCTGAAGTGTCACTCTGTCCCCAGATGCTCATTTCTCACTAATACAAGTGTGACTAGTTCAGATGTGGACCTCTTCACAGTGTAGTTTAGACTGAGATGAGATGCAGCCTGCCCTTGAGATTGTATGTAATTCACCTCACTTCAGCTTCTTAAAGAGTAAGACCAAAAATGCGGCCCGCGCCCGGCAAAAAAAAAAAAAAAGGAATAAGGGAAAATACAGAGGGACCATTTGAGTCACTGACTCATGTCTTTAGTGGGCAGGTTCATCCTATCATCCTTGTGATAAACTGATCAAAATCCGCCTTAATTCATGGTGTCTGCAAATCTGTCTTAATTTGCAGTCTGCTTGGTTGTCCCTGTGCCAGCCTTCTTGGTTACTTTAAATATTTCTTCTTTTTCCCTCATGTTTATCTCTTTGATGTGCTTAGAAAGAACAGTCACCCCCCGCACACACGCACATTGATTTTCCTTTAAGTAGTCTAAGCAAGCTGATCTTGTCTAGAAACGTTTTTATGAAAGGGCTTTAGAATTTTTTTTTTCCTGCACATCATTGTGTTTGAATACATCTATTTAGAGCTGAGTTGTAAGAGTCCATCACCTCCTTGGGAATGGGGCTTGGCTTTCCCTCTTGCCCTTGGCAGCACTCACCTGATGCATCCTGGAACTGGATTAACCTTTTCTGTGAGGGCAACCCACTGATTTCTCTGAGTCTCCGTGTTTTTAATTAGAGTACCCAAACATTTCTTATTCTCCATCATTTTCAGCTAAAGAGGTTTGTCATCAGAGAGGGCTGTCAGAAAATCTTGGCAAGACCCCAGCTAACCTAAGCTTAGCAAACCCATGCTGCTGTATTGATTGCGTTTTGATTTATCTCAGTGTTTCTAATTACTCTTTCTCTTAACATTTGTTCGGGTAGTATATCTGTTTGTTTCCTTCTTGATGCATTAAGTTTTCTGAAAAACATTTACATCATCTTTGAAAACTAAAGCTACCTAATTTAATTTTCAGCCCATCTGTATTATTTTTACATCACTGCAGCCTGGTCGCTTTGGTTGTTTGTTTTTTTTTTTTTTCCTTCTCTCCATTTATGAGTGTGAAGAATCTCTGAGTATTTGTTTCAGCGTTTGTTGCAAGGAAATGTTTGACCTGACATTTGGCAGTTCTCGCTTTATACCTATTTATTTACTTATTCTTTTGCCTTCTGAGATGTAATGTTTTTTCTTGAGCATTTGTTTGTTTGTTTCATATGTCCATTCTTTATTTCTGTTTCATTCTTTGGGATGATGATTTCTGTTTAGAACTGATGCTGAGCTTTACAGATTTTGTTCCTGTCTTGAGTCACAACCTCTGATAGCCTTTGGTACCTTTTGAAGTAAGGACACTCCAGGCGACCTCACCTGTCAAGTGTCCGACTCCCATCTCTCCCACTCCACTTGCCTTCCCTTGTTTCTATCTGTAACTCAGTATGATACCATTCATAGTTCATCTGCTGTTGCACTTTTGAAATCAAGCTAGTCCAGTTTACTCTGAGTTTGTTCATTTTTTGTGAACCAGTTCAATTCCTTTTTCGAGTCAATGGAGACTTCTGCAAATTCCTATCAGAATGAAATATAGTATAGCATCACTTGCTATGGAGTAATTGGCTGTTCACTGAAGAAATAAGCATGCCATTGCATCTGCAGAAATTCTTGTCCTACTGTTATTAATAACGTTTATTCTCCAAACTCATATTGAGAAAGTTAAGTCACATTGTGAGACAGTGCTCTGTAATATCTGTCTCTGTAATAACATAATACAGGTTTGGATGCTGCTCAAATCTGGACTATCCAGATTTCTGAGGATAGGTTTAATTTCCCTTCTGTAAGCTGTGTAAGCGATAGGCTTCAGCCTCTTTGCATTCAGTGAGGGGGGAGAGACAGCTGCAGGAGATGACTCATCCCACTGCTGCCTGAAAACCTTTCCTGACATGCTCCTCTCTTCATGTACCGGGGGGGAAAACTGGCTAATTCACATAGATCGGGTGGCCTGCTATAGGGCTGCAGCATTGTGAGAGCTGAACCCCATCCCAGGAGGCTGCTTAGAGCTCAATCATGGTGTAACTTGGGCTTGTGTGCCGCAGGTCGGCCTGCATGATACCGTTTTGCTCTTGCATGGAGATAACCAGTAATGAGCGGCGTCCCCCAGGGGTCTGTCTTGGGACCAGTGCTCTATAACATCTTTATCAATGACACTGATGACGGAATCAAGTGCACTCTCAGCAAGTTTGCTGATGACACCAACCTGAGTGGTGCGGTTGACACAGTGGTAGGAAGGGATGCCATTCAGAAGGACCTCAACAGATTGAAAGGTGGGCCTGGGTGAACCTAATGAGGTTCAACACAGTGAAGTGCAAGGGTTTGCACTTGGGCCGGAGGAATCCCAGGCATCCATACAAACTGGAAAGAGCAGTCCTTGAGAGCAGCCCTGCAGAGGAGGGCCTGGGGGTCCTGATGGATGAAAAGCTTAACCTGAGCCAGCTCGGAAAGCAAATGGTATCCTGGGCTCCATCAGAAGGGGAGTGGCCAGCAGGGACAGGGAGGTGATTGTCCCCCTCTACTCTGCTCTTGTGTGGCCCCCTCTGGAGTACGGTGCCCAGGTCTGGAGCCTCCAGTACAAGAAAGACAGGGAGCTGTTGGAGGGGGTCTAGAGGAGGGCCACAAAGGTGGTCAGGGGGCTGGAGCACCTCCCCTACAAAGATAGGCTGAGGGAGCTGGGCTTGTTCAGCCTGGAGAAAAGAAGGCTGCGGGGTGACCTCATTGCAGCCTTTCAGTACCTAAAGGGAGCCTATAAACAGGAGTGGAATCAACTCTTTTTGAAAGGGTAGATAACTGCAGGACAACGGGAAATGGTTTTAAGTTGAGAGTGGGAAGATTTAGGTTGGATGTCAGGGAGAAGTTCTTTACAGAGAGAGTGGTGAGGTGCTGGAACAGCTGCCCAGAGAGGTTGTGGATGCCCCGTCCCTAGGGGTGTTCAGGGCCAGATTGGATGGAGCCCTGGGCTGCTATGAAATGTAGAGGTTGGTGGCCCTGCATGTGGCAAGGGGTTTAGAGATTCATGATCCTTGAGGTCCTTTCCAACCTGAGCCATTCTGTGATAAAGAATCCTGGGTTATGTTTTATGAATGCAGGATGCTGTCAGTGCTTTGGATCTAGCAACTCTTAAGTTTATTAACTAAAATTTAGTTTAAGAAGGTCCGCATGTGCTGTGATCACTTTCTTGACTGTGGTGAGATGCCCTAAAATGGTTCATAGAAAGGTCCTCAGTTCTGGTGCTTAGTGACTCCATAAATTCGTCAAAACCACCATGTGCTGAACATCAAGATCTAGAGAAAAGTTTTTCTTATTTTCCTCTAGCCTCATCTGAAGGCAGTATTGTGTGTTAAATGGTGCAGTACCAATCCCCATTTTCAGAGCCAGAAGGATATAAGTGTTGGAACACATTTAATTTGCATGTTTTTCTTTCTCCCTTTTTTTTTTTTTTTTTTTGTCATTGCTGTGGCATATATGCCTGCAGCTAACAATGTATAAACAAAAAATCATGGAGTGAAATCTAATCAAAAAAGTGCCCAGAGTAAAAAACACATTGTTCCCTAACAGGAAAAAAAAATAAATGCACAAATGTACTATTTCACTGTATGTACTGGGATTTAATTTTGCGGCTTGAGCAGATTTTAGAGAATTTAGATGGTAGAAAATGGCTGCTTATGCCTTTATTTTACGTTTATGCAGTAATTTCCTACCACAGAAAAGACTTATTAGATTAGCAAGTAACCAGCTGATTAAATTTTTTATGCGTTTTACAAAGATGCAGCTCTGCTATTCTTAGAATTGCTCCTTCTACAGCAGATCCTCCTCTTGTGTTTTCCAGCTGAGGAGAGGACATCTCCGGTGCTAACACCAACTTGAATTATTTCCTGCACTTGTTAACCTGCATTTTCCTTTGGTGACAATGTTCCCTTTATCCTCTTGCATGTCTGACTCTTGACCCCTGCGTAATGTGACTTTGAAAGCTTCATTCTTCCTGCTGACTGCCTTATCAGGGATTCATTACGTGTGGGAGAGCTTAGCTCCCACTTCTGGCTCAGGGTCCAGAGGTCTGTTCCTGCTGGCTGTACTGCAATTGCAAAAAAGATCTTGCTCAGTCTTTGGTCAGAAAAATTTAGCCGGAAGCAGACATGCAGCTTAAAGGCTTCTTTTCTCATTGAAGACTGAAGTTTGATAATGTGGTAGCATTTAGGATCTGAAATGAGAAAGTTCAGGTAGCTGTAACAGGAAGGAATGGTCCCCTCTGCATTTCAGAGCGATATCCCCCCACTATCAAACTGAATTAATTTTCTCAGCATATAAGAAAAATTGAGAAAACAGATTTTGCTAGATGCTGAAGTCAATAAGCTTTGATTTGTTTATTCATGAATGGATTTAATTTAATTCTGAAGTTGAACATCTTTTCCCCAGAAATGTCCTTCTGGATAAATTTGACATTGTCAGCTTCCTCTGTGGTGGTGCCTTCTGCTATCCACTGAATAGAAATGGCAGTGCAAAAGCTGCTGGTTCACAGCTACTGCGTGTCCTCTCCTGATCGAGGGTCCTCAGAAATCACGGGGAAACTCTCTGCAGTTGCACTGGTGTATGACTCATGCTCCTAAGCTGATTTGATTTGGGACTTCAGGTTCCAAACTTGACAAACAGAATGCAGTTCTGAAGTAGGTGGTTTTCCTGTTAGAAGATTTCTGTGACTGAGATGATGAAGAAGAGCAATCGGAATGAATGTCCTCTTCCGATGAAGATATGGTCATAAACATTGGCCAAAACCTCTAAGGACAGGGTTGGATAGTGTATACCATGAGATATTCTCAGTCAAAGAAACACAGAGCAACAGATACTACAGATTATTGCCCCCAAAAACCAAATATGGCAGTAGAACAGCACACACCCATCTCAGAAGGCAGGATTTGCAGTATCAAAAGCATGTATTATTTAAGTGATGCTAGCACCAAACTGGATCTTACGCTCCATTTAAGGTTTCTAATCACCTCTCTGTTCCATGAGTGCTGAGGTTATTTCAGTTAGAGCAGGTGCCTGCTCTTTAATAGAGAGGGTTTTGAGAGGCATTTGCTATGGAGCATAAATGCAGTTAAAAGAAAAATGAAATAAAAGGCAGCAAGTAATCAGCTGAATTAAAAACACCAAAATCTGTAATAGCTCAGGCTTGATTCAAGGCAGTTTTCAGTATAATTTTCAGCAAAGGGACTGTTGGTGTATTTTGGGCAGAGCTTTATGTATTAAGAGTTGGGCCAATATTGTCAAGAGGTATTTGAAGTATAAAGGTTCCTCTGACCAGCTGTAAGTACCCAGCACTTAATAGTGCAGTAAAGTCACATGCCCATTTAGTATGTGTCAAATTGCTCTTTCCTAGGTAGTGTTTTATGGAATGCGCTTCTAAGGCTCCTGACACTGTCTCAATATTTTGCAAAATTAGATGTGACATGTGACCTCTCAGTAAACGTATCTGATTATTTTTCCACAGAGCAGTGTGTTAGACTGAGCAGGCCTGAAGACTTAGAGGACTTTTGAGTAAGATTTGTTCAATTACTCTTTGGAAAGAATGCTTTTGAATGTCAGCTGAAACAGAACATTTCTCTTTGTTTTATACAATGATTTTTATCTTGGGTTTTAGGAAAAGAGAAGCTGTGGCACAGACTTTCTTCCAGGCTCTGACATGAATATATATTGTTATATTGTTATATTAGCTGTACTACTGCTAAACGGCCCGTGTAATTTAGGGAATGAAGATGTAATATAGATGGAGGATGGCTTTCTGGTCAGGGACTGACTCTTAGATTTGGATTGTATGGCAGTATAAGCCTTGTTGCTGGGACAAATGTAAACTACTGGGTGCAGAAAATGGATTTCAAGTTCAGATTTCAGATCTCTAGCTCCTCAGCTATACTCCTTGTAATGAACAACGAAAATGGAAATAATGTATATCTCTCTCTTTTTTTTCTTCTTATTTTTACATTAGATAATGTGATTTACTGTGACTCTGTGACAGTGTTTCTGACTCATACAGTATTCCACTGAAACCAATCCATTGCATAACAAACTCTTTGAAGAACTTCCCAGATTACTGCACAAGTTGACCATGCAGAGTGGCTCAAAGATATGTATCCCAAATCAATTAATAGGTAGATGTTTAGATGAAAATAAGAGTGATAAACTAGACTTGTATCTTGCATAAATGCAAAATACAGAAGTGAAATAGGGAAAATTCCACTTCCCTCTGTGATATTAGTCATCATGTGAGCTTGAATGCAAATAAAGAACTTCAATTTATTAAGGATTTGGGGATCTGAAACAAATTCCAGCAGGGTTTGAAAAGCATACAATAACTTTGTTGAACAGATTACATCTAACAATATCAGTTGCATTTCACTCTTCAAACGTTAATTGTGCGAAGAAACAGAGATGCAAAAGGGGGAAGATTCTCATATGGAAAACTCCAGAAAGTGAAGTTTTTTACTGTTTGATAATATAATTAGCCAGTGTTTTGACTAGACTGATTTGATAATGATGCATAGAAAAGGGCAATTTAATCTTGGCATGGTAACTAGGAATGTTTGCCTCATTGCTTTCTGTGTCTTAATTTCGACTTTCAGAATCTGGAGACATTTAATTTAATGTTTTATATTAGAAACCTTCTTTTGCAAAGCTTCTATTTTAAATCACTAATTAATTTAATGCACATGTTAGGCACTTCATGGGATTGCAATAGATCAGGAACATGGTTTTTTTCTTTCTGCATCTATAAACTGTTAAAATACATTGCCAACTGTGTGTAAGTAGAAGAACAAATACGTTTCTTGTTTCCTCTCAGACGTTTCCATCAACTTTTTGATTGTCCCTGTGCTTCCGTTCCATAAATATTTGTGCTTGCACTCACTTGTACTTCATTTATCTTGGCTGATAAAAAAAAACAAAAACTACTCAAATTCTTGCTTTAGGAAAGTATCTGCAATATCTGTTGATAGGCAAAGAAATTAACCCTCTGTGCAAGCTTTCTTGCCAGTGCTCTGTAGTCTGTATTGCCCTCACTTCGGAGAGGTGATGTGCCCACACAGTTTTTAGGTCTGTGTTCAGTCAGTGAGATATACTTACAAATTACAAAACTGGACGTTACATTAGCTGTAATAAAGCATACTATGAGATGGAGAGTGTTGGACTTGGACCAAAGTTAGCCAGCTACTGTCTGATGGATGCAAGAGCAACGGGCAGATTTCTATATTATTTTTAAAAGTAATTACAGTTACTTTCTGATGTTTCTCTTGCGCATCTGGTAATGCTGCAGGCTGTTGAGGCAGATGGACCACGCCACTTTGATCAGAGTGACAATCCCCCTTCCTTGGTTTTAATGTATTGCTGTTGGGTTCTGGGCAGTTTGGAGGAAAGCTCCCCTAATGGTGTACTTCAATCTCTGCTCCTCCACCATGTTTGACTTCGGAGGTCAAAGCAAAATGTACCATTTACTTCAAGTTGGTGAAAGTTCATCCGTGTTGTAACGAACATGCCATTTCTCACTTTGAATTTCACAGGATTCTTTTGTTACTTTGGAAGATTTAAGTTTGAACTAAGCAACTTATACAGCTATCCAATGCCAAACTTAATTGTCCCCTGCTGAGGACAAAAGTACTGCATCATCTCTCATCCAAGGCACTAGAAATTGTACAGAAAGGTTTCAAACAGCTGCAGGAATCACTGTAATTTTCTTTGTTAACCAGCAGGATTCCTCTGGTGAAATAATGATCTTTTTTCTTTTGTAGGGGATCAGTAGCCTCTTCAGTTCACTAAAAGTGGTGCGTCTTCTCCGACTTGGTCGAGTTGCCAGAAAGTTGGACCATTATTTGGAATATGGTGCTGCCGTACTGGTACTGCTGGTGTGTGTGTTTGGACTGGTGGCCCACTGGCTAGCCTGCATATGGTACAGCATCGGGGACTATGAAGTTATAGACGAAGTCACTAACACAATCAAAACCGATAGCTGGCTCTACCAGTTGGCACTGAGTATTGGGACACCATATCGATACAACACCACTGGCTCAGGGCAGTGGGAAGGAGGACCCAGTAAAGACTCCTTGTACATATCCTCTCTCTACTTTACCATGACAAGCCTTACAACGATAGGATTTGGAAACATAGCACCAACCACTGATGGAGAGAAGATTTTTTCAGTGGCCATGATGATGGTTGGCTGTAAGTAGAATTCGCTTTTACCGTGTTTAAGCCAAAGGTGATTGCATATGCAGTGAGATGATTGCATAGAATATTTGCAGTAAGCTTTTTGACACTGTAGAGAAACTGAAGTCCCTGTAAATGATCATTAAGTGAACTTGAATTTATAGTTAAAACTTTTAACTTGTTTGCAAGAATAAGTATAGTAAGTCCGTAAGTGTGTCCAGTGATAATTATGTATTGAATTAATATCCTCTTTTTTATACTTTAAAGATGGTTTCTATCACATTTAAAAGACCTTGACTGAAATTTGGTCAGAAGTTAGATTGTATACTCTAATCCACACAGCCTGATTGAGTTTTGCTTGTAAGTTTGGGCAGGCTTGGAAACATTTGAAGTGGGTTTATCCAGTTCTGTAAACATTTAGTGATTCCGTGGTGATTGTGTACTCTATTGCAGTGGTTTGACTTACAAGGCCAACAAGTTGACTTACAGCAGTCTCATAAGTGTGACGGCCTTTGTCACCAGCAAGGCTAGAAATGAAAGAACTCACAAAATCCTACAGTGCACCTTTGCTTCTTGCTGTTTCTCTTCTGAAATACTTTAAAAACAATAGTGGTAAAGCACATTTCCCATTTGCAGTGCTGCCAAAGTTAGATGACTGAGCAGCTCTCCAGGTTAACAAGACATTTCAAAATACAGCAAATGATGCTGAAGATGTTAATGCTGTTTGGCAAAATTATTTTCCTGTTAAATAAATAATGCTTGGTATTTCACTGATGCTTTCTATTTTCTAAGTTCCAAACGAACACTAAGCAATTATGTAACAAAAGAACAAACAAAACCTTTTGAAAATAAGATCTGCATAATCTCTCTGATAATTATCTCTGCTAACACTCTGAGCTCATCCCAGAGATGTACTGAACTTTAAAAAGTAAGTTTTCTAGCTAAAGTCTTTCTAGATCTTCAGAAGATTAAAGCTATTTATTTGGATATTTTAAAATGCTTATTTAAAAACAAGGTTGTGATTTTATGACTCTGGTTGAAGTGTGCTGCAATTAAATTTATTCTCAACAGAATCTTTAAATGATGGTTTGACGTGCTTCAAAACATTACAAAGTCCATAAGAAAACAAATCCCCAAGCTAGATCATTAATGAGCCATTGCAGCTGGGCTATGGAAAATCTATAGGTGCTGATTAGCTGTTTGTTGAAGCTGCTGGGTGGTATTCACAGAGGACTTGGGCTTTGGATAATGCAGTGGATTTAGAATGTTTTAAACGCAGTAATAATTACTTTCCTTGGCTTTTGGAGGGACTTCTGTTGCCCTGAAGAGGAGTGTCCCAATAGCAGTAGTAAATGATTTAGGGTGAGGTGAGAACCATAATAACAGATAATGATAATGGTTGTAATAATAACAAAATAATTACATGGCCTCAGTAAGTGAAATTAAATGGAGCTTGTAACCTGCTTTGTATTTGCTCTTCCTGGGTTGTGCACATCTTTCATCTCTGAAGCACAAGCCAAAGATGTAGAATAGGATCAGAATTACAGAATGATTTGCTTGGGAAGGGACCTTAAAGATTCCGTTGTCATAGCCTGCTGCCGTGGGCATTGATACCTCCCACTAGGCTAAGTTTGGTGATCAAATGGTTGAATCTCTTATAGCCACATCAGTGAATATTTGGTGATTTTCAGTTAATACATCCCACTATGATGACTGCTCCTGTATTCTAAAGGAACTGCTTGATTGGTTGAATACTGGTTAGAAAACAAGTCAGTTTCCAAATAGATACCAAGCAAATGCTTTGTCCTTGGAATATTTGTGCAGAGAAGTCAGATGTGCAGGATTGTGTAAACAGGCTTTGTAGTGCTAGCTGCTGAAAACATGGCAGTATAACATCAAACTAGGGAGAAAAACACAGTAAATAATTGATGGATAATGCTATTTCTCAGGCGAAGTGTCCAGGTTTATTGTAAGGAGGCTTTGGCTCCCAGAATAAGAGTAAATAAGAACTGAAAATGATTAATTTGAGTTGTTTTCAAAACAAAATGTTTCCATTTTTCTTCGGAAACAGTGCAGAATTCAATTAACGTTCAATCGATGAAAAAATGCTGTACTAACTCCTGTTGTAAGCAGACTGTGAACAACATCGGTAGCTTTCCTGAAGAAGTTTGCTAATACCAGTAGTTGATATTGGCGACATCTTTCCTAACAGACTCTGCCAAATAAATGTCTTATACTTAGTGCTGGAATCAGAGATAGTAATTCATCACAGTCCCAGCTGCCTACTCGTGCAAACTTCAGATATGAAAGAAATTCTTCGCTGCGTTGTCAGCTGGCAGTGGCTTGTTCTGCATGCCAGAAGTTTCTTATTCATGCCAGCAAAATTATCGGGATGTTGGAGGAGGTTCTGGAGAGATTTGTAAATCCTTCTGGTGAGCAGCACTGCACATTGGGATGCTTGTTCAGAAGAGCCAAATTAAGATTCTGTAGCTGCTGATAAAGCATTTTGTGATGTGGGATGGTGGTGCTGGAAACCCAGATGAATGTGGGTGGTTTTCTGTTTTATCACTGTTTTGTCACTTGGTTTTTCATTGAGGACAGAACTAAGTGGGATATTTAGACTGTGATACATCACCTTGTGTCTTACAGGAAAAAAGGGCTTTGAATAACATAACCTCATTTGGTGGAGCTTACTTCGGAGGTCTTTTCACCCCACTTGCTGTTTCTTGGTGTGCAGGGCTATACAGCATTATTTTTTCCTGCTGCTTTTTGACACTTTGAAAAGCTAAAAACAGCAAACATAAAGCATCCTATGAGGAGGCTGCCAGATTTGTCCAAGGTTTACTGTTTAAATACCTATTCTGCATCTGTTGCTTAGAGTTGCTGAATATGCACTGAGAGCCTGACTCATGTAGCTCCCTTTGTGTTGATATAGGTCATTTTTATCCCATTTGCTGTGCGGCACAGAGGAGCTAAGTACCTCCATCAGATCCTTTGAATGGACTAGGAATCATTTATCACTCTGGAAGGACCTTTCCTGTTGGCTTCTGTCAGCTCATACTTGCATCTTTAGCAATCAACTCAATCTTTTCTGTTGCACTTTGCTTTAGCTCTGTCCACAGACAAACTCTGGGCTTCTGTAGCGCAGCCACAGAAGTAGATGTAAAACTATCTTGTTTTGTGCCTTTCACAAAAAAAAAAAAAAAAAAAAAAAAAAAGAAAAGAAAAACCCACAGTGTTGTGGAGAAACCCAAAAAGAAACTATTTATTTGTAGACTACTGAATATTAAAGCTATAGGGCTCTGTGTACAGCTGAATACATGTACCCTTGTGCTTACAGTGGGAGAAAAGTGGCCAGATTTCCAGCTTGCATCTGCAAAGGTCTCTGTTACACTTCTGTGCAGATCTTGTGTAAACTGGAGCAATCAGCTTGGCTCTGACCGCATGCAAAGCTGCAGTGAAATAGTTCTGAACACTGTGCAGATTGCACGGTCTCTATAGCCCCAGAAATATGGCACTTACATGACTTTATTTATCCACCTCGATTGCCCAACCGATTGCATATTTCATCTCAGCATCAACAGAAATTTAGTACGTACCACTCCACAGTGATGGAAGTGCTGTGATTATTCCCACTGCAAGGCAAGATGCAAATGATATCCAAGGCAAAGCATTGATGAACACTGAATACTTCACTGTTTCTTAGAATGTTAACATCCCAGAAGAAACTCTTAGTCATTCTTGCATCTCCAGAATAGCTCAAGAATGGTGCTTTATTATTCTTGCTTTAGAGAGGCAGTTAAATGTCTTACATGCATACCTTGCCTTGGCTTCTGTTTGCTTTCAGATTTATGGGGGAATGGTTTGGGCCAAGTTATTGTTTTTCACTGACTGGATTTAAATCATAGCAAAGACAAATTTGTTAACCCAAGTGGGTTTTATGTATGAGCAGAATTTGCTACTGAAGTTGTATAGGATACTTTGTCTGGAAAATTGGTCGTTCCTGCCAGGTATTGGAGTAATTTCTAGACAGGGCTTTCCAAAACTGAGTTGCTAATTTCATGGCATGAAATGCTGACTTCTTGTTTTCGTCTTAAAAGTACCTGTGATGGCAATTTGCACATTAGGAAAGAAAACAGATGTGACTGCTGTAGCTTTGACCCCAAGTTGTTATTGTTCAGGAGAGAGCTGATGAAGGAAAGCGTGAGATCCTCTAGAGACCCTGCTCTACTCTTTCGATTGAACTAAATGGAGAGAGCAGGACGTGCTCCTTTCTGTTGAGAACAGGTGCACCTGTAGTTGTAAGACCCTCCTGTACCAAGCTGTTGGCTGCCTGTCTCACCCTTTTGCTGTTGCTCAGCTCTTGTTTTGGAGCAGAGACACAGACTGTCAGTCATCTCTGCATCGATTTGCCAAAGCCCAATTCATTATTCAAGTGAGTTCTTTCATTGTTCGAGCAACATTAGTCAGCTCCCTGCCAGTACATGGCAGTTAGCCACTTGAACACTGCTGGTATGAATCACGGAGGTTTATCTAGTAAATTTGTTAAGTGGTGGCTGAACCCACGCACTGACACCACAGTGTATAATTGTAGGAAAGCACTTGTCTGGCGGACTTCCAGGCAAGCATTCCCAAGGGTCCATAGGATTCAATTTCTGGTCCTGAGGAAAAGTGTGTGTGTAAGATGGTACCTTCTAGCAAAAATCGTTACCAGTAGCGTAGATTAAATCATATTTCACACAGCAGCAGATAGTAACGTAGAAGGGCTTTCTATCTGTAGGAATTCATTGGCTGAAGTGTTTAACCTTGACCGAATCCAGCCCTGCTCTAACAGAAACCTTCCAGGGTCAGCGCTGTACAAGTGCATTTTCTTCTGTGGGAATGTGGGACATTGGGTGGATGTGCCTAGAAGCTGCCAGAGAAGCTGACCTCTTTGAAAGGAGAGGACGTGTGTCAGTTTTTGAGCTGCTCCTTACAGTATCTTGAAATCACAGAATCGTTAAGGTGGGAAGAGACCACTAAGATCATCTAGTCCAACTGTTAACCCACCCCCACTGTGCCTTACCCCACCATGTCTCTCAGTGCCACATCTGTCCTTTTCTGCAAGAGCTCCAGGGATGGTGACTCTACCACCTCTCTGTTCCAGTACCTCACTGCTCTTTTGAGATTTTTCCTAATATCCAAGTTGGATCTCCTCTGGTGCAACTTAGGGCCATTCCTTCTCATCCTATCATTGTTACCCAGGAGAAGGGACCGAGTCCCACCTTGCTGCACCCTCCTTTTGGGAAGTTGAAGAGAGTGATAAGATCTCCCCTGAGCCTCTTCTTCTCCAGACTGAACAATCCCAGTTCCCTCAGCTGCTCCCAGATCCCTCACAGCTTCATTGCCCTTCTTTGGGCCGGTGAGGGGAAGCATCTATTTGAACGACAGCATGGTCCTGGTGGCCGTCTCTATTTGCATTATCAAGGCTCACTAAGAGGAAGGCATGAGGATGCCCCCAAATGAGGAGCTTTTCTGTGTGCAACTTCTTCCCTCTCTTCCTTTAAAAGCATAGATCCACTCAGGAAGGCATGGACTCAACAACATTAATTAAAAAATGTAAAAATTACATTAATTAATTAATACATTAATGCTCTGTCTCAAAGACAGAGCATTTTATTTAGAGGATGTGGAGTTTATCTAGACGAAATCATTGGTTTCTAATTGGCCTTCTAAGAGATATAGGGCTAATGGAGGAGGAGGTGT
This sequence comes from Centrocercus urophasianus, assembly GCF_019232065.1. NCBI lineage: Eukaryota > Metazoa > Chordata > Aves > Galliformes > Phasianidae > Centrocercus > Centrocercus urophasianus. The sequence goes on from NW_024884586.1 coordinate 46,741,162, forward strand.
TGATGTGGAGATTGCCTTGCAGTAAAGATGTGCTTGACACTAGGTGGTTTTAAGCAGATGATAGTGTTGTATATTTGCATCTAATACTGTGCTACTGAGAACTCTATAAAATACAACGTAACAGGTTCTTTGGCAGCAAAGGAGTCCTCTCCCAACTCCTCATTAAGACTGAGGGCCAGAGATTTTCTCAGAAGGGCTTATTTAGGTGTGTTTCTATTTGTCTTGTTCTGGACAGGTTGGCATTTAACCTCGTCACCACTATCCAACTGGTTGAAATGTCAGCATCTCCATTAACCTGTGTATTGGAAGAGAGCATATATTGGTATTTCAGAGCTCAAAGAAAGCTTTTCAAAAGCCTATGAGTCACTTATAAGGCCAGGGGTAAAGCCTTCTGTGCAACTAAGACAGTGATACAATAAGGACATTGAGATAAAGGCAGGACTGGCACAGGCTGCCCAGGGAGATGGTGGATGCCCTGTCTATGGAGACATTCAAGGCCAATCTGGATGGGGCTCTGAGCTGTTAGAGCTGTAGGTGTCCCTGTTCATTGCAGGGAAGTTGAACTTGTTGCCATTTAAACATCCTTTGTAACTCAAATGATTCTGTGATTTAGTAAATTAACATGTTTGCTGTTTCAGATCAGTCAAAGAGTTATATTATGGAAAATGCAATAAGATTAATTGGCAGAAGCATCATGGAGGGCATATGTGCCTTGTTTTGTTTTAACTCAGACGTGCCGTAGATTTTCAGATATTCAGTTAGCTACATTATGGCAAAAATATGTTTCTTATGTAAACAGTTTTAAAACAGCAAAACAACCTCCTTGGGAAGCTTTATGGGAAGTTTTGCTAGGTTATATCTAGCATGTAAAAGCTTTACTTTTATTATCATTGGCTTGATATGTTTAAATGAATTTATGGTATAGGAGAGAAGTTCCAATGACTGGGAGAGGTAAGACTGAAGAAATGTTTAGTGCTGTTGAACTATGTTATTTAAAACAACTGAAAAATGCTATTACATAAATTGAATTATTAAATGTGGAAACTCCACCTTTCACAGTGTTTTTGTTCTCACATGGTGCAAGTGATTACCTGAGATTGTCCCACGGGGATTAGCAGATTGTCCCAGATAACTCATAACATCTGTATTTTTCAGGAAGCAGAAAGTTTCAATTAATGCAACTGGATCAGCATCCAGTGTATCCAGTGTATCCATGTACATCCAACACATCCAACTAGATCAGAACACAGCGCAGTTTCATGGCGCATCATGCTATATGGGTAAACAAATCCTATATAGAAGATAGGCACTAAGGTATTACACCACGTGGATGGAAGAGACTGGAGAGATTGTGTTTTAAGTTTCGAGAAGCCAAATCTAAACCTGTGTTTCCAAGGATGGAGATCCTTGGAAAACTGCAGGACATAATTTTGTATGCTCACAGCACCAGTATCTGCATGGAGTTGGTGCTTAGAAGGGAGAACTGTATAAATGTTCTCTGCAGTATGCACAGATGGAAGGGCTCAGGCCAGTGATCCAAACAGATCCTGCCTGATTCAGTACTCATACACCACATGTGTTTGCAATTAGACCTCTGATATTGGCCCAGTTTAATTTGCAGTCAGGTCCTACCATTTATGAACCAGAGGGTACAGAAGTCGTTAGGCTTCTGAACAAGGAGACAAGTTGTTGCAGGGAATGTCCTAATACAGAAAAATCGAATCATGTCAGTAAATCAGACTTCAAAGTACAATTACTTCCTTATCTCAGTCAAGAGATGTCCTTGCCCAGATTTCCTTGAGTTGAATTTCGTAAGTGAAAAAAAAAGTGACATAATTGTGCATTCAGGGAGGCTGAAAAAGCTCTTCTTTTCTTTTCCCCAAGAAAAATGAAAAGTCCAGATCTCTGGGAGGTGTCATTATTGTGCTGCTCTTGAGGTACTGTGATTTGGTGGTACTAAGAGATGTCAGGTAATTGTATAAACTATGACAGATATGAGTTCTTGGCTTCTTACTGCTTCATTTTTGTAGTCTGGAGTAGCACTTGATGTTTTTTCTTGAAAACACTGAGAGCACTGGAGGCTGAGCCTGCATGTCTTTCTGTTCATTGTTTCCTGCAGCTTTTTCTGCAAGAATCAGAAAAAAAAAAAGAAGTGTTTACCACATACCCCTATGTGGGAGTATGACTGAAGTTCCTCCTTAAAGGTGCTTACTCCTTTTGCTTTGGTTTGAAGAAAGGGCAGGATAGCATCCAAAATGGCTTCTCTCCCCTGGGCATCTGCTATGCTGAGTCAAAAAAAATATATATCTTTTTGTGCTTCAGCAGGAATATTTCGGTCATGAATGATTAAAAATAGTTGGCTGGCCAGCAGCCAGCATGGATTTGTCACGAAGAGTTCATGGCAAGTTTATCTGATTTCTTTGATGAGATAACTGTCTGGTGAATAAGATAGATCTAGTAGATTGATGTATCTGAACATTTTAAGAGGCTTCTGACACTTTTTTTGCATGGCAATCTCAGCAAATGAGTGAAAGATGATCTAAACACTGTCTTGGCCAAGTCATCCACACTGATTGAAAAAGCTTTCTCATAACGTAATCAAGGGCTTCACTGTCAAACCTGGAAGGAGTTGTTGGGGATGTATTTGCCCCACGTGTGATTTTGCTCAACACTTTCATTAGCAGTTTTGAGTGGCAGAAAGAGAGACTACATCAGGAGAGTTAGAAGAGTTGCAAATGATTGAGAAGACAGCATCAGAATGCACAGTGACCCTGATAAATTGGAAAGGCATCCCAGAATCACCATGGTGAGTGTCAGTAAAGGCAAGTGCAATACTCTGTGTATATAGAGGACAAATCAAATGTGTAAGTGCAACATAGGGTACAGCTGACTCTGCTGCTTTGAGGTTGGAGAGGATAAAGGAGGGGGTGAGGGAGAGGCAACTGCAGGCTGAGTGTAATGCAGCTCCAGGCCACAGTGTCCCTCTGGGAAGCATCAGGAGCAGTGTGATAGGCAAGAGAAAGGGGAGGTGTTTATTATCCTGGGATTAGGGCCGGGGAGACATGGTTTTTCATAGAAGGTTTTAAGAAAAGTGGAGACCATCTGGGGATAGAGAAGATCAATAAAAGTCTCTTACAAGACAGGATCTCATGAGAACTGATTTACTTGGTTTAAGCTGATGGAAGCTGGAGGGAGAACATGAAGATTGACTTCTACCCTGGGAATAGCATGCTTGAAAAGCAGAAGTGGTTGATCCTGGGTGTTTTCTGAGGGGCGATTAGATCACTTAGAAAGGAAAGCAAGTGCAATTTTGGAAATAGGGCAGATTGTGATGTTTCAGATCCTGGGTAAAGTTACTGCTGGATTTTGTAGACTCCATTTCCTTGGCAAGTATCTTTCAGGCTCGCTGAAGGTAGCCTTGCTCATGCCTCAGTATGGCAGTTAAACTGAGCAATCCCTTGGGGTCCTTCCAACCCAGCATCCCTGTGATTCTGCAGTAAGAATAGCATACAACTGAAAATCCCTGCTGTGTGTTAGGCAAGGCACAGCTAGTAAAGTTCACTTTTTCTAGGTAGTTGACCATCCTGTAACATTTATTGATGTTTTGTGATCCATGACTTTGTATTTGCACTTCATACTATATTGCTTGCTTACTTTAACTGCAATGAATGTGTGCATGTGCAGCATGTTCTGCTGCCTCTGGAAATGCTGTTGTAACAGCACTAAACAGGCACTGAAATGGGATTGAATGCATCCAGCACTAAAAGAAAGTTTCAGTGGGCTTTTTTCCTCAAATACTAGAGATATGTGGTAGTGTACATATTCTTTAACAATTTTGGAAAGCATCACTTTGAGCTGGTAATTTTATTTTTCCCCTCCTTTTTTCCTATCTTTATTCCTTCTCCCCCCCACCCCCCCCCCAATTTTTTTTCTGTCTTAAAAAAAAGGTAGGAAACTCGCAGTCTTTCCTAAAGATTGAGAAAATCAGGGACAATTTTCCCATTTTTAGCAATCTGTCTCTTCTTCCATAGGAAACTAAGAAAGCAGATGAAATGAAGAATAACAGATAGATAACTATGTTTTTTAACAGTTGAAAGATTGGTATTTTTTTCTTACTTTTTCACTTTTGTTAACAATATTTTCTAGTAGAACAAAATATATAGTATCTTCTAAATCGTTATGAAATTGAAATGTAATTCAAAATTCTATTGAAATATGACTAAATTGGTGGAAAGGCAATCGTAAACATCTGACAGTGATTTCTACACGATGCTGTGATAGTTAGAGGTGTTGTAGGCTGAATTCCTCTGCAGGACAAGGCTCAGCTCTGTAGAAATAGCATCTTGTTGCCCTCTGTGTCAGTTTTTCCTCAATTGAAGATTATCAGTTTTGAGGTAGAAACCCCTTATAGTGGAACTTTCTCAAAGTTTGAACACTGAAAATAGCAGTTATATTAGTGTTCCTTGAAAGTGCATGTTTGTGTGTGCATATGGCAATGGTAACTGTAGTGGCTGGGCAAAACTGTAATTCACCATCTGTATTGGCAAAATTGAACAGCCTGAAACATCATCAGTCTTCACATCATCAAACTTAGGATGTGTTATTGCACCCTTTAAGTCTCATCTTTCTTGCCTTCTACCTGATTGAATAGGATTAGGTTAAAGCCGAGGAAGGCAAAGCAAGTTGTGATGAATCCTCACCCATTTTATGAAAACATTCAGTCAGGTCTTTCAGTGCTTTCCTGACCTGGGACCTTAAACATGTGATGTGTTGCAACCACATGAATAGTCCCACTGACCTCATTAGTGCTTAATGTGAGCTTACCTTTAAGTGTTTTTCTGGCTGCAAGCCATAATGAAGGGAACATTTTCAGCATTTAAGGTTTACAGTTGGAGCTTCCAAATATGGTTGAGAAGGAATTAAGAGCCTAAGTCCCATTTGAAGGTCACTAGGGCCAAGGCCTAAAATTCATGTAGGCTCATAGTAAACTGTGGCCATCCATCCTTCTCAGTGAGTTTCCGTGTATGAAAGTAATTTCTTGCATCACAGATTAGAATGTTCACCTCTTTGGAAAAGACATGGGAGCACTATCTTTGTTTTATATGGTGAAAAACTAGCTTTGTTAGCCATTTTTCTTCCCTGACCAGAAACGTTTTAGAGTCCAGAATCAGATGGATGCTTCCCTTACATCATTTTTGAGTAAGAAATTAAGGCATGAAGAAACTTACTATTGTGATTCATTAATGCAGACATTTCCTGCCCAAATTGGTAGTCCACCTTACCTGAAGGAAATGTAACTTTCTAGTTAATCAAACACAGTCTTTCTGCATTAGGAAGGAAATAAAAATGGAACAAAGCAAGTCAATAAAGTAAGAAAAAGCTGTTGACATTAGTGCCATGTCAGAAAATATTGAAAAAGCTGAAGTGCGGGTGAAAATTAGTTAAATAAAAAAGCTCATAATTGAGATAAATGAAGTGGAGGAGGAGAGAGCTGGGAAATGGGCATGGAGATGCTTGCAGCACTTATGGTAAGGTCACAGCCTTTGGAGGGCTTTGGCCAACTTTGACCAACCTTCCTTTTCTGCATGCACCATGTTGGTTTAGCAGCGAGGCCTAAGCTTAAGGCAAGACTTTGTACATCTGTTTGAGTGGAAGGATGTACTGAGGCTTCAGTTGTAGCATGGCATAAAAGCTGGTCCTGCTGGGAAATGAAACACAGATGAGATTCTGCTAAGGTCTTGTGGGACGGGCTCCTCATCCCCTTTCTGTTCCTTGGGTAGGAGCAGGCACCCACATCGAGGCTGCTCTGCTGGTTCTGGGATGCTGAGGGGTGGCATTTGCTGTTAAATGGAATTTTCTGTGGCTGAATTAGAGAGATTTATCTGAAGCATTAGTCTTCATTTCAAAATAATGATATTTTTCAGAGATTGTAGCAGATGTACATTATCTGTGCTAGGTTAACAGGCTTTGGTGCAGGATTACAGTTTTAGAAAGCTAGTGACTTCATAGATCCATCAGCCTACTTTGGCATTTTTAGAAATATATGTCTGTATTTTTTTCCCAAGTTATAGTGGGGCCCAGCACTGCAGGTGGATTACATATTCTACCAACTGCTTAGGGATCAATCCAGGAATGCACGTGTTTAAATTAAGTTTCTGTATAACCTGTTGAAGAACAAACAAACAACAGTGCAGGAATATCAGAAAGTACGACTGAATGAGATACTTAAGTGCTCAATACTATGGCCTTGCCATGTAAAATACTGTCTAGCCAGCTTAGGAGAGATTTAAACACTCCTACATTACAGACAGAATAACTGGAAAATTATTCGTATGGTTTCTATAGATTTGGTTTTGGTTAAATGCTTTCTGTGTGCAAGAAAAGCCATTAAATGCTTTTAAATATTTGCAGTATTTTAAGAGATGTTTAGAGAATTTGTAAGGAATTTAATAGGAACTGCATTGGTAGTGAACACCCACATGGACACAGGATAGGAGGGACAGGATGCAGAGTTGAACAGATTTGATGTACCTAATTAGTCAGATTGTTGTTGTTGTTTTTACAGTCTGTTATTGATATACAAACATGCTGTTGAAGAATTAGTAATCTAAAACACTTTGGTTCATTACAGTCTTTAGTGCTGCTCTAATGGCCATGCTCCATCTGGATGATAATAAGAAATAACGGACCGTAGAGAAGTTATGTCTCCTCACCTTATATCCATTTTCAGCCAGCTGAGAAAGCAACAAGGAGGGTGTTTGCTGAAATACAGCAGTTGGCAATTATAAATTCAGTGGGAACAGAGTCTTATGTTCTTCATCACTGTGCCAGATATTTATTCCTTACTTCCTTTCCGTCCTGCACAAATATTTGTAACCAAATATATACTGTGGATAAAGGCGTGTTGTTGTGTCAGTATGACACAGACGTCTTTGGAGCGGCATGACATTTTTAATGGGTTTTATGTTGCTACAATAAGAGTGTTGCAATGGATGAGACTTTCTCATAGTTCATTGTCTTTCAGGTTTGAGCTGTAAAAACAAAACATCTTCATGTATCGGGACAATGGCAGCACATGGAGGTCGTTAACTATTATAACTTCTATAGCTTTTATCTATAGATGAGAAGGAAAGAGAGTCAGCTGTGGTCTCTTTTAATTGGTAGCATTTAGCAGAGGAACAGCAGCTTTTTGGGTAGAGATAGCAAAAGGTTAGGGCTCTCATCTAGAAATGTGAAACCCTTAATTTAATTTCCAAGTCTGACATTTGGTGGAATGGTGAACTTTGGCATTTGGTAAATTTTGTGGTTCTTTTTTCCTCTCTGGGGCTATGCCTGATTTATTGGTTTAGATGTTAAATAGCTGAGGGCAGGAACTCCTTGTGTTTTTGTGCAGTGCCTACCGAACCACATTCCTGGTTAAAGGGAGCCCAAAAACAAAAGAAAACGTTCCAAGAGTCACAAAATAAGGAAGTTTGACTGCGCTGAATTAGTCTGAATTTATGTAATGGACTCCAGCTGACATACCTGGTGGACCGTTCAGACCTCAGGTAAAATTGAGAGAGTGCAGGAAGCATTTAATTTTTACCAGTCTGCATTCTAATAAGCTCAGATGAAGGCAGAAATAAATGCAGTGCTCTGTACACTGCACTGACCAGTGTAATGGCCTGTACTTGGCACACTCAAGATAGCCAAAAGTTCATATGGGTCTGAACAGCAGAGTAGGTGGGAAGAAATGAGATGAACCTTGGAATTGATTCTGATTTTTAAATGTATAATCTTTCACCTTGGGAGATTCTGCCTCTGAAGTAAGATGGGAGATGGTTGTTTTTGCTATAAGCAGTATGTTCAATGGAAAATAATTTCAGGATTACCATAGCGAAGGTGCATGCAAACGGTATGGATCTGTTCTGAAATTAGTGCCAGAATTGTGCTGAAATTATCTTGCTTCTGGTAAGAATGTGATGAACGTATGTAGGCATAACAGCAGCCCAATTCATCCTTATCTTTTATACTACTGCAGTAGGAGGTTAAAGGCAGAGTCACTGTGCTTTAGTAGAACGTTGAGATGCTCATGACTGACATGATGAAACCATAGCAGTTGTTTGCTATAAATCTACAGGAGGTTTGGAAGCCCTGTTGTAGATGCTGAAAGCGTTTAGGACATTGGACCGCATATTCAAAACACTGATAGATTTTGGGGAGTTTGTTCCATTTGCTTTCAGAGAGATATGGGCTTCTGCATCACATTTTTATCCTGAACACCTTTTCCATTTGAACCAACATATGATGTAAACTGCTCCCTTTGCAAATCCCAAAATATTAATTATTCATTGGAGATGTGACATAAAGCTGCCAAGCAACAGCCAGGGTTAAGATAAATCATTAAACCTTTACTCCAAGTTCCCTGACCTTTGAATACTATGTCTCTAAATGCTAAATCTTAATAGTAGGCTAATATTACATAGATCTAATCCCTCTTGCCCCCACAAGAAAAGAATGGACCACTTAAAACCACTCAATTTTTATTTAAAGATTTCATGCTTTGTCTTTGCTTTCCACACCAAATTTCCTTGCTTACTTGTTCCTACAGCCTGTTTCTATAGGAGTAAGCTAAGAAGAAAAAAAGCATAATAAATTTGGTTGAACCACAGAAGAACAAAATATTGTATTACTGAAATGATTTTAACATTGAAAGGATATTTTTGAAGTGTGTATGTATGCTTTATCGTAACGTGGTTCATAATGACATTTGTATTTCTGACTACAACTGCTGTTACTCTTCCATGCGCTTCCAGAAATGAATGAAAGTATATTTTTCGTGCACAGCCACAACAAAAGAAAAACCTGAACACATTTTTCTTCAAAATTCCTATAAATGAATCACTTTGAGGTTGAAAAATATCAGGCCAAAACAAATTCAACCAAGGAAAAGAGGGAAGTTTCAAGTGGGACATGAAACCCCATGTTGCTTATTTGCTCTCTCTGCAAATAACATTTTAAGTTCCTTTCTTACTGCAAACTGAATATCCTTATTTTGGTTAAAACCCCACTAAATAGACATCTGTGGTAACAGTATAACCTTACCACTATTTCTTGCCTCAAATAAAATTTTACAGTCAGTTTTCTATTTTTAGTATTTGCTTTCCTTCATTTTATAATCACTTCTCATTCAAAACACCTAACTAAAAATACTGCGGAAGTTAATATCCTAGGTAGAAAATTTGGTTGGCAGAGTGTTAGAAAATGAGGACAACGGTAGCTTTTGACAAATCCATTTCTTAGGCTTTGATGTTATTCCTTCATTTTAAAACCAAGTATCAAACAGTAGACTTACATAAAGATGCTTCTGCGTTCTGGATATCTGATATGTTGGATAAAGATGTTTTGCCAATTATCCCTCTGTTATCCTCAGGAACTCTGTCCTTGTATGTGTTTTTCTTGAAAGAGTTTTCACAATGATGGCAGTGCATTCTTTCTCCTATACTCCCCCTAAGTGATTGCTGAAGCGGCACGATGCTGTTGACCCAGCATCCTGCTAGGTTGTTATTGTGCAGCTATAATTGGAAGAAGGCCACCTAAGTTGTCCCAGGATAATATCCTGGCATCATTTTTCTGCTTATTTCCATGCAACTAGAAATGTTTTATTCCTGCTATTCTGACAGTGAAGTGAGACCTGCAGGATCCATAGGTCCTATGTGCAGCAGCATCTTCCTGATACTAATTTCTGCTCACTCTTTGTGAGAAGACTAAATGTGGAGCATGTTATCTTGGGGACTGATTTACATGGCATCTTTTCATTAAAACAGGAGAAAACTACAGCATCCATTTCTCTTTTTTTTTTTCTTTTTCTTCTTTCTTTTTTAAAGGAAAGCCAGGCTGTACTGATGATATTGAGATGTGAAGGTTAATACCTATCAACTCAGAGGCATTTTGTGGCCCTTCATAGCATCAATTTGTACATGCCAAAAGCGAAGCCTGTGTTGTGCATCGTGGTAGAATGTGGGGTGATAAGAGAAATACTTTTCTGGGGGGATGAGGGGATAGTTAATTATGAAGTCATTCATGCTATTCCGTATTGTGGAAGTAGCATGTGAAATTCTTGCTGCAAATTAAACCTCCCTGATACAAAACCATTCCCATAATCTAATTAGGCTAAGTACATCGCTGAGTGTTGTATGGGATGGTTAATGAAAATATCTGTAAGCATGGATCATGCTGAAATTAGAAAAGGTTCGAATTAATTACAATCAGGAATTTTGCTGCTTGTTTTCCAGCTGGCTGGGTTGAGGGCTGGTGGTGATTTTGGTTCCCTTTTACTAAAAAAGAGATTTTCTGATGTCTTCTGAAACATTTATTACCACAGTGGGTGTGTTTTCTTTCCTTAGGGAGGTCAGTGCTCTGAGTTTACATGTAGGATAAATAAGCTTTTTGTACAGAATTACATTGACAACGTACAGCTAACTACAGAATATTGCAGACACTTAAAAATATATTCAAAGAGAACTTTCATCTCATTTCATAGCAGTTATTCTGCTCCTGCTTTTAGTTTTGCCCCCTTTTTTTCCAAGACCTCATGGAGAAAGAAGGCCATAGGGATGTCAATAACCTGGGTTCATTTTAAAAGCTGGGATGAAACTGGAATGGTTGTTTGTGAAAGGGGCTTGTTTACAATGGAAGCATCTTCAGAGAATGCAGGGCGCTTTTTCTGTTTTATGTCTTATGAAATTTCTGTGGAGTGAAATAAGCAAGATAGTCAGGTGGAAATGCTGTATTTCGAGGTTTTTTTCTGTTCCTTTTTTTCACCTGAAAGAAAAAAATGTTGTGGGGGAAAAGGAATAAAGACAAAGAGAATCCTGCACCTGGAGCATGCAGGAGAGGAGTTCGAGGGAACCTGTGGTCTTAAGCCCTTGAAGAATAACTAGGAGAAAATGGCTTTGAACCTTTATCTTGCTGCCTTCCCCCTCCCCCCCCCCATATATTCTTCTTTTTTCTTCATCTCAGAACCAACTGTACTGATACAACATGGATTTTTGTCCAACATGAATGTTTTCCAGGGAGCACAGAGGACTGATTAAACCAGGCAGTGAAAGCTGGGCTGCTGTTTCTAAAATGCCCATAATGAGAAACTTCTTTTCTTAAATGGTTAATAAAAAGAGAGACTCAAAAAAGCAATAAAGTTTCTGATGCATAATGGTAATAGCAGTAGATGACCATTCCTGTCAGAACAGCATTGGCCTTCAGTTTGGTTTGTGCCCCCCCAAAAATATCAGTGCTTTGGTGTTGTCCCACCAGTGTTTTTAATGCTAATTCATGTTTCAGGAACTTGTGTACGCCATGTAAGGATGGGGTTGGGTGGAGGTGGGAAGTAAGTCTCTCCCTCAAGGGGCTCAGAGTACATCCATAATTCATCAGTTCAGCAATAATCCTTTTAATTAAAGCTATGTGATTTTCTTTTCAGACCTGAGGCTGTCATTTCTCAGCGTGCTGTGGGAGTTTTTGTATTTAACACCCACCAAGATGCATGCTTTCCTAGTAAAAAGCTGTATCGTGGTGGGGACACAAACTTGGAATCTCTGTCGTTGGAAAAAAGCACACTGTTACTTTTAAATGAGTATGTTAATTCTAGTGCATGGTCCAGAATGCTTTAAAAATGGTCCTCGTGGTTAGAATTTGTCTCACCTAACTGAAGAAATATCGTATAGGAAAGTACTGATTCTTTTAGGACGATTTGGAAGAAATGGATGCATTGAAGGCAGAGTGTATCTGTCATAAAAGTGACTTAGGTGTAGAGACCATATCCAGCATTTCCTTAGAGGCACAGGTACAGCTTGGTAAGAACAACACAGCTGTGCTTAGATAAAAGCATCCCATGAAGCACTGAAGGTTTGCGTGATTCCAGTAAATATTTTGTCATAAAAGTTTGTGGAACTGAAACAGTGTATTTTTGTGAGAAATGATGGGGGAGAGAGCAAAAAGCAGTGTTTCTCTTTGTATGCATATTGAGTGTGTGTGGGTGGGTGTGAATTTATACATAAACTCGGTGCACATGTCTGAATGCTTTGTTTTTATAATTGCTGCACTTTTATCGTTCCTTCAATCGTAGGCGAATCTTTCTCTTCCCATTCTGGGTATTTATGTGCAGCCCATCCCCCCCACAAGTGGGCTCTGTTAATCGGTCTAATTGTGTTTTCTCATGTGAAAGCACTTTGCCTAAGGTTGTTTCAACTGCGAACAAAAGTGAGACCCATTGGGCCACGTCTGCACTCGCTCCTTGTGTGTGTGCCAGTGTCGCCTGCAGTCGCAACAGTTGGATCAGCTTCATTTGTTATAAAGACATGAACCAGGGAGATCACTCCGAGCATTGAAAAACTTGCAAATTGAAGCAGTTTGGTGTTGCTGAAAACCCACTTTATTATATCCGGTCTTGAAAGGATGCTCTGAGTTGCACAGTGCATCCTGCAGATAGAGCACCTCTGTAATCAATAGCTTTGGTTGAGCCATCTCACACAAAATGAAGAGCTGCAACCGGGCTCCCTTAGCAGATTTGCAGAATGGTGATAAATTCCTGCCTTGCCTGCGTTTTCCTTTGTTACTTGGTAATCTCCTAAGAAGTGGTAAATATGACTGAGAGCTGAGTGTGCTGCTTTGCACAATAACCACCTGCCTAATGCCTGCGAGCAAATGAGACAGCAGCAGTGCTGCACACTTGGAAAAAGAACAGCTTAAGGGAAGCTGATAAGTGCCTCGAGAGCAAAAGCAGAATTGATATCCATCGTTTCCATTCAGCAGAGCCCCTCAAGTTGTGCTGCTTCCAAACCCCATCAGCTTAGCAGTCGCAATGAGCGTTATGCAGACGTGGTGTGTGGTCACTTGTAGCTTTTTTGTGTGCTGGCTGCTTGGTTTATCTCCTTGCTAAAGTGTCTAGCAGTCTGCACTGTGGAATGGTTTGTGTATATTTGGTGCTTGATGTCAATGTGTAACTTCACTGGCAGCATCACTTTGTTGAAGTTTATTAATTGCGCTACTCTACTACCTGTAGTGGCCACAGTCAGTCTCAAATACAGACTGCTGGATCGTGGGGAGCTGGGGACTATTTTAAAATTATAGAAGTGTGGAAGTGTTCAATTGAATTGTTATATAAAAACGCTACAAAGAGTGAGGAGTGGAGGCACGAAACCTGCAATAAGTATTTTTATGAGTAATTGTGTTTGCCTCTTGCAGAGGCAATACCTATGGTCTGTGCTCTGGGTTGCACCTTTGGAAGACACGATCAATATAATCATAATCCAGCAAAACCTACTTGCTTTCAAATAAAATTAAAAAGCATTCTTTCTCCGTATGAATTGAGCTGCAAAATGCCAAACAATGTAGGTCACTTCTCTAGTATTTTATGTGCTTTGTTTTTCTATAAAAAAAATTTAATTAGGTTTTTCTTATTCAAATGCCATTATTCACATTACACCGTATTATCTTGCACGTCGTATTGCATTGCAGCAATGAACATAAAACACCACTTATTTGTACAAATGTTACAGCTAATTCCCTGCAAGCGTTTGCATATTTTCAATAGCAATAAAAATTACAAATAGAAAATGTGATTTTTTTTTTTTTTGTTTTGTTATTCAGCATGGAATAGATTGAGTACACAAGTACTTCCCTACCACTAGCTCATTTTTCAACCTGCTAAGACCAAGTGTTCTGGACAAAGAATCAAAGGAGAAAAAGCACAAATAAAAATAGATTCAGGAGATGTAAGCTACTGCCTCTAGGCATCTAGCCCTTTCTGTAAGTTCAAGATTTTTTTTCTGATAAATACATACCTATCATAAAAATGAGGGATTATCACTGGGGTTTCCAATGCAGTAAATTCTGGGACTTTGAAAGCAGGGATACCTGAGGTGTGCAATCAGATTGTAATGATGCTCAGTTATTAGAGATAAGGCAAGACTCAGCGTTGAGCAGCTTTGGCTTCCATTCTGCATTAACTGCCCACTGAGCTATTGAATTTTTTTTTTTTTTTTTTTTTTTTTTTTTCCCCTCTCCATTTGCTGAGATGCAATATGGAAAAATGATGACAGCTGAATTCTCATGGATAGCGGAGATGTAGACAGGATGTAAGGAAAAAGTTTTTTATGATAAGGCTGATGAGGCAATGGATAGGTTGCCTAGAGTGGTGCTCCATCCATGCAGACACCCAAGGTCAGGCTGGATCGGGCTCTGAGCACCTGATGGAGCTGTGGGTGTCCCTGTGCATTGCCAGTCTATAGGAGCAGATGGCCTTTAAGTGTCTCTTCCACCTCAAAAGATTCTATGATTCCATAAGTAAAAGTAACTTCTGGGAAGTGTTTTGTCACTTGAGACCTGGTGTTCCCTGGAAGCAACATTTCTAAGAGGAACTCCTCACCATGGTATATAGTGCTATCCATCTCTGTGCTGTGAAATTGATCTTGCCATGCAAAATAATGATGTTTGAAATGTCTAGTGCTTGAATCTCTCCAAAAAGTCAGTTGTGCTTCACAGTGCAAAGTTAAGTGGTCACACGTGGGCCTTGAAGAACTTGTTGTTGATGAAAGGGCAGTTGCCAAATTGCTTTGCTCTGAAGTTTGACTTGCATAAAGTAATGCACAGAGACAGTAGCACATTGAAAAGCTTGTTTACTCAGCAGGACTGGGCGGAAAAAAGAGGTCGTTAGAAAAATCATAAACAGCAAAGTACTTCTAATGCATCTTGAAATTTTAAATATACGGTAAAGCATGATTTCAGCATCATGTGTGGATCTTTTTTTTTTTTTTTTTTTTTCCCTTCCCTTTGTAATTGCATTTTTGTAAACAGTGGGAGATAAAGGTCCTTGTGGAAGACCAGAAGTTATTTATGTTTGTCCAGTCAATAAACAAAAGAGAGATTTTTAAACATGTTCTCAGTGTCTTCATAGGTGAAGAAACCACCTTGGTAAGGAGAAGTGTGTTGCCTTGTGATCAATGGTGCCACTGTTGTGATCATCTTGTTTTTCTTTTTTTGGTAGCAGTTTTATTTCAAAATGCTGAAGAGAAAATGCTTTAGGGAAGAAGCATCTATAGCTATAGGCAGGGAGCAATCTTAATCCCTTTGGTAATTCTTTAACTCTTTGACCTTGTACTGTTAATCTCCTTGAGAATTTTACTACTTGACCTCTTGGTTCTAATCCCATCACAGATTTTATTCCTTGACCTCCTGAGTTTAATCCCTTTGCTAATTCCACTCCTGAGTTCAGGGTGTAGGAGAGTTTTGTATAAGCACATTTTTGAATCTGGCACTTGAAAATTAGCTGTGGACCTCTATGAATGTGCTTTCCTGGTTTGTTTCTGGTTGAAGGCCGAGAATTATAAGATGTTCCTTATGTCCTTATAGGCAAGTGTAATCTGAGGAACAGCCAATTATTTCTAAGCCAAAAAACTGTTCTAAGAAGCAGTTGCAAGCTATGTTGACAGAGCTATCACCTGCTTAGAAAAACATTGATGAGCTCAATTACTGTATCATTGCAATTAGGTCCTCTGGGAGGATCTGGGTTGGGAGTATCTGCAAATGCATGGATGTTGAAGTGTCTGCTAGCTCACAGACCTAAGAAGAGGCTTTGGGTTTGCGTGCCTTTTCCCTGTTTTTGGGCCCAGCGAGGAATATAGTTACTGACCAGCATTGAGCTCAGGCCAAAGACAGAGAGATGAAAGGCTGCATTCTGTCACTTTTCTTCTTTCAAACTATTCAGTTTCCCATATATTAACTTTTAAACTGGGCCTTTAATCTACATTTTAGTCCCTTTCATGAAGAGATTTTTTTTTCTTTACTTTTTGCTTTCCGACAGTTGTGCAAGACCATCTGCTGTCTATGTTCTATTGCTTTAGATGCTCGCTCTCTTTATTCTTGTTCCTTTCTGCTGAGACTCTGCTGAAATAATCACATTATTTGGGAAGTTTGCTGGGAAGTTGCTCACTTTTGTCAGTGGTGTGTCCTTCAGTTGGATTCTACAGTGAGGCATGTAGGCATTGCTTTGTCCTTGTTCACTTGACATTAAGATTTGATTGACCAAAAGCAGGGAGAGGAGTGCAAGGAGCTGGGAATGGTGCTGAGACCCAGCGCCCACATTAGCAGCATTACAGCCATGTGTTGCTGTGAAGCTGTGCCTTAGGGGTGGTTTTCACGGCAGCATTCAGATGGAGGACATAGCAGCACATCTGGATAAGATGTAGAGAGAAAAGGCTGCTTTGAGTAGAAGTGGGATTTCATGCTCCTACAGGCAGCAAGAAGGTATTTTTCAAACGCTAGTTTGTTTATCACTCTTACTTTGTAAAAAACATAGGTGTTTTGTTTATTTGAGTTTCTCATCAGGTACAGAGCTATGTGGTAAACAGGCAGGCTAAGAGGTCATAAGAGGTATTGGACAAAAACTAAGAGTGTATTGTCAAAATGGTTTCTGAGCGCTTTCTGTTCTGCTCTTTTCCAGCTATTCAGTTCCCAAGTAGCTAACTTGCCCACCTAAGCTAAAACTCATCAGTGCAAATGATCATTACCATTATGATTTAAATAAACCTTTTAATTAAAAGCAAGAACTGTGTCTGCTATGCCTCTGTCTTCTCCCCTCCCACCCCCCCACCCCCCCCTTTTTTTTTTTTAACTCCTCCTGTTTATTAAAAATTAAATGCCAACTCTGGATTCACTCAGCATTCTCAGCAAATTAAATATTCAGTTTAAAACACCATGCATTAGAGTAGCTGTAATGCAAAAACCCTTGAAAAAGCCATCAAAACGAGGAATGTCAGTGCTTTCGTTGTTTAAATCTGTCTTTGTTATGTTTCATTTATTAAATGCCAGAGCAGCAATGGTGTCAGAGATTTATAAAACAACTTTTGGAAGTGCAGTCTTTGTGTTAGAGGTCTCACCTGCTGACAAAACTGTCCTCATGTTTCCTACATTACTGCAAGTGGCAGTAATCTGTGGCAGCAAATAACGATGGCTCAGCTGTGTCCTAAATTGTGATTTGTTAGAGTTGACTGCGTGGATGCTCAGTTTGTTTGCCAGTTTTGAAACTGCTGCACAGAGAAAGCTTCAGCATGAAAATAGCATTGTGCACATTGTAAGAATGGTTATGGAGAAACTGAGCTCAGGGAGGTTTTGTTTGTATGCAAAAGCTGAAACAGGGGTAGTGTTGTTTAGCAGATGCTTGGGATTCATGGGAAACTTGAGCTGCTAGTACACCCCAGTGCTAACACTGGCAGACCTGGATTAAGGATAACTACATGACCATCTGCTCTAGGCTTGTGGCAGGTAGACAGAGTTGCCTGAACTGGTAGGGAAATATGTATGTGTGTGTCTTTCATAAAATAGTAATAATGCCATGTGCATATGACCCTATACACAGTGTAAATACAGATACTTTCCATCTGTATGTGAGCAGACTGGCTCTTTAACCATATGCCCTAGTCTGGTGAAAAAGTTGTCCACTGTGAAAAGCAGTGGACAACTCTCCCCTAGAATAGCACCATAGGAAATGGAAATTTTTTTCTCTGGAGCACGCAGATATTACTGTGAGAAATGTGATACAATAGCAAAACCATAAATGCTGCATAGATTTATGTCAAAATAGCTTAGATAATTTCTGAAGTATGAAGGTGAATTGAAATGAACTGTATTTGCAGTCTGATGGAATTCATAGTCTATGTATATTTGAGATCTTGTTTTCAGTCCAGTTCTCCAGGGTGTTTCTCAGCCCAGAGGTTTCTTTGCACATTATCTTGTGGCAGATGCTTTATAGACGTTTCAGTCACTCAAGCTGCTATACTTAATGTATGTGTTATTGTTAACACAGAAGGTGTTAATATCTATAATAATGTTTTCTTTGAAAAAGCCATCAGCATTTATTCTAGCTCTTTATCTTTAATGTGATTGTGGAGATTTTTGTTATGTCGGAGAACAAAATGATGACATTCAAACCATCTCAGAGTAGTAATTCCATTAGAGCACTTTCCAACTCCTTAGCTGTGACCTTGGCCTCTTAAATTAGCGGAGAAATTTAATAGAGGTTTATTAGTGAAAGGAAACCAGCTTATAGAGTTCTGTGAAGATGGAAAATAAATACCCACTTTTCTGCTACAGGTGTGAGGAAACAAGCTCTGCCAAAGTGGACTGACTAGAAAAAAAAAGGAAAGAGCCAGATGAGTTGGCCATAGTTTAGTGGGATGTTGGTTGAACACAATGGGTATCCAGGTCTTGGAAATCCTTTGAACAGCAGGTTATAAGATATGGTAGCTACCAAGGGCCTCTGCCAACCTGAGATCCACCACCACCAATGCAGCTGGGAGCCAGAATTTACACTCTGAAATGAGCCAACAGTGACTGCCATCACCTATCTGGGGAGAAAATGGTCATCTTAATATTTCTATAGGGCCCAGCCAACCTTACTCAACCTGAGGCATTTCAAACCTGTGTCTTTCACCACCCAGAGGTTTCAGGTCACCTTTCTGACTTGTCCCCCTCTGTTATGCCTTGCCCCAGGCTCCCGCCTGTTCTCTCCCAGATGAGCTCACACTCTCCTGTGACGAATCCTGGCAATTCTTAACTATTCCTCACATCCTCCCTAGTTCATCAGCCACTCTTGCTTGCAGGTGTCACTGCCTGGTCCCTCCCATATACTTGCCAAATCTGTTTCTCTCTTGCCAGCCCAGATGTTGACTACCGAGATGTGTTTCTGGGTTCCAGTATGGTTGGGGTGTGAGACTACTGCTATGTTATATGATACTCTTAACTTCCAGGCAAGCAGAAAAGTACACTTGTAGGTGATTTGGAAATATTTAGATTAAAAAGAGAAATAGCCAGTTATTTTGAGTAATTCCAAGGATGCAGACATGGAAATTTGCTTAACTTTTGATTTGGGTTTGTATTTCTTTTGTGGATCCTTTCCACAATGCCCAAGGACTCTAACAGTGACCCATTATTTCACTATTTGTAGTACTCATCCAAGTGTAGTTTCATTCTGAATGCTGATGCTGAAAAACTCTTGCACTGATACTGCAGTGGGAAAAGGAACAGCTACGGTTTCTTTCTTGAAAAGAGAATCTGAAAATGATCAAGTCTCAGGTAATTTTGGGGGATCTGGAGGTTGCACGTGCATTTGCTATCCCACTGCATCTCACCTCTTAAAGGTACTATCAGTTTTAGGGACAACTGAGAGGGCACTACTGCATTTGTTATCATGTTTCCTTTGTAAATGTTTTAGGGAGTATTTGTTTGTTTCCTTTTATTTTTTTTGTTAAGATGGAGGACCGGAATTAGACCTTACTTTGTTTACTTCTGCACTGACATGCAATGAGGGAACAGTTGTTGTTTCTGTGGTCTGTCTGAGGCCGTGACAAGGCTTTCAGATTAGGCTACTATCCAAATTCCTGAATCTTAAATCATTTGATTTTCAATTTATTTTCTTATAAAAAGTATTTTTAGGGTAACAAAGCAAATTAGTGCTTAAATTCTTTCACCCGTCCCAGTTATTCCTTCTTTACTTCTGCTGGTGCTCGAGTCAGTACACATCTCCAAAATGTCTCTGAAGTTGCTTGAGGCAAAGGAATCAGCCTGCAGATTTGCTGTCAGAACAATGTTAATTCAGCACCTCCAATAATGCAGGTAATGTGTAGTGGTTGGATGTAGACAGTTTTCTGTTTCTCAGAATAGCTGGCAGCTTTTCTGTATTGATTAGAGATGGATCATTAGATGTTCAAATATTGAAGATAAAAGGGTTTTAAAACAGCATCGTTTTGCCAACAACTCAAAAAAATTAGTGTTACTAATTAAACCCAGTCCTTATTCTTCATCTTTTATCCCCTTTTCTTTCTGCATTTTCAAGGCAGTGTTGAAAAAGGAGTTGAGTCAGCACATAGGGGCTGACTCTTGCAATAGTTGGATCTTAATTTTTCAGATTCCAGGTTTATATAACATACATCTCCAGAATGTCTATTGTCGCTTTTCTCTAAATAGAAGACAGTGCATCTAATATGGATTCTTTTTGTCTTTTTGTCATTCAAATAGACCAACCATAAATTTAGAACCTGTTAATTTTTTTTCTTTTTTTAGTTAAAACACAATATGCTGGGTAATGTTCTTTTTTCCCTCCCCACTTTCTCTTTATAAGAAGATAAGATTTTTGCAGTACTTTTTTTATTTTTTCTTTCCTCAAGGCTTTTCTATTGGGAATTATTTGAGGTGCATATTACCAGATTTATTAAAATTCTGACAGGACTACCTTTGCTGTTAGTGAGCTTGTGGCTGTGCTATAGGCTTACAGGAAAGTTCATCTCAAAAGCTTAGCCATGGTATTAAATGATGCAGAATACAGCTGGAATACACAGTTGTGTACAGTTGTGCACAGACACAGTTGGCTTGTTTCAATGGAAAACATTTCATTCTCTTGCAGAATATATCCTTATTTCCTCACTGGTGATGATCTCCACCTTACCTGGCTAGCAGAAACAGCCTGGAAAGGTCTAAATTCCACATTCTCACCAGTCTGATCTATCCTGAAAAAAACATCCATCCAAAACAGTGACCTGATCAATTGCTGGTTATGGTCCAAGACCCAGTGAAAAGCCTAGAGAGCCACCAGTTTGCCAGTGATAAGTATGATAAGAAGCCGTGTCTGTTTTCCGTGCAGAGAACAAAGACATTGCTTCTCCATGGCCAAGGGTGTACTGTCAGATTTGCTGCCTGCCAGGCTGTGGAGGAAGAGCATCTGTGTCTTCAAGTGCTGCTACTCCTGTGTTTAGTTGGCAGTTCTAGATGCCGTGCCATGGGAACAGTCCATTCTGCTGAATGGGATGTGTGATAGTGGTATGTGGAAGATGATGGCAGATGCAGAAAGGTGGGTTATATCTGAGTTTGAGGATAAACATACGGCAGGGAGGAGCACACAAGCTGCCTGTGCTTGTTTTGTAGCAGTTGAGCTAACAGCCAGGTGCTCTGTGGGTGATGCCCCCAGTCCCATGTCATACTCAAAACCAAGTCGTGGTGCTACATGCAGCAGCCAGGTTTAGAAAAATATTCACCCTCAAGCAGCCTTGAGCCTTCAGCATCACTAGTAACTCTATCAGGAGTCACAGGATAGAAGCTGATGAAGCTGTTAATTACAGTTACTTTGTTGGAGCAAATCCCCAGTGGTGAGAATTTGTGGTTTGGCAGCTGGACTGACAGCACTTCAGATGACGGAGGTGTGCAGTGCTATGGCAGGGAACTAAAGCTGCAGCAGCTCGGCCAGTTTTATCAGGAGAAAAACTTTATTTATCAGAGGCCCATTTTTAGCCCCGTTGTTCTGATAAAACCTGGCTGCAAGGGTTAGATTGCTGATTATTTTTTGCACATGTGTATGAAGCTGGAGAGCTGGTGAAAGTGAGATGTTCAGTATAAACGCTTAAAAAAGATCCAGGGATGGAGAAATAGAGTTATTTCTTACAGTGTCATGGCAACCAGCTCTGCCCAGAGGAGGTATCTTATTAATTACGATAAATAATTAGGAACAACATAGAGTAAAGTGAAGGAAAACAGTTGAGAGGAATGTGAGGCAGCTAAGCTTCTCAGCAGTGCAAGAAATGTGCTGTATCAATACTGGAAAACTTCAGCAGAGGCTTGAAGGAGACTTGGGGGAGGGAATTAACAAGATAGAGGGGAAAAAAAACCTGATGGTAGAAACTTATTCAAACCATGTAGTGAAACAAAAGCTTAGTTTTGTTGAAAAATGGATTTTTGTTCACAGTGAGGTATTTTGCAACAAGAACTTAATATACACAAGCTGGGGTTTTTCTTTTTTTGCTCCTCAGCTGTCTTTGTCTTTGTTTTCAAGGGAGCAGAGAAGTTCTCTTTTGTTCATTTTCTTTCTTTTCTCTTAAGCTCTTTTCTTACACTGAAAACAAACTAGCAAGGAATCCTTTTCTTTGTTTTCTGCTTGAAAGGTTTTAAAAAATCAGAGGAAACATTGCTTTATTTAAAAAAAAAAAAACTTTTCACTTTGATGGTATAAAAAGTGAAAAAAATGAGTGATTAAGAAAATGTCTCATTTCTGTGTGATATTTCATTCTGAATTTTTCTGTGAAAAAATATAACATGGAGAACTGAAGTAAAAAATACCAAGTGAAATGAAATTGCTTATCTTTCTCTGTAAGATATTTGTATACATATCAAATACGTGGTGGTGGCTGTGATATTATTAGCATCATTTTTCTTTAGTTCCCTCTTGCTTCAATAACAACACCTACCCTTCTGTATATACAGTGTCTGTGTTGCAGTGAACTTAGTGAAAGCAGATGCTGAAAACATCAAATCATTTCCCAAAGGCCATTTGCCATGCCTTTGGGAAATTTTGCATGCAGGTTCTTGAAGGAGGAGATGAATTTGTGTGTTTATTGCCAAACCTGAAACTCTCCAACATCAGCAGATAGTTTCCATTGACCTCAGTAAATTTTGGATCATGACCTCTGGGAAAAATGCGTTTAATGTAAGTAAGAAACATGGTAGGTTAGCTTGCAAATTTGGTTCAAAGTGTTTTTATTTAGGTTAGGTGAATGTGTTACACTTATTAATGTGTACTTACAGGAATAAACACTTGCATAAAGTGAGAAATATGGGAAAGGTTGTTTCTCCCAAACCATCAGTAGAGGAGATGAAGAGGCTCTGCTCCTCAGATAATAAATTCCAATGCCTTAAAAGATTAAAAGAAATATTTGCAATTTGATCAAAGAAACTGTGGGGAATAAAATGAGCTCTGCTGGGACTGATTTTGCGAAACTGAATAAAAATGTAAAGAAAACAGCTTTGCAAAGTCAACTACAATTAATAGTTCAGTATAAAATGAATGTACCATATCGCAAAGGGTTGGGAACAAGCAGGCTGGAAGGTCTGAGAAGATGCTCTAATAAATGAGTTGTTGAATTTCATTTCATTGCATTTGAAGACTTCATCCTGCAAGGCTTTTAGCTGTTTCTTGCTCACAGAAGTATTCAGTGTAAGGGACAACTGAACGTGAATGATATCTACCAGCGCTGGTAGCACTAACAGGATTAAGTCGTTAACACAGAGGGACCAAAAAACCTCAGCAAACAGTCAAACTTCCCCTTCCACCTGGATTTCCTATTCTGTGTATAATTTAAACAATGGAAATATAATTGTGTGACACTGGAACTGCTGAACTGGGAGGCTGAAAATGCATTTTAAAAACTAATGCTTACTCTTGCTGCTAAAGAATTAATGTTTGAGAGGCATCCCATAGCTGTCAAATGCTTAGTTCACGTCTAGATGTCTTCGTTTTGTCAAACCTCTCATGTATTTTCACTGGACTTTAAGGGTGAATTTATTCACTGTTGGATAACATTCAGGAGCAGCTTTATCTGTATTTGCCCTGCTCTGAGAAATAGCCAGCACTTCTTATAGCAGAAAGATGATAATATCTTCCCAATTAGTGGGACCTAAGCCATGATGCTAGCATAAGCCTAAAAAAATCTAAGAAGCAATTTAATATTAGCCTGATTTTTTTTTAATTCTTTGCCTCACAGTTGTATATGAGTGCAGCTTTACTCCCTTGTGCAGCAGGTCTTTTTTCTTCTTAATCCTGAAATTAGGGGTACTGGTTTGATATATCAATCCCTCCACAAAAGCAGTTGTGAAAAGTACAGATGAAATTCAGTGTCAGCACATATAGGCAAAAAATAGCTAGCTATACTTGTGCAATAATGATTTCTAAACCAGAGGTCAATTAGACGAGAGCTTTAATGATGGGAAAGCACAGCACAGGAAAGCTTGGAGAAACAAAGAGTGGTGCACAGAAGGTGCAGAGGTGCCATTCCTCACAAGGGGAGCTGGGGGTGGTCATTGTAATGCTGGTGCAGCAGGACTAAATGGTGTGACTAAATACCTCACTGCATTCATTTGATAGTAGCAGGACAAGGGAAAATGGTTTTAAGTTGAAGGAATGAAGATTTAGGTTGAATGTCAGGGGGAAGTTCTTTACTGTAAGAGAGTGAGGTGCTGGAACAGGCTGCCCAGAGAGGCTGTGGTTGGATGGGGCCCTGGGCTGGTATTAAATGTTGAGGTTGGTGGACCTGCATGTGGCAGGGCGGTTGAAGATTAATGACCCTTGAGGTCCCTTCCAATCCAAGCCTTTCTATGATTCTATGGTATGATTCTATGATAATGTTTGGTGAGAAAAAGCAGAAATAGTTTTTTTGAAAGGAATTAGGTATTCTCAGTGGAGAGATTCAGTTGCTGATCAATAAATGGCTGTGCTTGTATGCAGTACACAGTATAGAAAGTTCCTGGACCTTGGGTTCGTGGAGATGAAGAAAATGCCCTGCGGACCTTCTTTCTTATGGTCATACCAAAAGTATTCATGAAGAGCTGCAGTCAGGAAAGGGATTTTGGCCTCCATGGGCTGTTGGTGTGATGCTATGTGTCACTGTTGTCACTGTCTGCAGCTCCCAGGGCTATATGCCTATCAGCATTTTCCAGACCACTTCTGGAGCTGTACAGTGAGAACACCATCATCACACAGAGGGTGACTTTGTTGCAAGATGAAAGAGCAGAATAAATGTATTTAAGTGAAATGGGACATTTAAAAATGCTGCAAAACAACCACAAAAAAGGCAAAGGAAAGTGATAAAATGCATTCAATTACTCTCTTCTGATGCTCTCCAGACATCAATATAATTTCATTGACTTCAGTGAAATTAGTGTTAATGTTGGAATGGAAATACAGCAAATTTAATTCCGGAATCTCCTTCCGGGAACGGTGAGCAAGAAAACAAGGGTAATCAGATAGAAACAAGTGCTGATCAGAAGGAGCTGGGCAGGGAGGAGGAGTGCTGCAGGACAGCTGCCAGGAAATACAGATGCTTTTCCCATCGCACGTAGTTATGCACATTTTGGCAATGCATCCACAGTGGCTGAAGTGAAGAGCTAGACTTGTTTTCTTTCTTCTGGTTGATCGGTGCATGCAGTCTTTCATCGTTCTGTTGAACATGGAAGGATTTCTTGCAGCATCGGTAGCTGCTGCTGTTTCCCGCAGCATTGGTTTGCTTGGTATTGTGGAGAATTGGGGCACTGGTGGGAGACATGCTTGATGTAGTATTTAGGCAGCTTTTGTTTCATCTGAAAACAGACCTGTCTGTGACCTCTGGAGTGCTGATGTCTAGTTCTGCATGCACCTTACTGCCTGTCATTATGTTCTTGTGAGGGAAAATGCAGAAGTACGTTTAGAGGATTGCATGTCATTTTACCACACTGTTGTTCATCAGTGGAGCAGTTTGTGGCACTGGCAAACGTGAATGTGGGCTATAGAAGTGGAAAACACACATGTTTTTGCAGCTAGATTTCACTATAATTGCTTTAGAGAACAACTACCAGCAAGGCCCTGAAGAAGCCATCTGGTCCAGAGGCAGTTTGGCATCTTCCATAGCTAAATCAATACTGAGATAAAGGTTGTGAGCAGTGAGCGTGTACTGAGTGCTCCATTTTTTCTTATGCTCTTAACACATTTTTTGTGTCAAAATGGAATTTTCTTCCACTGATTAGATTCTAAAGACTAGAAATCAAGACAGGAGGAAAAAATATTTTGATATAAGTTACTTCAGTTTTGTAAACATGAAGGTGAATTGTCTAAAGTCTTTCTGGGTTACTTTTTGTTTTGTCCTCTTGTTACTTTGAGGGAAGACCCACTTAATTTAAGACAGGCTTTCAACATCAGCACATAAAACTTCAGAGACAGAATTTTGCTCTGTTCTGTCCAGATCCTGAATTTGCAGAAAAGAAAATGTGAGGGGACATTTTTGTGTGTGTGGATGACTTGTATGAGTGAGAATCAGTGTTTGGTTCAATTATGTCAGTTCTGTGGTCACTTCACAAAGCAGAATTATTCTGAAAATAACGGGATGTAAGCATCACCTCCAGATTGGAGGTTTTTAGTATTTAACAGTGTTAAGTGCTTTGTTTTCTTCCTCCTAAAAATACCCTTTAATTACATACAAGACCTGTCCTCAGGGACTGCAGGCTGATTAATTAAAATACAGAAGGAAGGAACTACTGCATAGAAACAGCACTGCTTTACCTGTGCTCGGTCTCATTGTTTTCAGGTAGTTACTGTGCAAGTGATACTCTGTTATGCTAACTGCTGTATTTTCCTTACCTTTCACGGCCACGCATGGCCAGTGTTTTATAGCTGAGATCATTTACTTAATTGTTCTGATTCCTTTCTTATTAATTGTGTTGAGAAGCAAATTGAACATCTAATTAAATAAATAAACAATGTTAGATCTGGGAGAAGTAGAAAGACTGAGAAAATTAGGAGACTAGAAAGAAGAGTTATGGTTGCAGAATGCCTGAGCCCATTCATACTGTATGTTCACCTCTACTTACACATACAGTCATATCTGTGCATACCTACATGGCGTAGATACATGTTGTCTTTCTGAGTGTCTGCACACCATCATCTGTATGTGTACAAATTTTTTATGTTGGCATATGGGGAAAAAAGGAGCCTGGAAGGAGAGAGCTAGAAGCTAGAAATATCTTCCACTGCAGTTAAGTACTTGGAAGGTGGTGTGTTTACAAATTTCCTATTGTATTTTAACAAGACAGGCAGTTTAGGTAGTATACCTCAGAACTCAAGTGATGTTCTGGCATCCTGCCTCCAGCAACATTGCTGTCCTGGGTTTATCTTAATGTGACAAGAGCTTAGTATTCCACTAAAAAAATCCCTTAAAAATACTGAAGAAAGGGGGGAAAAAATGCAGGAAAAAAGAAAAAAAAAAAAAAAAAAGAAACAACAACAACAAAAAAAACCCAAAGCCCAAATCTAGCAGCAAGCTGTCAAGTTGTTTCATACAGTAATACTGACAGCTGCCAACTTTACACAGATAATTTTTTTTTTCCTGGAAATGATTACTTCTGAGAGACTGTTGGTTCCCATGCTTCCTTCCATACAGTACTTTAGGAGGTCCTATGCACCCTGTACTTGCTCCTGGTGACAAGTCTTACACAAGGAGACACAGAGGAGGACAGATGGGATGGTTTTAATCCACAGGTGTAAGCACTAGCCAGTAAAAACACTGAAGACCAGCTGCTCCAGAAAAGCAGCTTTTATTCTTTGATGGAGAAAGGAGTGTGAAGGATTTCTGTGATGGGTGATTGTTTGACAGGCACCACTGAAACTTTTTTGAAATGATGGAGATTTGCATGGAAATGAGGCAATGCTAAGAATAATATTCAAAATGGAGAAAATGATAAAGGAGAAAGGGAGCAAAGTGTAGGAGATGTGCAGTTGCTGGCATTCCTGGGGAACATAATTTTCATGAATTTTGGTCATCTTCCTCACTGCTTTCCTTTCGCACTTTAATGCTTTTCGAGAAGTGATTGCCTTAGTATTAACATTTACTATGGCAGAGGACTTCTTGCAGCATCTCAAATACTAGATGGGCTGTTTGGTGAGGAGGTGTTGGATTTCTGGAGAAATAAAAATAAAAAGCATTAGTATTAAGAAATGGTTTAGTTCATTTTAACAATTTATGCTTCTCTCTATTCATGTCGTACTCTTTTTATAAGTGGAAACTTAAATATTCCTCCACCAATTGTCACCACCAGAGGTTGTGACCCACTAGGTCCAATTTCTACTGCATATGAAATAGGTAGAAAAAGCCTCTCAGTCTCTTACAGCAGAGGTCTCAGGGAAACAGTTTCCACAGTTAAGGCTCCTTCACTACAAGACAGATTTTTCAGGTGATGTGAGGTTTTGCTGCTCAGTTAACAGAGGTTATGCTGTTTGCCCTGCTGCCTGCTATGGTGCAGTCACCGCCGTTTTTCAGGCTGTCTGCCTGCTTGCTCACCTCCGTGGAATAATACAGTGAAGAAGCAGCAGAATCAAGACATGCAAAGCTTTTCAGATGAAAGAAAATGCCAGAAATTGCATATGAATGCCAAGAGAAGATCACTAAACCCGTGCAAGGCTATGCAGCACAGAGTGGTCTAATCGCATGGGGTGACTGTGGTAAGGTGTGCTGAGCAGGGAAGATACTGTACATGAGCTGTAACCTCAAGCTGCTTAGACAGCTGCACTGTCAGACCTAGGCAGCCCTTGGTGCTTAAATTCAGGAGGATTTTTTTCTGTCTATGCTGCCAAGGAACCTTAGCCAACTTCTGCTGCTATCGCTTGCTTCCTATGGATTGGAAGCTGGACATGCTAATAGGTATGGGAAACACAAACCTTAATTTAATTGAAGTCTGTCTCAGCAACCCATGGTAGTGTACTTTGTACCAATTTGGCTTGTCTTGGATTGGAACTGTGTCCCAAAATATAGCACATCACATTTGCATGGCAAAGAGGCATCAGAGCTGTAAACTAAATATTTTCCTTTTTCTAAGTGCTCTTATAAACAAAAATGCTGCTGTTAAAAATTAGTGACTGCACAAGTGCAGTTGAAAGCTCTTGTTTTTATAAGAATTTATGAGGAAAGTATGCAAAATGTGTGACTGCATCCAAAGCAGCTGTTCCACTCAGCTGTGCAAACAGCAGCCCATGTAAAGAAAAGAACAGGCAAGTGTCAGTTCCTACAGTTTACTACTGATGATCCTTGTAATTACATAATTATTTAGTTCTTGTCAAATATCTCATCAGTGCAAGCTGAGATTTTACAAATCTATCATTATTATCATTATCCTCTTAATTTAGAGTTTGCATAACTATGTTGTCAGAAAGTGTTGAGTCAGGAGAGCAGGGGTAAATATCACTTGGAGCCATGGAGGAGCTGAACACCTTCTGTGGACAGCAGTGTGAGACAGATGAGTGCATGGAGGACCACCACCTCCCTGTGCTGGCAATGTGGGACATACATCTGGATGCAGGAACTGTATGTAGAGCATATAGGCTATATGGGTGATGGATTCATGCTGGTGCAGTAATTTCTTGAACACAGTTGCATCCAGCACTCCCCTTATTTTAGCAGTCAGGTGATTATGATGGGAAGTTCAGTGCTGAAATTCACTGCAGAGTCCTGGTCTTTGGCTGGACATAGCAAGGCTTTGGTGTGGCTTATGGGAGGATAAATACATTGGGTTATTTGGCACAGATATTGCAGTGATATGACTGCAGGTGTACTAGGAGGAAAGAGGTTGTTGCTTTTTTTTTGTTTTACTTGCACTGCCTGCAGCTGCTTTGCGGTCTGAGTGATTGCGTGGAGGAAAGGAGTAACAGAAAACTGCTCTGCTTTTAAAATAGCTCACACATTTGTATTTGGAGCTTATATCTAATTATGTGTAGTATCTACAAAGCTGGATTTATGTCTAATCTCTCCAATGAAAGATGTAGCTTTTATAAGATTAATCAAATAATCTTAGAAGAGTGCCTAATACCAAAAATTCTTTGAAGAAGGTGCAGCTAGCCTCTGCAGCATGCAAAAATAAGTATCCATGTTTTTCCAGAACTGAGGCTTCACTTTCTTTGAAATTGACTTAAAAGTATATTGTATAACCTTAAATAATACTTTATCATAAAGCACACCATAGAGAAAATTTCATTTCTCAGTCAAGTCTTCAATGCGTGAATGCAGATGTTCCTATTTGGATTTGTTTAACGTGCAGTCAGGATAACAAGGGATCTGAAATACTTTGGGATAATTTCAGTAAATCTGAGTCTTCTTTCTTTTTTTAATGAAAATTCTTTGTTTTTAAACAGTCCTAAAGTTTTATATAACACTGTTGCTAAATCATGCAAAAATATTTTATGCCTGTATGAGTATAGTAGCACAACACACATTTTAGACATAAAAATATGTACCACTTAGATCCTCCTATATAATTTAGGGAACACTTATTTAACGCAGAAGAGTTAAAATGGAAATTAAGATATCAGTTGATCCATCTTTAGGACTGAGCAGAAATATTTCCACATCATTATTTTAAATGAATCGGTATGAAATCTTGTGAAGACTGTTTGAGATTTACCTGGATGGAGCAATTAAGTAAGTGAGCATCGCATGTCTGTAGGAAACAGAAGAATTATGGAGGTCTCTGACCCATTCAAGAGAAGATGAATAAATGGTGTCTGACCTAGCCAGTCATTTCAAGGAATCAGCTAAAGTAATTTCCCCTCCAGCCTGTGTGGCATCATTTCTTCCTTTTTGCTTGAGCTTCTCGCAAAAGGAGAGACTAAATTAAAACTATTGAAGTGTATGTGTGATTTTAGAGATTGCTTAAATCCTCGTGCATTCAGGAGTCGCACGGTATTTTATAAGCTTCAAAACCTCTTGCAGATGATCTTTGCTTCCAATTCTCCCCGCCAAAAATAATTAAAATCCAGCCAAAAGTGAAAGGCCTTCAGTAACGCTCCTCTGCCTTTGTTTATTAAAGGTAGTGTCTACACCTGCCCCTGTGACACTTGCTCATTAAGCAAGTGTTCCTTTGCAAATTATGGGTCTCTTACAGAGAGCTTTCAGCTCTTATAAGCTGAGGAGTGCCCATTAGCAGTGCCCACACATCTCAGAGGCTGCCAGCTGTCCATGCAGAGAGTAGCCAGCTGAGGAGCAGAGCCAGCTCACCTCCCTGGTCCGGCCCCTCTCTGTGATGTTTGCTGCGCCCATCCTCAAGTTGTGTGCCTATAAGCAAATGTAACTTGTATGCAGGCTCTGTGGCTTGTAGGCTTGTGAATTCTGGCTCACTGGAGTTCTATGGGATAATGTTTCCATTAGATTTTGCAATCTTATTTATTCTGTCCTTAATTTCTTGAGCAGACGTGCTCTCTTTAGGTACAACTTTCCAGGATCCTATATTAAGAGACACAGAACTAGAATTTCTCTTCTGGCAGAGCATTTGCTACAAATATTCCCTGCCAAAGAGTCTTTATTTTTGCAGAGGAGGGTGTATGTGCCATTTGCTTCAGACAAGCTGTTTTAGCCATGGCACACATAACTGTTTCCAGCCTGGCAAGTATCAGAGCCGAGTATTTTTTTTTTCCTTATCTAACAGGGCACTGTGTCACGTTTTCAATCAGCCTGTGTCTTTTCCTGGGGTTTACGTGGCCAGGTTGCACTGAGTGCACTGCCATTTTTATTCACGTGACAGAATG
Organism: Centrocercus urophasianus; assembly: GCF_019232065.1. NCBI lineage: Eukaryota > Metazoa > Chordata > Aves > Galliformes > Phasianidae > Centrocercus > Centrocercus urophasianus. The sequence goes on from NW_024884586.1 coordinate 46,772,273, forward strand.
TGAATATAGCTCCAGAATTTAATACATTTCAGTCACGCAGAAAGGCAGGGTTGTGGGGCCAGTTCTGATTTCTCTTTACCTTTATGGTCAGAGTCATTTTAACACTGCATCATCAGAAGGTGAGAAAGGGAGATGTTCTGCGCTCACATATCTGATGAGCTGAGTTTGAGATAAATGAGCACATCAGAAGGATGAAGAATGTCACACTTGGAAGTGGTACTTTGTCAAGCTTGTCCAGCTGCAAAATCCAGAGGAGCAAAGAAAGCTGAAAAGAACCCAATGCAGGGGGCATCCATCCTAAACTTTTCATGATATTAATGTTCATATACTCAGAGAAGTGTTGCTATCTATACAGGTGGGCACAGAGATATGGAAAACCCTTTAGTGGCTAACAAACATGAAACAATGATCAGTAAAGCAAGGGGGAGGGTGGGGGGGGGGGAATAATTGCCCTGTGCAGAGAGCTTTATTTTTCATAATCACGTAGAGTATTCATCTGCTGTGCTCTTTAAAACTGAAAGCTTGTTCGTCTACACTCCTCTCTGTAAGACCTTATTCAGTACAGTCTTGTCATTTGAGATTCAAAAAAACCCCTTTGACTGTGATGAAACAGCGAACGTTGTATTTCTCATGAACTCCAGCATCTAATTTTTATACTAATGTAGTGAAGCACAGTGCGATATGGAAATACACTTCTTTTTATATAGAATAGGCCTTAGGAAAGCATGATGTTTCTTTAAAAATGCCATCTTTCGAGTAGGGATGATAAACAATATTAAATAACTGCGAAACAGAGTGAGCTTTCTGGAATGATATAGACGTGTTGTGTTGAGGGAAGACATTATGCACTGAGAGACAGAAAGCATTTTTCCTTTCACAATGGGTTATTCTTTGCCATTTCTGTTTTGTTTTAAATGCAATGTGGAAATGCATAGCTGAACTTCAGTATACAGTACCTCTGAGTAAAGATTATTAAAAATGACAGGCACACTTCTGTGTATTTGATAATGTCAAGAGCAGAAGTGAAGTGCCATGCATTGGCATTATGAGAAATCAGAATAATTCTCTTTTCTGCAAAACCTGTGTTGCTTAATGGAAGAATGTCATTTTGGGCTTCCTTGCAAGGGTAATTATATTGTGACTCAATAAGGAGCTTTAAGCTTCCTTGGCTTTAAGACTATATTTCAATCCACCACTGTTCATGATAGCATGAGCAAAGGTGTACATTTATGGTTTTGCTTGAGTGCTTTGTCAGATTTAGGCTTCAGATATCAACCGTCCTCTTTCAGAGTTTCACCGCATCGCTCTTGCAGTAGTGTACTGGATATGATGCCTTATCAATTGGAAAGGCTTACTCAGAACTTGTGGTTTTCTTGAATACAGCATGTCATTCTTTAGAACAACTCACCAGGCTAAGCTTGAAAGTAAAGATAGCATGTTTAGAAAGGGGAGAATCAAGCCAGAAAAGAAGGTAATGCCAAGAGTGGCTTTGAGGGAGTGCTTCCTGCTCTGCCTCGTCCTCCTCTTGTCTTACTGGCCGTACACCTGGGAATTTCTATTGTTAGCTGATGCCATTTTTCTGTCTTTGAAATCATTAGTGACTGGCATTTTACTGGAGCATGCGTATTTATTTTTAATTGTCTTTGTGATTTATTTTTTTTTTTTCCAGCTCTTCTTTATGCAACTATTTTTGGAAACGTCACCACAATTTTCCAGCAGATGTATGCCAACACCAACCGATACCATGAAATGCTGAACAATGTGAGAGATTTCCTAAAATTATATCAAGTCCCAAAAGGCCTTAGTGAAAGAGTCATGGATTATATTGTCTCAACCTGGTCCATGTCTAAAGGAATTGACACAGAGAAGGTATGAGTACATGAGGTAACAATTTAGATAGAGTTTGTATATATTGTATGCTTTCTTTGAAACAGAACTGTGTAACGGCATGTAACTTACTAACAAATTCTTAACTGCATGCTACTCCCTTATTATGGTTGTGGTTGGACCAAAAATGGAATGTTGTCAAAAACGGTGATTGTGCCACTTTGGAAATTTGCCTTTTATCATTATGGTAAATGTTTTCTGCTTTCTAGTCTTGCTTTGCCAAAATGCTAAACAGTTTTAATGTACTTAATTATTGAAATCAACAGGAAATTCATCTTCAAATTATATCTGAGGACATAATTTAATGTCAAACCTACACTAATCAGTATTTTCTGAAAAGTATTGGCATCTGTGAGTTGCAATGAAATGAGTTTGATTGGTTTGGAACTTCTGCTGATGTCCAAGACATCGACATTCCCATCAGCCTAATTAGTATAACATTTAATGGCAGCAGAGATTGATCTTGAGCTGAAATCTCTCAACTAGAACTTAAGGCCTTTGTTTTGCCAGGAAGATGCAGAAAATGTGGTAGTGTTGTCAGCTGTGCTGGGTGGAAGTCCTATCTGACTTTTGCCCTCAGAAAGGAGTGGTTATTCAGGTGTCTTCAAAGGTCTGTTAAGGAAAAGGTTGTCTGCACAGTGTCTCATCCATTTTCAGGTTGGACCGAGTGAACTGTCCTCCGAGCTTCTCTCTCTGAGAGGTGTGTAGTGAAGTCTACCTAGCTTTGGGCTGGATGTTTTAGAGAGTTGGAATCAGATGGGAGGGTTTCCACCTGTAGTGCCTAGAATTAATATTTTAAGATTTAGAATTGCTGGAGACTGGTGATGTTCCTTCGACATCTGTAGAGCTGATACACATCAGCTCAGGGGGTTGGACTCGATGATCTCTGGAGGTCCCTTCCAACCCCTACAATTCTGTGATTCTGTGATTCTGAAGTTAGGCTCTCAGGCTCCAATTTCTATGAAGTTTTGCTGTCTGAGAACTTACAAAGCAATTTTCTGAGGGAGGGCAAGGTATTGTCACGGCAAATTAATGTCCTAAAATGTACAGTGTTTACAGAGCTTTGAAGTTCTTGCTTTGTCTAAATCTATTGTGTAGTATGGGATGATGATGCAGTTTGTTCAGACATGCAAAATTAAAGTTGCTACACTGACAAATTTAGTTTTACATCATGCTGGTGCAACAACAGTTATCATACTCATTTTCTGCAATGAAATTCAGTTTACCATACCAAATATAACAATATTAATTAATACAGATTTTGACTTTTTGGTTCAGTATGCCTCATTCCTTAATATGTTAATTTCTTATACACTAATACCCTAACTTCCAAATGCTGACTCATACAATTTTAGAAGTGAGCTTTTCTATTGTAAACTACAATAAATGCATTCAGTCTTACAGTGTAAACTAAAAAACATGTGAAAATGGAACTTTCATTTGCATTTATTTCCTTGTAGTTAAGCCAGAATACTGTATTATTCTGCCACAGTTTCTTTAGATTTTAATGATGCTCTGCAGTTAATGAGGAAAACCTATGCTTTAATTACTGAAATTTCCTTCCATAGTTTCCACATGTCCGGTTTTATAGCTTATAAAAATGCAGTTAGAGCTATAATCTTCAGCTTGTGGTAAGCAGTGTTCTCTGGTCTGTAAGACAGTAATGGCTGCTTAGCTAGATAATTGATATGGCTGTAAAATCTGTGACTTAGGTTTTTAACAATTTTCCCTTGGTAAAGACTTGCCTAAACTTAGGCCTGGATCCAAAACCTATTTATAACAGTGGAAGGATTTCAGGAACCTCTGCATCTGGACATCAGTATTTGGATCTAATCGAACTTCCCAGAAAAGCCAGTGTTGCAGAAGAACAGAGACGAGATAAACGTAAGAACTTGAGCATCGGTTTGAATATGTTGGTATTTTGTATCCCCTACAGCCTGCAAGTCTGCAAAAGCAACAGCACCAGCAGCCCTTAGTGCCCACACTGAGCATCCCTGAGTCTGTATGAGAGCTTAAGGCAGTTTGCTTTTGGCTTCAGGACCTTAACTGAAGATTGATGTAGTGAAGATTGGTTTTGGAAGAAGGGTAGAAAGCTGTTTCATAACACAACAGTTTTCCTACCTTTATTTCCACTCTGGACAGTGTTGTGATATGCTTCACTGAGACAAATTAGAAAACGTAAATCCCAGCTGAGAGTTGAGGGGGACAGTGGTACAGTTCCAGAGGCTAGTCTTGTAGGGTGGAGCATTCCTCTTCCATTAGTTCCATCTTTATCCCTTCAAGTCCATTTTAAGGCACTCTGCATTTAAATTGAATCCATCTGTGCTAACCCCAGAGCATCAAGTGGATGGAAGCACGCTATAGAGACCTCCAAGGTACACAGGCTTAAATTTATTACCATTAACATACTGAGGCTAGCAAGATTACGCTGCACCTGCAGCTGAGCTGCTAAATCCAGACAGTGCTCCAGTGTATGTTGGAATAGGGGATTACTGACCCAGGTCTTGACTAGCTTCTCTTGCTCACCTTAGCAGCCTGGTCATTGCCTTAGGGGCTCCTTCCAGTCCGGATTTCAAAGCTCCAACAGTGAGATCCTACCCAGTCTGTAGTCCAGATATTTTTGGATCAAATGAGTTCCCATTCCAGTTCTTTTTAAGTCTTTCAGTAAGCTTATTATCCTGCAAAGCACGTATGCTCACAACACGTGGAAATTAGTGAAGAGTTTCTAAACTTTCCAGTTTCCGTCAGACAATTTCCGTCATCCACGGTTGTTTTTAAACCTAACGTACATTATTACATCCTAAACTGTTCCAAATATACCTACACTGTCACATTGGAATGTGTTTTGCAACCTCGCTTGCCACAGATTTACAATACATTTCATTCAGTCACTCAGCATGTTGAAATGGCTTTGTTTTGAAATCTAAATTCAGAGGACAAGAAGATTAATATATGTAAGAAGTGTTACAGTAGGTTCCTATGGTGATGAACCATCCTAGCAATTTGAGGTACTAAAAATAAGCACGTGTATGTGCTTCTTTGATAACTAAAGATTTTAACTTCATGCACTTGAATTTGAAGTACAGCTTGATTGGAATTACTACCATTTAACATGTGTAGATGTGTTGTGTCAGAACTCGCATATCTACCTTCGAATGACACTTTTCTAAATAAGGTGTTAGCTAAAACCAGAAAGGATGAGTCCGTATCAGACAAGCAGCGAAGACAAAGTGGAAGTTAGCATGGAGAAAAATTAATGAAAATCTAGTCCTTGCTGCTTGTGGGAAATGTCTGTCTCAAACAGAACTTTGTTTTAAAGCTTCCATTGATTGTGTTTACATGTGGGAGAGGCGTTGATCTTCCACACCGAAGCAATGGTGCCTTAAGCACACAGATTAGACTTCACTGTTCTCCTCGGGCACAGCTTATCTTCAAATCCCATCTTCAAACCACAGCACTTCAACCTGTCTCTGAGTGTTCACAAATAAGGAATTAACAATGACACTAAAAGCATTAGTGTATTTATTATTATTACTTAAGGGGAAGCAAGTGGCCTATGATCTATAATCTTAAATCACTTGAACATTAGAGCCCTGCTCTGACAGCTAGGATGATGTATGTAGTACATGCACATGGACTCTGTCTCCTGGAGTAACACTGGCTCAGACGAGATGGAATTTATTTTTACATTTAATACTGTATGTTTTGGGGTTATTGATCTAATAATGACCAAAATCATCAAAAAACTAATAAACCCTTATATACTTAAACAGGATTTCTGACACAGCAGAATGTGTTTCTTGGTTTGTTTTTTTTTTTTGAGAGAGAGGTATAAAACAGGCCAGTGCATTCTCTGCATATTGTTACTTTTAAGCAGCTGAAAAAAATCTGTAGAGTAGTAATCCATGAAACACATACTGAATTCAAACCTCTTAAGTTTTTATTGAAATCTACTAGGCAGCAAATGAAAAATTTATAGATATTAGCTCTTCTACGAGAAATAGGTCATTATATGTGAAAGCAGAACAGCCATTAACATACACATACAGATGTCTCAAGGTCTCATCTAATGATAGCATTCTGAAATGTCAGAGATTTTCTGTTCTTGACCTCCATGCTGTTGTATGGCTTAGGATTTGCTCAGAAAGCAATTAAATAAATGCTTATCATGTTTTAATAGTCAGTTTGTTCAGAAAAGCCGTAGGTTGGAAGAAGAAAATGCTTCTATTTAGTCTGAACCTAAGCATCACTGGCAATTCAAATGAATGCCAATTCCACATTGAAATGACTGAAAAGGAAATCTGGGAAAGTAGTATTAAAACTATTCATTACTGGCCCACTAAGCTTTCATTTAGGAGAGATAGGTTTATGGTAAATAGACACAGTTTGTAACTTTATTAAACATTAGTCTACAAAGTACAGCGCAGTTTAGTTATGTTTGTTCTCAGTAAGATTTTCAAGAGCTACAGTAAGAATTACCAACACCCAGAGAAAAACAGGGAAATCAGGCTGCCATTCCTACGGTGCCCCACCACATAGAGGTGTCTGTAATTGCTGGCTGGACTTTCTCCTGGATGACTGATGTACAAGGCTTCCAAGCTTCATGGCCAAAGAGATCTACAAAATTAGGCGTGACAGCTACCCACAATCCCATGCTGAAGAGGGAAGGTAAAAACCATTTGGACAAGTATTTTTGTTTCGTTGTAGAGGCGAGGTTGTTGGTCGTTCCTTGCAGATCGGGACGAGGTGAACAAGAAGTCTCCCCTCACCTCAGAGAGCTGAGCTAGGACCAGGTACAGTTGCAATCCACGGTTGTTTGGAGAGCGGGCTGCAGGAGAGACGGTCAGGGTCTCACTGTCCTTCGCAGAGGTCCAAGCACGGGGTCTGTGCACCAGTGGGGCTTTGTGTTTCACCTTAATGAATGGTATGGATGATTCACCTCCAGTATGCACTGTGCAGAGCCAGAAAAGATTGTCCACAATCTTGGATGTGCTGAGTTTGGGTTGACGCAGGTTGAAATATGAACCTCTCACACTTGAGTGAATGCCAGTTCTATAAATGATGGCTGTAGGGCAGCTCATGAACCCTTTGCCTGGGGGGTAGAATCGCCTGCTGTGGATGGGTTGAGTGTTTCCCTGAGCATTACCACCAAGGGCATGTTGCTGATAGAGGAACTGTCATTTCCAAAGACCACACCTTGGGGAATGATCACATCTCAGGGACCTCCAGAGGTCCCTTCCAACCTCAGCATTCTTTGATTCTGTCTTCTTCAGATCTGTTTTCTTACAACTTTCCTCCTTGAACGATATTTTTACAAAATGCTGCCTGTTAAAAAATTAAGCCACTTCCAGCAGAAGCATGAAATAAAAACTGTTGATCAATTCCATTCTTCCAAGGATGACTTTTGTGCCAAAAGTTGTTAATCTAAGCAGTGTTGTGACTTGATTCTTTGATGTTAACTATATTATTTCTGTTGTTTATTTTTCTTTCTGTCACCTAAAAAACCATAACTGTAATGATGAAATTCCCTGTACTGTGCTATCTTCTGCCTCATCAGAAAGTCATGATTGTGTTTGGGACAGACATTATTGCAAAACCAAACTCAATAAACCTTTAACTGTACAGAAATTTAGACAAGTTGTGATCCATTACTTTTGCCCATCAGTGGATGTTCTTAGTGTTGTTCTTGCTGCGTTTTTCTTGCATTAGACAACTCAACATGTTCTGTACTGAAGAACCAGTTCAATCCTTACAGCAAATTGTGATACTTCTTATCTTTCTGCAGTTTTCCAGACGTTTAGCCGGATCCCATTGTGTTTGACAATACTGAATTTAATGTACTGTAGAGATCTACAGATAATTTAATGTCTCTAACGTCTCAGCTAAAATGTGGTTAGCTTCGGTATTATATTCTACTAAACCTAACCATTGTGATCACTATTTTAGGTCATGTATCATTCATAAGAAAACAATTCAAGCTCAGCTTACTAAATTTGATTTTTCAGATCTGAGAGTTTAAATCCATGTGACTTTGGAATTTAGACAGTTAATTTAAAATGAAACACAGTGTTGCTGCTTAGATTGAGTTCTTGGTGCCAAGGTACTCAGTGATGTATTAAAGATTACCCTAATGCATGCAGGGTTAATAACTGCTCAGTTCCACACATCACCTTTGAGCTACTTCCAAAATTATCGGCTTATTACAGGAAAATGCTCTGTGATTTGCCCATCAGCTGTTTTCTTCCCTTTGTCTCTTTGGCTCCAGACCAGTGCAAAATGTAACACCTTTGGCTTGGTCTGCAAAAGAATTCAACACTGAAATGAGCCAAAAACTTCTAAAAATCTGAATAATTTGGTCAGGTGCTTAGAAGGCGGTGTGGTTTTTGGAAAGATCTGACCTCATTTACTGCCAGATATGGCTGAAAGTCCAGAAAATAAAAAGACCGATCTGGACGATGGCAGGATAGAAGCCATAGGAGTTTATTTATTATTGAAGTTGACATTACTGAATATCTCCAGTACTTGCTGCAGTTATTCATTTAAAAAACAGTCCTTGTTATTCCTCTGCTAAGACTGTCTAAGCTCTTCATTTGAACGTTAATCAATATATCCACTAGTACAACCCTGAGAAAGTGAGAATTTCGTGTGCTGAAAGAGAATTACAAAGAGATACCATTTGTGATTCACTGGCTTCTGTCCTCTTTGTTAACAAGTCTTAACAGATTCTGTAATATTTGCTAAGCCATCCCATAGTGTTTTCTAGCTGGCAAAGATTTTTTTAAGTACTTAAACCCTTCCTAAAAGCTATTATTTGGACACACTCTTAATCTGTACAGTTTTTGTTTCAATTCATTTGCTTTTCTTTGAGTTCTTTATGATCTCTGTTCCCTGTAGAGCCCTTTGAACTGTGCAAGGGGCTTATCTTAAACTGCCTGAGTATGTCAAGGAGATGGATGGGAGAGGAAAAAAATCAAATTGAACCTCCTTAGGAATTTTATTTCCCCCTTTCCAGATTTTAAGTGGAAAAGATAGCAAAGTATTTTATGCCAATTCCCTGTGAGTCTTCCAGAGCTTTTCCCAATCTCTAGCAGTAACCAGGAGCGTTTCACTTACCACCAGCATTTTGAATATGCCATGGGATGTTCTAGTTACTGTGGCAGTGCTGAGTCTCCGCACTGAGTACACTTTGCTTTGTCAGCTGAGTGCCAAGGAGCAGTGAGTGCTTAGGACAGAGCTCAGCAATTTATACTGACTTTGAGGAGTTTTTATTTCCTACAAAAAGAAGATAGGTGATAAATGTTATTCTGCGCTTTACTTTGTCTTCTCTCAGCTTTATAGTGGTTCAGATCTTTGTGGATACATGTGTACTGTTCACGTGCAGCATGGATCCTGGCTTCTTCTAGTTAGAAATGCCACTTACACAATCAGATTTTCCTCTAGGGTGGTTTCAGTTTTCTCTTCCAATTTCGCATTGAAACTATCAGATTCTGGTTTTTTTAATGATGTTTGGATGACTGTGAAGTCTGTGGCTACAGATTTGTTATGGAGCAGCTTCTGCAGCAGCACACAAGTATCAGGTCCCTGGGGGCAGCTGCTGTAAGTTGTGTGCTCCAAAGCCATCAGCTGGTAAAGCATTACAGTCAGCAGCCTTAATATCCTGACTTACTTACAAACTGCAGATTTCACCGAGAAAGGTCTTGAATCCTCTAAGGAAATTTCCTCTTCAAAAGCTTGTCTTGGTGGTTTCTAGATACACTGCAGAAACGAGGATTCAAACAAATGTCCTGGCTGAACTTTCATTCTGCTAACAAAAGTGCTGAAGGCATTTCGCTAAAAGAGAAATGATAGATTGAGCTTTACAGGTTATCTTCTTCCTTAAACTGAATTTCTTTTTACAATCGTGTAAGTGCATTTGTGCACTGTAAGTACAACCATAGGACCCACCTATGACTGCGTTGCTCTTCCTTTCTATCTTTTTAGCTGCATGCTAACTTGAAAATGCTGATGTCTCGTTTAAGAGCCTTTTAGAAGAGAAATGTCTGATTCTTGTGTTACCAATAAAGCATCTTTTTCAGAAGTTCTCAAGTTGAGGTGCTCATTTTATCATTTTCTGCTCTTACTGTGGAAACAGGAAAATTACTCCTACTCTGTGTCACCAACAAACCCTTTTTACAGTATGGCTAAAAGTGATATCAGAGAAACTGATGGTTTCTTTGAGACTCCTCCTGAATTCCTGATGTTGGTATTTGTAAACACAAACAGTGTTGCTGCAAAGTCAGCTTGGAGCTCATGAAGACTTGTCCTTGCAGCATACACTAAACACATACCTTGATATTGAGGTCATCTGTCTCTGCTCTTTTACTTCCTCCCAAATATGTATCTGCAGTTGTCTTGATTGCTCAAAGCCTCTTTACCAAATATTTCAGCATTAAGCATTTCTTTTAATTTTGTCATCTGTTTCATTCTCTCAGATGCTAGCTCTCAGTACTAGCAGAGTAGCAGGCAATAAAACTGAAGTGTCGTTTAAGAATATTCATCCCTGGCTAACTCTTGGATCGTTACTCATTTACTGTTGTACTTGTTGATAAATGATATCTCCATGTATCTCCATTCAGTAATATGTCATTAGGAGTAATATGTCATTAGGAGAATCATGTTATCACGACATCAGCAAATTCCTGCATTATGCTAAGACTGGCTTTTTGTGTGCAGTGGTATTTTTTCTGGCTCTTTATTTGACAAAGTGTGATGATAGATATGTTTGTTTTGACTACAAAAAGAGTAATGCTTTGAGCTCTCACATTTAATAACCTGTATTTAACTCTGTATTTGTGAGGAAACAATATGCTTCTTTGCATCCAAGTTACTTTCATTTTGACCAGCTCAGTTCATCTACCCTTCAAAAGACGAAGGGTCTTAGAATATACATGAGTCTTACAGGAACATCTTCTGCAACAGTTTAATCAATTTCAGATGCATTTAAGGCATCGTTCAACTATTGTTCCTGCAGTTTGGAAGCTTAGAAGATAGAATTTGGAAATCAAAATCATGTGTATACGCACATTTTTGTTAAGAACAGTGTTGGACAATTCACAGCTCATGGCCTTGTTAAGTCAAAAGCAGTTACATTAGTGGAAGCATTAGAGACATGAAAAGTTCCTAACAATGATTTAGACCCAACAGGAGATAAAAATGTTAAAAATCATCAATCATGATGCCAAAGGAAGCAGAATTTTTTCATGCAGTTATTCTTGTGAAGAAGAAAGGTGGCATGTTTCTATTTGAAAATAAAAACAAGCTTTCTGTTTGATTCAGAAGTATCCAAATGTATTTTTTAAACTAGAAAAATGAAGGCGTCTTCATATTTCTATTCGTAAATGAGATAACTCAGGTGAGTGTAAATTTGTAAAGCTGACATTTGCTCCTCATACAATTATGGAAAAAGTGATACAGAATATGTTCACCAGTGACTCAGAGAAGATATTATTACTGATGCAAATGATGGTTTATGGAGAATATGTCTTGTCAGATGTGTTTATTATTAATTTTTTTATGATAAAACAGGCTTATGGTTTTTGAACCTGTTCTGTACAACACTTTGTTACAGAAAAATAGCATTAAGCAAAATTAACCTAGTCTCTATCAAATCAAATACAAACTAATTACCTGTGATATCTGGGAGGGTTGTTGTAAGTGAGACAAGGAAGTTTCCAAGGATTTACTGTGCATCACAGTGTTAGACACAAGAAGCATCATCTCTGTTGTTTATTCGGGACTGAGAGTTGACACGACTGTATTTTATAAACACCAAGATGTGGAAGAGATTTCTGATGATTGCAAGTTTTTTATCAGAGCAAGGTGATGCGAACCACTGGCTGTTAGATGAAATCCAAACAAAACACATTTAGTAACAGCATGTTTTAAAAGAGAGTTGTCCATTGGTACAACTAACCTATATAATTTAAAAGCATTAAATCAAGGCCTTCTAGACTATAATTTTACCAGGTATTTTGGGACCGATATGAAAAGTGTGAATGAGCTGACCCATAATGGGAAGAAGTTAGTACATATGGTTGCATAACCCCTTGTAGACTGGGAAAGCATACATCCATGTGCAAACTTGCTGTCATAGTACAGAGAATAAGAGGATGAACTCCTCCTCTTTCACCTTTTTGCATTCATTATGTATTTGACAGCAAAACACTTTGATCTATCGAGACAAGAAGGGGTCTAGATTAAACTAGAAAATCATCATCATTGCTTTCCCATTCTATGCTTTTGGATCTTCTAGTAATACTTTACAATAACTTGTTTTATACCTCTTCAGCGTTAAACAAAAATGAAAGTCATGACTTTACTTCTGAATTAATATGCCTTTAAGTCTATTCAGGGTTTCCAGAGTCTCCCTCTGTTTGCTAATTTTCAATGTTAGTCAGCACACTGACCCAATGCCCCTCTCTCACCAACTGTCTGCGGAGCAAGCTGCCAGATAAATTCTGTAGAATGAGGAATTAGGAAGTGCTGTTGATCTGCATTCTTCTTTACATGACTCTGAGTGCTCTTCATCTTCTTCATTTTTCCATTATTTAACCTAGCAAAACATTACAAGGTTTTGTATGTTTCTCAGTGCAATTAGCTTCCACACAGAGAGACATGCATTTCAGAATTGTGAGGATGCTGGTGTGTTTAGGAGGATGTGCAAATTCTAAACATTTTACATGCCTAATAACACCCACAGGTTTTCATTTTTTTCTTCAGGTGTATTTATTTTACTGTTTCAATAGGGAAAGCTATTGAAGGTAAGGACTTAAAGGCCTTATTTAATTGATCTGCAGTAAATACATCTTCACCTTTGCTGGGCAGTTTTCATTCGCCTTTACTTTACATTTCATAAGGTTTCCTAGTACTTTCTTTTTGCTCTAAGCTCAAACTCTTTGGGTTTTCTAGTCTGTAAGCCCTCCTGGGCAGGTTACTTACTGTATGTCTGTACAGTGCTGAAACAAAACCCTAGGTGTGTTTGGATACGTGTTGGTAAGTGGTCACCTGCATCAACACTTTTGAAGATTAGGTTTCCAGATGCGACTAAATCTCTTGGTTTGGATTGTGAGTGGTCTGCCTTTGCATATCTTCAGGCTTCTTCAGCTCTGAGTGTCCATCCTGTGCTCCTGCAGGGACTGAGCATAGCAGTGGGTGGATGGTCTAGGCACCAAGTATGGAGGGACAGAGACAAAGCAGTGCCACCTGCAATTATGGAAAACAAGTGTGAAAGGGTAACAGAATAGCACCACACTTTTACCTGTGTTTTTTGAAGCAGTAGATGGGTAGAAAATTAATACTACCTCATTTCAAGATAAAACTCCCACCAGAAGCTTAAGATCCACCCAGACGAAACTACCAATTCATTTATTTCATAAAGCGCACGCTGCCGCCCTGCCACGTTCCCAGCTGATTGTTTTTTTGTCTTTCTTTCATTCAGGTTCTCTCGATTTGCCCAAAGGACATGAGAGCAGATATTTGTGTGCACCTAAACCGGAAAGTTTTTAATGAGCATCCTGCCTTCCGGCTGGCCAGCGATGGCTGCCTGCGAGCCCTGGCCGTGGAGTTTCAGACGATCCATTGCGCCCCGGGGGACCTCATCTATCATGCTGGGGAGAGTGTTGATGCTCTTTGCTTCGTGGTCTCAGGATCCCTAGAAGTCATCCAGGATGACGAGGTGGTGGCTATTTTAGGTACTGTGATCTCTACTGTGGACACGGTGGTGCTTGGAATACATTTGAGTTCTGTGTAGGCTTGAATATTTGCTACTCTTGCCTTACGTCAGCTGAGACTACAGGAGGCTAGAGGTTGTCATATGATAAGGATGTTAGTTCTCAAGAGATACTGCTCTAGGAGCAAACCTTTCATTTTTTATTCCATAGAGAATGCTTGTTCTGCCTAGTATGGTTCGCTGGTCACAGCTAAAGTGTCCCTAAGCAGAAGAGAATGGCATGTTTTAAACATTCTACTAGAGGAAATGCACAGTGTTTTATATCTGACTCTCAGGAGGATTTCCACATTAACCTTTGCACTGGGCTTTCCATTTGTCTGTATTCTAGCCAAGAATAATACCTTCAAACAGTATCTTCAAGGAAGCAAAACTGTTGTTAGTGAAGAAACAGTTCAGTGTGTCTGTGTGAAGAGATAGAGGTGCACCATATATTCCAGTTTGATTCATGAGAATTCTGAGTGTTGGGGGAGCTCTATGTTAAACACCCCACCATTACTCTGGAGTGTCTGGTTTGCCAGGAGTAGGTGGGAATTAGCCAAATGCAGACCCCCCACTAACTTATGTGGGATTGGGAATTTTGTAGCAAAAGGTGGAATTGAGTGGCCAGCACCAGTGCTGAGACAGGACTTGTCCTCAGAGACATAACAGTATGGATAACGAATGAATGGCTCTCCTTGGAAAGGGTTTGTCTTGGCTGTTCGTAACGGATCTGTTTACTGTAGAACTCATCTCTGTTGAGCATTAGCTATTTGGCTTCTCTTAAACTGGAGATGTGGCTCTCTGAAGGCAAACGCAAGTGCTGGTACTGAGCTGTGGGACCACTCATGTCGCTGAACTTCTGCACTGCTTCTTTCATGCAAGGGCAGACCCAGAGGGCACCTTGGGTCTCTTTTGTGCCTCATGAGAATGATTGAATGATTGCTGGGAAATGAGGGTCATGATGGCATTGGAGAGTTGAGCCAGCATATGGAAATGGGCAGATACGAAGGACAGCACTGGTTATGTATAGAGAATACGTGCTCAGGGTATGCACATATACTTACTGCAGCTTTTGGTTCTCTAGAATATACTGAGGTTTTTAACAGGAGAAATTTAATGTAAGAATGAATCTGTTTCCATATTCAGATGTGAAGTCATGGTGAAAGCTCCTAAGTCTGTAATTTCCTTAGCAAAATACTCCTTGTACTTCAGCTTGCTGGGCCATCTCACTTTTATTATTAATTTCAGTGATGAAAGGATCTCTTTTGTTTGCTTACAGCTATTTAAAAAAAGAAAAGCTTTAAGAGTAAGTGGCAGTATTTAACCAAACAAAATGGTTTTCAGGCTACTAGAGTGAAACAAACAATAAATATATAATTTACTGAACAATAAGACATCACTAAGTGGATTACATGCAAAACTTTATTGCATTTACTAATGAATATTGTGTTTGAAATAACAGTGAGAACTTTTTGTTTCCTACTTGTATGTACCGTAAATCCAGTACCTATCTTATTCCTCATTTGGCTAGGGAGCCCTTTAACCATATCTAGTTAAAGTGAATTATCTTTAATTACCAAAAGTGACTTTGATTCTGTCATGGCTGCTGGCAGGCGATCTGTGGACTCAGAGCTATGTTCATTGTGTACTGTGGGGACTGGAAGAATGCATATTTGTGACTTAGAGTGAGATAAACAGCTTATTTTAATCATAGGCACGCTAAGAAGTTTTCTTTTGGGTTATTTAACACAACAGTGTACTGAGAAACTACGAGGTGTATCCTAAAAATTCACTTGTGGAAGGAAATCTCTTTCAGATGTAGTCGTGAAGACATTTAGAGTGACGTCAATTGCCCCTGAAATAACAACTGTGTTATCATGCAGCAGAGAAGAAAATTTGTTTTAATCTCTTCTCCCCCAGGAGTTAAAGCACAAGGGAAGTTATACTGCTTGAGGTGAAGACCAGGTTTAAAAACCTCTTCCAAACATGAAAACCCACATAGATTACTTTGAATACTCCAATGTCTTCACACTGGTGTTCCTAGGAAAAAATGGCTTAGGGAGTTGTACTGCCAGTCTGTCCATCCTCCTCATCCAGCAGTAACTTGTATTGAAAATGGGTAAACATCCTTCAGAACCTGGTCCTTATTATGTTCTACTGTAGGAGAAGGAGAATAGGAGGACACTTAGCTCCTTTGTAGAACAATCTATTTCCTAAGCTTGATAAGGAACTGGTATTGTGCAGTTACTATTTCAATAGTGTTTTTCATCCAGGTGTTGTAGTTATTTGCATTGCAGAGAGAAGTGGTTGGTGGTGTCTTTTTGCTTTGCTCACCTGTAGAGGGAAGTTTTGATGTCTTAGAATGATCAATCAGGAAGGTGCATCAACATGGATTAAGAGCATGACCCTCTGACCCTCACGTTCATTCATGCTTCTCTCCAAAGGCCAGGGCTTTGTCCTCCCTTGGATCCCAGCATAAATTGCTCCTCAACACTGCTGCTTTTCCTTTCTTCATCTTCCTTGACTGCAACTCCCTCCGTTGCAGCCATAGAAAGCTAGTGCAGACAGCCTCCCTCTTTGCTAAAATGGTGTCCTCAGGAGCTTGGGCATCCCACTCAAGTGCTATTCATGGGCTCTAAAAGATAGAGAAAATGTGTAGTAGCAGTTTTGCTGGCTCCAGGGCCCCAGCCTTGGCACATCTTGTGCTTGAAAACTGGTGAAATACAGTGACTGACCAGTCAACTTTACATCATTATATTTTCATTCTCCCCTGATTCTGTTTTGTCCTCATTTGTGTGTAATTAAATGCCCAGCTACTGCAGTGATCACCATTACAGAAGTTGGTAGAGTAAGAAAATGAACCCAATTGAGCCCAGAGATCTGCAGTTTATAGGACTCATTAATGAAGATACCCAGGTGTCCAATTAGGTGTCTCCTCATTAGGTGTTTCCCTCATTAGGTGTCTTCATTTCCTGGGGACAGCCTCCTGCCTTTCATAAGCACTGACCAGTGCTCTGGCAGAATGAGCACTATGCTCAGAGCTGGAGTTAAGGGGAGCTGCTTTGCTGGGGAAAACCAGATTCAGTCATTTTCACATACCTCGTATGCATTTGCCAGGATAATGGAGAAGTGCAAACAGTCTTGTCTCCAATTAACCAAACTTTCCTAGTGAGAGAGGTGACCCTGAGAAGGCACATTTGTAATTGTCACTCTAGCAGGAGTGAACAGCCAATCTGCCACTGCTCTGCATTGGGAGATGTTCCCAGCAGAAATATCTCAGGAAAGACCAGGGGTGTGAAGTCCTCTAATGGAACAAGGCATCTGCTGGCACAGGGCACTGAGCAACTCACCCTGCCACAATTAACCTGAATTTGCTCATGGTGAGGAGTTTTGTGTGCGGGGCAGTGCCAGCCCAGTGCCTGCAAGCTGCTTTGCAGCTCCCACTATTAGCACGGCTGAGTGTGTGTGAATTGTGCAGTAACTTCAAGCGGGCAGATTGATCAGCAAGGCTTAGAGGAGTCCTTTTGCCAACAAAAAAATAATGACTCACCATGTTCAAACGTTGATTGTAGGAACTGATTAAAACTATTGCTCAAACTGCGTAGTGATAGAAATATATTGAGCACTGAAATCCTGGCTGGGGGCAGCTGCTGAACAGATTCAATTTTGATAGCCACGCCAGGATGTATATAAATTTAATAGCTTGTATTTCAGCCACACTTAGGATCCTGATCCTGTATGCATTCAGTTGAGTTGTTCTTTATCTTCATGTGTTGCATGTTAATTCTCAGCATATTCTGCATACAGTCCCAGTGCAACAGTGTTGTTTACTGGATTTATTCTTCTTAGACGAGCCAGGCTCCATCGCTCTATTCTGCACACATTCGTAATTCAGAATTTGGGATCCACGCATCAACACTTTGAATTTCCATGATGTTACTCAGCTGGATGTGTGCTTCATGCAGGACAAGACTGATCATGTATGATGTATTTTATGGTGTGAAAAACTGTCAGTCCAATCCCATCTCCTAGTGTTAGTACCTGATTCTGTGATTTTAATTACTATAGTTGCAGCCTGAGTCACCTCTCATTTGGAAGGAAGGTAGAATGTTTGTCCTTACCTAAAATCAGCTTAACATTATGTAATTTTTGTGTTTTTTTAAGTGAACTAAAATAAGTCAAGCTGGTTTTGAGACTTTCCCCAGCTTCATAATGTGCACCTGGTAGCAATCTACAGAACTGCTGTTTTGAGATTGCTACCAGGTGCACATTATTACCTATGTCCTATTGCATCTGTAGGATAACTCCATTTTGTTGCAGTGAGTTAACGCTCTAAATTAACTAATAGGCAAATGATTCAGAAAGGAAAGCTTTTCAGCCAGCAGGACTGCAATAATTAAGGTGATGTAGGCTGTTTTTCAAGTGCTGAATCTGAAAATATTTTGTACTGTGCTCAAAGGAGTATTGATCTGAGTTGCAGTGTGATGTGCAGCTTTGCACTGTGCAGCTCTTCTTCAACATACTTCCTGAAATGAGTCCTATTTTACAGGTCTGGGTTAACATGCATAGTACTATGTAAGATTTATTCCTACTATTACTTGTTCAAAGGTGTTATTAGCTCTTACTGACAGAGTTAAAGGGAGTGTTCAATTTTTCACATCATTTCATAAGTTTAAAATATTTCTGTCTCTGTCTGCACCATAGCTAACTGTAATACAAGGCATCAATCTTAATTCAGTGCCAGCTGGTGTGCTGTAGATGCAATCTGCAGCCTCCAGTGTCAGAAAGATTCCTTCCACTGAATTGAGATGTTTTTGAATTAGACCTGCATACTTCACTGCCAAACTCAGGAGCTCAAAAGTCTTGGTTGTGCAAGAAAAAAAATTATTTTGCAATCATATGATATATTTCTTTTAAATCAGATTAACAGTCTGAGGCAATGTGATTTGCCTTATGAGCATTGAAGATGGTGGGTATGGTCATGCTTTCAAGTTCATTTCTTCAGTCAGGAAGGATGGATATTTGTTTAAGTATCAAATCAAAACTGAGATTTCCCATCATGAAGAGCTGGGGCTTCTTAAAAAAAAACAAAGAGGAGATTTGTGCTGAAAGTATGAGAGATGGGGACCATTAACCCATCACTAACAGGAGAATATGGACCTTTCCATTTTCTAGCAGTTTCTGACTGCTGGTCGAAGGGTACATTAATTTTGTGTATTTAGATGCAGATGGGGAAGCTTGCACTGTGTTTAATAATGTAAAGTGCCTTTGCCAGCATGGACCTGAACGTTGGGCACAGTTAATAATGTTTCTTTGCTGACTATTCTGACAATCTTTTGAAAAGTGCTCTTTTCTCCATTCATTCTGCCCTTTCACATGTTGATATATGGGGTCCCATCAAGCTGGATGTCTGACTGGTGTGAACTGGTTTTCAATAAACCCTGGCTCCTCAGGGTACCTTAGGAAAGGCTGAAATTTTGGTCAGAACCTCCTCAAAGGCACAGAGCCCTGTCTCACAGTCTGGTAGTCACCCCTGCATATTATGGACTGTGCTCACAAGAAGTAATGACATCCTAGCTGGCAGGAGACAGCTGGTGAGCTTGCACCAGTCCTTATCCTGTTTCCTCATAGTTGGATCTACCAGCGTCTCATGGCAAGGAGCTGCTTACCTGCTCACCCAATGATTGCAGAGCTGTGGGCTGCTGCAAGTAACTGCAAATTCTTTCCTTCATCATCAGCTGTTTTCATCAGCTTGAGATATGTCTGTCTGGCAGTCAGAGGTTTCACTGCAGATGTATAGTCACAGACAGCTGTATGTGCATGAATATATGTACCAGTAGCATTGCAATTATGGCTGCAGGGACTTGATATTTGTTTCCTGACCTCCGTTTCTGTGCACCTGCTGTCATTCCATGGCTATTGGTACCTGAGCAAATTAGCTGAATGTTTTCTATGTATAATGCAGTTTTACTGATTCTGCAACAAAATTGGTCTGTATTGCCTCTGCTGCTCATAAGTAACAGAAGATTTAAGCATATCCTGATGGAAAGCCTACATTATTCATCATGTCTGGCTTTTGCTAGTGTGACTGATGTGTCTTGGGAAATGTTTTAAAAGAGGGAATAGTATGGCTGGCCTCTATTAGCTAGGAGTGCACCACATATATTTTCCAAATTTGCTCCTGTTCACAAGAGCTATCACCTTAAGGAGAAACCTTTGCCCCTTTTATTTGTTTTTCCTCTCAGTGCAGTTTTCCATCAGGAATTTATTCTCACTGTCCATCCAGGCTTTCTCCCAAAAGCTCAATCAAGTTATCATTTCTACTGATATATTTTTTAGCTTGATTTCTGTCTGAAGAAAATAAATTTTGCCATTTCATAGGTGCACAGGAGTTCTGAGAGTTAGAGAGAGTCTTTCCTGTCTCTGATTTCAAGGACTTTTTCATTCCCTTTTCCAGCTCCTGGGGAGTTTCATATAGCCTTACCTGAGATGTCTAGGCATGAGCTACAGTCTCACAAGCTGGAAACTCAGTCCGTGGAGCAAGGTGGTGGAGAACATCAGTCCCCCACTTCTGTGTGGCAGAGTTATCCATAATATAAAATGATAACATATAGAAATATAATTATCAATTATATAGTTACATATTGTTTAATTCTCTCTATATATGTAGAGATTCATGTGTATATTTAATGTATGGACATATACATAGGTTGCTCCACAAGTAATGCCTTCTATTTATTTCCATGGAAACTAGAAGATATTGACAAAGCACAGTGAATCAAGAGCTATTTGATAGAGCAAATTCTCAGCAGCAATAAATTATTTTTCAACACAGTCACCACCATTAGCTATGCATTTTGACCAGTGATGAACAAGACATGCTGTGCTTGTAGCAACCTGCAGCAGTGGAGGTGAGTAGCTGTGGTTTAAAACCTACCAGGTATATTTTTAATTATAATTCTAAGAAAGAGGAAAAATCCCGTTAGTTACACTGTGAAAAATAAAACTTGAGTGAATAATTACTGCTCTCTACTCAGTGAGCTACAGTTACAGGGATGAAGTACAGTGCATTAATCTCTGTATCTATGAGGAAGCGTGCATTGTTTTGGAGAATCTGCTTGGGTGTTTTCATGCAGTACTGTTCCTTACATGTTCACAAAGAGCAAATGAGACTTGGAAGGGTGTGGGGAAAAAATCAAATTCAAAAAGTCATAATTGCTTCCAAGATTCTGTACTTTCTGAAGTACACTTTCTTAAAGGAAGCATTTGGGTTTCTTATAGTCACCTCCAGAGAAACAGTGAGCGCTGGCAGAAGACAAATACCATCTTTACCTTTTCAAGTTGTCACTTCACTTCCCCATTTAAGTGCACTGACTGCTGACCCATGAAGGAGTGCAGAGATGCAGTTTATCTTCTCAGCCTCATTCAGAGGAACGCAGTATCGTTCCTGCCTCACTGAACTGCAAAAGATGAGGAGATCTCAGTTTTATGAATGGTGATTTTATCTGTCTGTGACTTGGGAATGTTCTGTTGCACAGTTTCTGAGTCAGCATCCACTGCTTTCAGCTTGAATTATTTATATATTACCTTAAGTATAAGAAGAAGAAGGAAAAAAAAAGAAGCATTTTGCTAACATTTCAGCAGGAAAATCGTACCAGTCCCCATTACTGAATTCTGTTTAACTGCAGTCTGCAGTTGCTGCAACCAAGGCTCAATTCTGTCCTGTGTCCACCTCAGAGAGCAAATCCATTAAGCAATTTTGTGCACTTCCAAAATGGTCTGTTTTCTATAAATTATGTAACTGTGCTGAGTATGTCTGCGAAACAGGTTTTAAACTGTGCGTAGAGAGAAGGGCAATTAACTGCAAAGGGTAATTTGAAACATAACGTTAGATAAATTATATATTTGTAGGAAATGCTCTGTGATAAGGAGAGCATTTTAAGGCAACTTGTTTTATCAACTGCATCAGGAGTATTATGTATTGCAGTTCATTTTAACAGCATCTCAAAATGTAGAATTATTTTAAAGCAGTTCAATGAAAATGCTGCAACGTTTCTGAGAGATGATTCTGCTGCACAGGCTGCATGAGAAATGTTAGTCTAGTTACTGGATATGATACCTGAAGCAGAAATACAAATAGAGGAATAGTCTCTATAAAATAATAGAATATTTTTATTTTCAAATAAAAATAGAAAAAGAGCAGTAAGGTTGGATAAAGTATTGTTCTGTGTTCCTGAAATAGAGCTGAGTGAAATGTTGCAAGTCCTTAGGGTAAGAAGCATTAAAATGTATTACCTTTTCTTTCCTCAAACTATAAAAATCACAAACCTTCACCAAGGGGCTGTTTGAGGTACCTGAAATCAATAGAGATACTACCACTGACTGGTTGATTTCTAGTTTCCTCTTAATAACTACAGAAATAAAGAGCTGGGATACCACTGGCAACCGAAGCAACCTTCCTTCATAAGTGCCCTTAATACCACAGTTTCTGCTTCAGAATCTGAGCTGCCAGCCACCAACCACACTTCTCTTTGCAGTCCTCCATGGCACTCTTCCCAGCAGTTCCCTTTCTTGAACTGGGGAGTCCAGAACTGGACACAGTGCACCCAGTGTGGCCCCACCAGGGCAGAGCAAATAGGGGGAGGACCACCTCCTTTTCTTTCACCCCAGAAACACCCTTGGCCTTCCTGGCATGAGGGCACACTGCTGGCTCACGGCCAGCCAGAACACCCAGCTCCTTCTCTGCGGGGCTCCCTTCCAGCAGGTCAGCCCCTAACCTGTACTGATGCGTGCGGTGGTTCACATCTGGCTGTGGTTATTTAAATATGCATGTGTCTAAGGGGTCAGACCCTTTCTTAGTCAGCAAATATTTAAATACAGACTTCAGCAGAACCCTGTGTGTACGTGGATATGTTTGGATTTGGAAGCCGGCTGTTGGATCTGCTTAAGATTTGGAGCCGGGTATTTAGAGGTTAGAAGTCTCAGGGATGGTTTTAGTGGGTTTTTAGAAGGAATGTTACCTTTCTCAATGAAGTAAAAGTGTTTAATGAGCGTTTAAGAAGCTGGCTCTCAAACAGCATTGTAGAGCCATGGTGATAAAGTATCCTGAATGACACAGGCTATCAGTGAAAGCAGGGTTCCTCTGTCACTTAGGAGTGATCCTCAGAAATATTCAGTCACTTCACCATTAGGTAACTACTTATTATGTTCAGGGGCTTTTGGGAAATCCATTACCTGCATCTTCAGCCACACAGTCTGGCTTTTATGCTCTGTGACACTTTGCAGAGCTATCTATAAATATCTTAAAAACCTGGGGCTGTTGCTAAAGATGCTGAAATACCTCAGATATTTTTAAATCTTTTACCCTTATTAGTTTTCACAGTTGGGAGCTGATGTTAGCTTATTCCAAAGCATAAGAAAGTTTGGAAAGAAATCGTTTGCATGCTGGGGAGCACCACGTAAGCATTGACTTTTAACAAA
Source organism: Centrocercus urophasianus (assembly GCF_019232065.1). Lineage (NCBI taxonomy): Eukaryota > Metazoa > Chordata > Aves > Galliformes > Phasianidae > Centrocercus > Centrocercus urophasianus. The sequence goes on from NW_024884586.1 coordinate 46,795,386, forward strand.
TTTTGTCCTGTTTTTCAGGTAAAGGTGATGTGTTTGGTGATATCTTCTGGAAGGAAACCAGTCTGGCCCACGCATGTGCCAACGTACGCGCTCTGACATACTGCGATTTACATATTATTAAGCGAGAAGCCTTGCTTAAAGTGTTGGACTTTTATACTGCTTTTGCAAACTCCTTCTCAAGGAACCTCACACTCACCTGTAATTTGAGGAAACGGGTAAGGCAGCTGATCTTGTTTTCCCTTTCTTTCAGCAGGAGATTGCACACTGTTTGCAGTGTTGAATAACCTCCGGTTTACTCTTGATGTTTTCAGGTCATTGCAGATTAACTGGCCTTTCAATAAATGTTGTAGCTCTTTGTTAATGATGGCTCAATAAAAGTGAGCCATAGATTTGCAGCTCCGAGTAGCAATCCTGGCAGTGTGACATATGAACTACACTTTCTTTTTCTTTGCTTTGCTGTTGTTTTTTTTCTTTCTGTTGCATAATGTATAAAGTTATATGTAGTAGTGTGAGAGAGTCCGTATTTTAGATTCCTCAGAGGTGAGGCTCAGTCTCTCACCTGCTAGATCAGAAGAGAATAGTCTGATGGATCTGCATGGCACCAACTAGGAGAGATTTATTGATGTTAAATAAATAAAATGTACTTAGCAAAAGTATTATTTTAATACTTGCTTCACTCCCTTGCACAGTTGAGAATTTTAATATGGCAAGGTTAATAAAGCTTGGTAGCAATTTTACATTCACAGCTCACTTTTTAAATCCTCCTGCTCATTTTTTAATCAATCAGCAATGCTCACTATCCATTAGTTCTTTCAAAGAGCACTCCATCTAAAAATTAATTAGCCATAAGGACATATCTTGAGAACAGGTTAAGGGATTCTTTAATTCATATTGCAGCTGCAAATTTTAATCTTTATGATGGTTTTTTTTGTTTTGTTTTGGTTTTTTGTTGTTTTGTGTTTGGTTTTTTTTTAAGATTGATGAGGGTTATATACATTTTATTTGCATAGAGGAATCTCCTAACAATGATTTATAGATTATTGAGCATTAACTGAAAACCTCTAGCTGCTGAAACACATTTTTCTGCAGCTAGGACATCTCACCTGATAAGGTATCAAGGCTATCTCCATATTTTACAAGGTAATATTAGCCTCTGCAGCAACAGGAATTAAACAGAACTAGAATTTCAGTTTCCTGGATATAGTTTCTCCCTGGCCACTAAAGTATTTTACAAATACTTATTTCAAAGAAGATTTAATTTTTACTGTGTTCCTGTGCTCATTAATATACCAGCTACAGCACAAAATACCCATGGCAAAAAGTAGATGCAATGGGGGATTATAGCTCCCCTCCATCTCTGCAGGAGTCTGGAAGAGCTAAATTATAATGAAGTTTGGTTCCAGTTTCTCAGCTTACCTCTGACTTGAAGCTTGTTAACTCCACTTTGGTCCTGAAGAAGAGCTTTTGGCTTGAGAGCTGCTTTGGGGCTTCTAGCTTTTTGCTTTTTTTATTGATAAAATGTTCTCCAGGTCATGACTTCAGCATCCCCCCTTTCCTATTTGACATGTGCCACCAGCTCCAGTCCCAGATGACAATTTCTTTCAGACTTTCCTGATGGTGATTTCATGGGACAAGAGTACACTGTGTCAGAATTTATTCTTTCCTTCTCAAAATGGGAAACCTGTCACTTCAGCTAGCTTCCTGGGACTCCCCATCAGCCATGATAAGGTTGTGCACAGGGAAAACACAGACAGATCTTTTCTTGTCAGGCCAACATGCTGGAGTTCAATTCTGCAGTCCTAGAATACATAAGGGAAATAATCACTTGACTGTTTTTCTATTTATTTTCTTCTGTCACATTCCTTTTTTGGGCAGTTTGGTTCCTTGCAGGGCCCTAGCACAGGGAGTCACACTGGAGGAAAAGCACTCAGGGAGCATTAGGTACATGCAGTGTGCCATGGAGCCAGTGACTCAAAGCAAGAAGTGTCTGAAGAGCACTTGTAAAGAAAGGTTGGATTTTGCAGAAGGAAAGGCAATGTCAGTTGGGTGCATGAGTTGGCACTGGAGTCAAAGGAAGATCAAATCATTGTAGTACATGAATTAATTTCACTGAAAAGTTGGCCAGTGACATCTGAGCTACTCACCAGTCACTTTTATAGCTCATGAGGAGGAGTGCTTCCTTTAGAGTGCAGTTGCATGTCCCTCTTCAATGCCTTATCTGGGATGAGAAAATCATCCCCTTTCTGTTGATTTTTGAGACAGTCCTCAGTTGCTAACTTTTAAATACCAAGGGTACATCAGATGAACTCCACCTATAATGTCTCCTACTCAAGAGCTATTTCAGGAAAAGTCTTTCTCCTGGTATTTAAGATGTGCTGAGCCAAAGCTTGCTTTTGCAAAAATTATGAGTATTGTTCCTAGGTACAAAACAGATCATACTGCTTTCAGCAGTGGGGATACAGTCCAGGCCCTGTTATGTAAAATTATTCAGGGGATTGTTTCAAACAACGTATCTGCTGAAAGTGTACCCAATTCCCTATTGGACATGAAGTGTCTGACTGTGAGTTCAGCCTTTGAGAGAAGCCACGCCATCCAGAACAGTTTTACCAGGCGGACAAAAAGCAGTTGTTCAGTAAGTGAAAGCAGGCAGCCAGGGCTGCACTGTACTGCAGCAATTTGTGCTGGAGTCATGTAATCTAAATGGAAAGAAAATCATTGCATCCTTTAATTGATTTCAATAGAAATATACTTAGCACATTTTCTACGTAGTCATCACTTGTAACGTTTGACATTTAATCATAACAAAAATACACTCGTTGCAGTTCTGTGCTCAACAAAATGGCTGTTTGTTCTCACTGTCAAAAATACATAGATAGAGAGAATTGCTCTTTCATCAGGTCTGCTTTTCCAAATACGTATGCATGTGTGTGGGTGCCTACACACATGCATTTGTGCTGTATTGTCCCTCAACAGGCACTCAGATGTAGTCTGTAGACTGTGAAACAATTTAAACGTTCAAAAGGCTAATAAATTAATAATAGTGCTGAGCACAAAAGGTTAGTTCCACATGACGGGGAAGAGAAAGTCACACTGAAGTGAGGAAATAATGTTTTCTCACTCCCAAATAGCATTTAGAGGCTTGGCATGTTGAATGACCTACTTAAGGCATCTGCTCAGTGTGCTGTTATCAACTCTGGGTTTTTGTTTTCTTTTTCTGTGCATTAGGTAGCTCAGCCATCACGCTGCATTTATGAGCTCATAAAGTGAGCATGCCTGCTTGCTTTCCAACCTGCAGTCCTCTGTCCTGCTCATGGTGACGAAGTGACTTTTAATCTGTAATTGCAGAGCATTGCAGCATATCTTGTTTCATGCTCTGAAATTTTTATGGGGCATCTAACATTGCTAATGTACACTGCAAGGCAGAGGCAGGACTTTGAACTTCTTTTTTTCCAAACAGGGGAAATAATTAATCTGGAAAGATACTCTATAAAATCGCAATGAGATTACATAGCTGCCTCTGAGGACCGAAAGTTAGAAAGCAGCATTTGGGATGAGTCTTCAAAGAGTTAAGTATTGCCTTCTGATGTTGGAAGAGAATATTAATAATGTCTAATTCATTAAGTGCCTTTCAAGATTTCATGCAGCTGGAGTGAGGGCTCTGCAAGCTTGAGCCATGAAGTTTGGCCAAGGGAAAGGAGCCAAGATAGACTTTTAAGAGACCCATACGCATACAGATGAACACATTTTATTGATAGTCAAAATTTGGGAAGGAAGGCCTGCAATAAGCCACCAATTGTGTTTCCACAGAAAACAAGTTTTCAGCTGAGATATATTTAAAGCTTTTTCTTTTTCTCCATGTTGCTTCCATTTACACCACCTAATGCACCATCTCCAGCTAACTACTAGATCACCGTGGTCTGTGGCAGTGCAGGAAAAATCAAACTGAAATTTTGGGCCCCCTGAAAGCAAAGCTGAAATTCTTCCATGCTTCAGTAAAGCAAAGATTTCCCTACTCAGCTTTTAAGGTACATGGGTGCATACTGCTGTTTTGTGCTGTGAGCAAAAAGAGTTGTGTTAAATGAATCTGGAGGAGCTGAGGAGAGGACGTCTGGCCATGTAGGGTCTCTGGCACATTTTCTCCTGGAAGTTGTGCTAGGAATGAGCCAAGGAAACGTGAAGAAAGAAAGTGCCTTTAAGGCAGTGAAATACCCTCCAGAGAGGCTCTGTTCTGTTCCATGTGACATCCTGAAAGCCAGGGACAATGCTGTGAGCAACTGATGTTATCTAATTCAGCCAGCACAGTGTGAAGCAGGTGAGGCGGTCAGACTCTCTTAACACAAATGTTCTGGCTATTTTAGGTCAGAATGATTTCTTTTAAAATCAGCTTTCTGTTTTTGCTTGAGGTTTTAATGAATCATGTGTTGTTTCTTGAGTGAATCATACATCATTTCTTTGTCACTTTTTATTTTTCTTTTAAAGCTATGTTTTCATTTGAATTTTGTGCTTCTGTCTCCTGAAAGCAAAGGCTGTACCAAAGGTCAGTCAGGATCCCCTTCCTCTGTCACTTGTCAGGTTCTTCCAGTGTCCTGATGCAGAGGCAATGTCAGAGGCAGAAGGTGTTGCTCTGTGCATTGCTTGCCCCTCAGGATGCACACTTTCTGGTGAACCTGCAGATTTTCACAGGTTTTGAGCTTAGAAAGCCTTTTACAATTACGGCAGAGCTGTTTGCACTTGGCCAGCTGCTGCTCCTGCTTGGTTTTGACCGGCTGCGGGGAATGACTTGCTCACATAGAAAGGGATCAGAGGGTGGGGTTTGGGAAACAGGCATCAGAAAGCTTAGAGCTGTCTGTGTGGAAAATTGTGCTGGGAACCCCCTGTTCTACACCTTCACAGGGTGTACATCCATCATCCATTTGCACCCCTTTTTGCAGTCTGTCACTGGGAGCTTCCTCCATGTGGGATAGCAATGGTGACCAAACCTATCTGGGCAAAACAAACTTTTCCATCATTACTGCTAAAGAGAAACAGGGAGATGTGCTGTTTAGGGAGTTGCAGTGTCTAGTAAGGTAGATGAACTCCAGAGGGGCTCTGGAAAGGCAATTCAACACATCAATTTCTGTTGGGGCTTACACGTCCAGCAGGCTTTTGGCATGACTTTTGACTCAGAATGTGTTTGCAGTTCAGCAGCTTGCACAATCCTACTGGAAGTTAATTTGATTCATGTCTTGATGGCAAAGTGTGTATTTCCTTCCCCTGTCTTTGTCTTTCCTGAGACTCAAAGCATCTGCATGCTAATGCATCAGGCTGCTCACAACCCCTAGAGGAGGTGAGGAGGCACAGAGAGCCCTACATGGTGACAGCCATCTCCACTTGCCCAGCTGAAACACAGCAACATCAGCCTCTAGCTGTGCTGCCTGTGATAGTATGCTTGGCTGTTCATAGCTCTTCTTACTTCATTACTGCAGCAGCTCTCCTGTGACCATGGCAGACTACAACTTTGTCAGCTGTGTAAGGCAATAGTCTCACTTACCTGTTTTCCTATTCAGCTGTATCAAAAACAACACACCTTTTTCCTTATTTTTCCTCTTCTTTACAGCAATAAGGTCAGCTCAGTTTGAGCATACAGGGTGACTTTCATCCCCACCTTTTCCTCTCAGTACATCTCACAGACTAGCTTTGCCTTTAATTTCACCAAAAGTCCTTCATCTGTCTCCACGTGAAAAAACAATTGTTACAACTTGTTTCAGGATGCTCCTGCCCTTTCTTGTCCCTCTCTGGTCTTTAACTATCTCTGTTTTTTTCTTCTTTTTATGTGAGTGTGTTGTCCTAGAAAGTGAAGTCCTACCACTGCAATTTAGCTGCAGCTACAGTTTAGCACGATTACAGAGCAAATGAGTTATACCTTCCAAAATCAATAGAGTTTCATTTTGTTCACATCTTAGCAGACCTTGCAGGCTCCATTATGCTCTGAGAAGCTTTCACTTAAGCCAATTTTCTTTCTTTATTGTTTGACCTCGTTGTATTCAGTTATCTCCAGATATGCCACTATTCCATTATGGTATTTCCTAAAGGGCTGTTTCACTGATTTAGATCTGGCACCATTTCTGGAGATGTCTAGACCTGTGTGTGAGACCCAGGTAGGTGTCTAGACTTGTGTATGTGCGTGGGACCCAGCATGGCCCAGCAGCACAGCCCATGCTGCCCTCCTGCTGAAGCCCACTTTTTGGAGGATAGATGTCCATCCGGAACTTATTGCAGCTCTTTGCTCTCATCTTCTGCTCCTCTGAGCATAATTCCTTGTGCTCCAGTTCAGGGCACAGGGATCTGAGTCAGTCACAGCAGGGAAGTCAGTGAGTCCTTGGGAGGGCCATGCATGACTTCGTTAGGTAGAAGAGTAGCATAATTCAGAGAGAAAGCTGCAACAGCATTAACTTCTCGCCTCTGTGCCTCTGCCAGGCAGCATGGGACAGCTGTCCCTGAGCAGAGAGGCTGCTGTATAAAAGCTATCAATGGGTTTGCTTTCTCGCTTTTGTTGGTAGCCATGAACTTGCCTTTCCCGTGTGCCTCACTCTCCTCCCTCTCCTGTTTGCCACTTCATCATCTCCCTCCTTCTAGGCACAGGCCAGGCCATGCAGACCGTGGGGAACTGGGGCTGTGGGGGCAATTGCAGTGCTGAGTCCTCGCTGCAGACACAGAGGAGAACAGTGGGGATCTCTGCATCTGCATGTGTTTCAGAGCCACATTAATCTCACAAGGTACCAGTGTACCCTTGTTCTATTCTGAATATAATTTCTAAGTTAAATATCTCCTTCTGAGGTCACAGTTGTGTTTCTGTGAGACAAAGCCCACCAACTCTGTTTGAAGTGGGATTGAGCACAGTCATGATAATCCTTTGCCATTACAGAGGTGTACAGTTTGTTTGTTTGTTTGTTTGTTTTTTGCATGGACACGAAGCTTCTTTCCCTGTCTAAATCAAAATGGCTTTGATCTCATTTGTCAGACTAGTATTTCACTGCTGGTCTTTATTGAGAAATGCGTAGCAGTTCAGCCTTGCTTTCAAGGAGCTCGGAATGGTACAGTATGGCTGCAGAAGAGAATTGTACGTGCTGATGTGCTGCTTTGTGCATGCAGAGACTCAGCAGCTGTTACACAAGGCAGTGCTGATTTACCCCATCTCTTCTTCATGCAGCCAGGGAAATGCAAACTGAGTGATTTACTTGTGTGTGGGCACATCATTGATCAGGATATGTCAGGGATTGGCAGCATCCACTGGAAAACAGGTGTAAACTGCATTTGTTAGAGGGAATATTCAGGCTGGGGGTGATTTGCTAATGTCCATGAATTAATACCATTTTCTTGTTTAGAAAGCTGCCATAATTAAGAGAGTCTCTGTAGTTCACTCAGAGAGCTTTCTGCATGCTGTCTGTTAATATTGATTCAGGGCCGTGTTGCTTGCACTGGATTTGAATGATGATAAAGTAAATCAAAGGTTTGCTATTTTTAATCTTGTAAATACTAAAAAAAAATATGTTTTGTGTTCCCATTCCCTCATTAATTAAATTGAATGCTTCTGATTTCCTCCAACTGAAAGGAAGGCGGTGCGCATGGTGCAACAGGAACATTTAGGTCCTGTACTTAGGAACATGGTTTAGCAGGGAAATATTGGTGGTAAGTGTGCGGTTGGACGGATGATCTGAGAGGTCTTTTCCAAACTTGATGATTGTGTGTTTCTAAGACGCAACACTGCTGTGTTATTTCCCATTTCCAGTTAAGAAAGTTTTTTTCTTATCAGCCCCCTGAGCTTTGATGTTATGTACGCAGGCACAGCAGCTCAGCTTACAGCAGACCTGAGCAGATCACCATCGTTGCATGCCTGAGCTTTGCTTGAAGGCTATTACTTTGCCAGGCTTAGCTCTGCAGCACGCTCTCTTGGGCAGACATACTGCTGAAACTGGGTTTCCCAAGGCTTTGTATTGCTCCTCTAGTGCCTAATATACCATCAGCTCAGGCACAGCTTACTGTGTTAAAAATGCATTTCTGCTGCTGCTGAGAGTAGCAAATCTATTCCATGATGTCCTCAGTGTGTCCCAGGAGCTGCCACTGCTGCAGGCACCCTCATGCAGGTGGGATTTGCACAGAAGGTGGGGAAAGAGGTTTGTTGTGTTATCTCACACCTTTCCAAACCAACTCACCTGGAGGAATGGATTACTTCTTGTATGAGATGCTGAGCCTAATTACCACAGGACTCTACCACTTCTCCAACATGACTGCAGAGGAAAGGAGGAAATGTTAGAAATGTTAGGGACCAAGTTCTTTGATGGCTTCCATCATTGCCTCCTTGAGCCAAGTGCCAAGTGTGACTTTGAAATATAAAAATGAGTTTCTGTACCTACCTTCTCATTCCTACAAACCTTCCTTCCCAAGACTGGGAATCCCAGCTGTCATGCACCCAAAGCCATGGCTGGGGAAAAGAGAACCCGTTTGTTGGGGTCATATGAATGAATGCCCATTGACTTCACAGGAAGCAGGCAGAGCTTTAGCACTCACCCAAGTGGGAGTTTTCTTGCTTAGCCTAAAATGGGGCCAGTTTTGTCCAGTCCAGAAATAATCAGTAAAAATATCAAAGCTTTTTTGCTCTGAGAAGAGCACTGATCTTATTTTTGCCTCCATTTTGTCTGAGTTTTTGAGTGGTACTCTGTGGACACAGCAGTTGGACTTCATGATCCTTATGGGGTCCCTTCCAACTTGGGATATTGTATAATTCTCCAGTTTTGTTTTTGTCTTGGCATGTACAGAAAGACTCCTCAATAGTTCCTTTCTCTGTCCGTAAATTGCTAAATAAAACTCCCTGCATAAGACCTTACTTTCTGTGCAAATCCATTCCCCTGTTGTTTGCAGCACACGTTTCACAAGTGTAATAATACTCAAACACATGGTTCAGCCTGTGATAACCATTCAGAATATTGCAATTCCCAGATTTACCTTACTTTGATTGCAATTTTTGGGCTACTTCCACTGCAGAGAAACCACGCATTCAGTTAAGAGTTAAACTGTAGACAGAGGGCAAGAGAAACTTGGTGGAGAAGTTAGCATTAATCACACTTGTTTTAGTTAAAAATAAAACCCAACCTGTCACTTCCAACTTAATGACAGTTGTTTGACTTTGCCTTTTTTAATTGTCAGCCAGTTGCTGTGATTAGCAAGCTGTCTTGGTTTAGGTCCTGTGAAAAGAAGCTCTGGAAGAGCAATTTTTGAGGAGCTGATTTACATACATGCCAGAGGTAGGAATGGGGACATGGGGATTCTGGGAAACACCTGAAATAAGCTGATCCCATTACTGCACTTCTGAGCAACATGCTTGAAGGCAAAAAAAACTTGCATTTAAGAAAGAATACTTATTACTAATCCACGTCTTATCCTCATATTTTTACTTCTCAGTTTCCACAGCCCCTGGTCTTAATTTGTTTCCCTTCCTAAAGATTACAAAAACAGAATGTGTTCTAAGATGTAAGATACTGTTAGGAAAAGAGCATAGCATACACAGTCTCTGATTCTGTTAACTCCATTAATTAAGCAGTCAGTGATCTTTTGAACTCTGAGACCTCCCTTTGGACATTTAGTTGAATGTTAGATTACTTTTTATTACTTTTCTGCAGGAGATATTTCAGCTGCCAGAAAGATTTTGTACAGTGCTTCCTATGCAAATATTTATATTGCTCATTGTGCACCCAGGGCTGATGGCTTACCTCTGTGCACTCCAAGCTCATGGCTGTGTTGGAACTAACTGCTGATTTCTGCCTTTGTTTGTTTGTTTAAAAAGAGGGCACTTCTTTTCCTACAGACATAGGCTTTGGCTTTTTCTGAGAGCCCCAAACACCGCTCACTCTTCGAAACATGGCAGTGAGGACCAAAGCAAGTACCAAGACCAACCTTTTCTATGTGAGCTGTTTCTACTGATCAGCTGAAATACAGCATTTCTGCTAAGATAACCCCTACTCTTCCATTTGTACCCAAGATGCCCCTTGAGGCGTCTAGGATTCCTTCACCATGTCCCTGACCTTACCAGATTCCGGCTTCTCAGCACTTCATTCCTAGGTCTAGCGCATGGTTTTCACCAATCTGCCTTCCTTGACTGCCTGCCATTGTAATGAATTTTATCTCCCTTGTGTTTAAAGCGCATCCATTTTAAAGTGGAGCAGCTGTTGGTAGTTCAGAGCTCCTTTATGCTCCATCCTTCTCCCAGGCTGTATTATCCCCCCTGCCCAAGAGGGCTGCAGAGAAAGGAAAATGGGGAACTGAACCATACATGCTTTTCCATGTATTACCACATGTTCTTGTTTCCCGTTTATAAAAAAAACTTATCCAATAACTTTAGGATGCTCTACATAAGTATATGAATAATAATTTATAACCATAATCCAGCCATGCATTAGTATACCAAACAGGTGCATGACTAATCAGCATGAACCATCAGCCATTACTTCAAGCATTTGTCATAAAGCTGGAACCAAGGCACTGTTTGCCATGCGGTCCATCAGAAATGAGTCCCTTCAAAGTGCTTCTTTTCAGACCAGTATTGCTCAAAATCAGTTCGATATGTTAGACAGCTGCTAATAGATAGATAAGGACCCTGCCGGGACAGTGATTGACCTTGCAAATTCCCCATCAGCCATTCTTTCACACTGTTAGCCTGCTTGTGGACAGGTACGCCTGTCCTGTGGATCAGCCCTGCCCTACGGCTGAAATATCTGGCATGGATACACACATCTTTGGGCATCCTCCCACACGTAAGGTGGGTGTCAGACTGCACTGAGAACAGGCAGCCTCCAGCTAATGCCTGGACAAGGTCTTCCTGGGAGAAGGTGACTGAAGAACCGGTGTCTAGCTTGAAGTTTGGGGTTAGCTGCATTTTTCAGACACCAGAAAAATATCAAGTCAGAGGAAAACAGAGGGTGCTTTGGTCTAAGTGCCAGAGGTCAAAATGAGAACTCAAAGTGAATGCAGCATCTGAGATGAAAAAGGTAAGAGAGCCAGAGGTAGAGATCTGTACTTCTGTGTGTTGTCACTCCGCGACATTGCAGCAGGGTTTATGTCACAGCTGGTCTTTTGTTAATTGTATGTGCACAGGGATTGGTAGAAGAGATACAAACAGTGTGTAAACAGGGTGCAGCATAATCACTAATGAAGAGCTACAGAATCATCAATGTTATTGATTGCAAAGACCTGTTATTTGTCCAAGCAGAGTTTTTTTTACTAGCCCTAGACAAGAATAGGGAACAAATCAACTGGACTGACTCCAATTTTACAGGGGGGGGGATCATTTCGGATCACTTTTAAAGCCAGATTTGCCAAAGTCTACAATACTGAGGATTATAAACTAATTTGTTTGGGTCTGGAGCAATGAGATAAGCTAAGGCTACAAAAACAGCAGGCTCAGCCCCTAAGGAGCATCCTGTGTTAGTGCCTAAATGCATGGATAGGAACATAAAGCAGTGCTGATGAGCTTTGCAGAGATCTGCATCTAGAAAATAGGTAACTGTGATGTAGGTATTAAGGAAGATCACCAAGAATCACATGGAGAAATTTGAAGGAACTTTGAGAACAGGCTTAATGCTGGGACACAATAGAATGATGCCTGCAAGTAGGATATAGCCAGATCACTAAAATCCTCCCTAGCAGAGCTGTGGCTTATTGTCATGAAAGCCCAGGGATCGATTTAATGCATGTAAATGGGAAGGAAATGGCTCTTCACCACACCATCTGTTTATCCCATCCCCATGCCCCCACTAGTTAACTCTTCTGTGCTGTCTCCTCCTCTTGCTGATGCTGTTCAGAAATAAACACAAAGCTCTGTGGAGTCACCATTCGCTGAGTTCCTCAGTCCCATCTTCTGAGGTTGGAAAAAACACACCTAATGGTCCTTTGGGGAATAGTCAGAGCACTCAGTCCTCCCTGGGGGTATGTCATGGAGGCAGCCTGCTGGGTTTGCCTGCACGAAGCTCTGATAGGACTCTCATCAGCAACTTCATTTCTCTGCAGACTGCTTTCAGGGAACTGTCTGCTTCTCTCTGTGTTAAAGTTTGGGCTCTGCAGTATTCCTGTGCTGTTGGAGGGAGCTCTGTGGTTGGTGGGTAACTCTCCCCCAGGCTCATCTGGCTCTAGGTGGTTTTCCTTGACTAATTGCCCTAGAAGAGCTGTTCATTGGTTCCCACTTAGGTATCAGGAAAAATTACCAAAATTACGGACTTATCTAAGAAGTTATCGTTTGATTATGCCATAATTTGAAGGCCTCTGCTCTTCTGGTAATTACAGATTACCTCTGAAAGACTTTCCTTCAATCTTTTGAACTAAGGTGCCTTCAGTGACAGCTCTGCACCAACCACTTTTGGCTAAAGGGAGATTTTATCCTTTGATGAAGGTTTCATATCTTCCTCATAGAATATTTCTTCTTGTTTGGATACTTTTCAGTGCTAGCATGCTCATGTCTTGGGTCTTTTTTTCTCCCCAGGAGATTCCTTCTCACTGAAGTGCTGGCTGTGAGCATATTAATGGCAATTACGGTGTGTTTCAAGAACCAGCACTCCTTAGTCACACACTGCCAGCATGCTGCTCTCAGCTGGGAAAATTTTAGCTCTTGCTGATGGAGGTGTTTCACTTGAAGAATCCCAGGGATACTTGTTAAGGTTATTTTAGAGCACACTTCATAGTTAAATGAGGTAGACATTAAAAGTTTATATAACCTTTTGGGGTTTTGTTTGTTTGTTTGTTGGTGTTAAATTGTGATTTCCCAATTGTTTCACTGAGCTATTTTGTGTCTGTTCTGCAGGGGGCTGGCCCTGTCTTTCAGTTAGTGAATGGTCTGCCAGAGGTTCTCATCTTTGCTGAGTCTTGATTTCTCTTTAAAAGAGTTGCCAGGCCACACTGCCAGTTTCGTACTGGTCCCTCTGAACTGAGAAGCAGAGGTGTGAGTTGCTGAATTGGCCAACTCATTCTCCTTGTTAGCATCCCTGTGGCTTTATTTGTAGCTTGTCCTGTGGGAAAGGGATATTTCCAGCAGTTGTGTGAGCTTGGGTTTCATTCAGAAGATCTGTAAAATGCCGTAAGCACCAGCAGCACTTATTATCCAAAGCTAGACTTTGTTTACTGGCAGATTCAGCCATCTTCAGCTGTATGAGTGTTTAAAAGATCTGATTATTGACTGAGTTCTAGAGGCAAATAGGAAACAAATGATTGTTTCCTACACCAGCCTAGATCTGTTCCACCCAAGAATACTACCATGGAATCGGAGGCTGTGTCCTCAAAATCAATCTCCACTGTTGGACTTGGTTCAGGTGAGGAGTGTCTCCTCGTGATAAAGCAGATCATTTGAACTTCCTGGTTTCATAATATGGAAAGTTACAAAAAGGTCCAGTGCTTTGCTCTTCATGGTACACAGACTGTCCATTGTCCTCTCAATTGGATCTGTTGTTTGTATGTTCTGCCCTTTAAAATTATTTCTTCATTTCTGACTCACCATTTCCAACCAAAACTGATGGTGTTCTGCACCTCATGGCACTGGGAATGCATTGTTTTAATTGAAGCTCCTGTTGCAAAGGCTTTTCAGTAAATTAACAAAATGTTGAAAATGATGTAGTGAACAAATAGAGTAGCTGGTAGTGCACTCCCTGTAAAATCAAAGTTTCTGAAAGCCAGTTAGAATGTCTTCAGTATCAGGAACAAGGCTGATGGAAAGAGATTATATGTTTTGTTAAATGAATTGATGTAGCTGTAAAGATCCACAAGTTATCAGTTGCAAAGCCCTTTTTTTTTTTTTGGGTCTGAGGACTTCAGATCAAATTTCAAGCGCTTTCTAGTCCATTCAAGTCATATTTTTGGGGAGAAGGAAGGGGCAATAATTTCAATTAATTTGAATTTCCACTTAACAATTGCAGAGAAACAATTGTAATTCTTTTACTGATTAATTACATTATAATCAAAGAGTGCATTTTAGGTATTTATTGAGACCATTTCATCTTCAGACAGAAACCGGTAAAAGGCAGAAACACAGAAAACAAACCACAAATTCTGCAAATCCTATGGGCCCATACTGTGTGCAGCTTTGTGCTAGGAACATGCAGGAATGCTGGGTCTGTCAGAAGTAGGGCTGGCCAGAAGCCAAACATCTAGATCTTGGCATTTTTCAGTGTAATAGAAGCAAGACCTCCAGAAAATGTTCACTGAAGGAACAGAGATAGCAGTGGCTGTCCCCTCACCCACTTCTAACGCAAACCTGAACAGCAGTAAGGCTGTCCCGGACTGGATTTAGCTTTAGCAGTTAACTATTAAAGTTAAGCCCTTCCAACATTCAGTGCTTTGAAATCTAGTTCTGTCTGTCCCAGACTGAACAGCAGGGAAAAAAAATCTATTGCTATATTAATTATTTAGTTTTAATGTCAGTCCTTATATTTATTTATTTACTTAATCCTTTTACAGCATGGCTTTTCCTACTGTGGGGGTTCTGGGCTGTAAACCTTTGTTTCATCTCTCACGCATCCACTAAGCTGCTCAGTGACCCTGGGCAAGTGAGATGACCTCTCTGTGCCCTATTTTTGACATCTGGCCAAAGACGCGGCGTCATGCATCCAGCCTTCTCCCATATGGGGAAAGAAGAGCAGCAGATTAGAACTGCGTATTATTATTGATGATTGATTTTCTGTTCTGAGCTAAATCAGGCTGAAGAGCAGCTTGAAAAGTCTTTTGGCACTTTGCCACATCCCAGAGAGCAACGTTTCTGCAGTCTGCCCCAAGCCCAAGCCACCCTGCTGTCATATGGAGGCTTTGAACTGTCTCCTCCTCTTTATGCTCAGAAGCATATCGCTCTTAGGAGATACTGCACTGGACAAAGTGAAGGCTGTTTTCTTTGAGGAGTTTCTTTTTTAATCATCGGTACTAAATATCTCATCTGCAGCACAGCAAAGCCCTAATCAATTGACAATGCTGAGTTCTGACCTTTCATTAGGCCACTGCCAATAGCAGGTATTGATCCAGTGACCAGCGTTAAGTTTGCGAGGATCAGACCTGCCTGATCTAATTGGAAGCTGTTCTGTTGAAGACACACTGCCTTCCAGTGAGCTCACTGCCACACAGCCAGACTAGGAGGCAATGGGAAGCTCCCTTCAGCTCCTGTGTCCTGAGGTTCCTACTGGTGATGTGGTGGCAATGTAGTTGTATACTTCACTTGTCAATATGTGTCAACAGCTATCTACATCAACGTGGAGTCCAAAATTTGTTCCCATTTGTGCTCCACATAGAAGGGGCTGTGCTTCTTTGGAGCACAGTCACAGGTAAGCCTCTTCAGAAGCAGCATAGATCCATACTCCTCTTTGCAACAAATTGACTCTGAACTATAGCAGCTTGCACTGTGTCCTAGTTGAAGCATACGTTAAATACATAAGCAAACAGCCTTGCTGGTTATTTGGTTAGAATCACAGAATTGCAGGGGTTGGAAGGGACTTCAAGAGATTGAGTCCAATCCCTCTGCTAAACTGGATTCCCTACAATAGGTCACACAGGTGGGTGTCCAGATGGGTCTTGAATATCTCCATAGAAGGCGATATAAAATAACCGTGTGTATGTGGAATGTGCATTTTGCTGTATTTGGAGAAACAGATCAATCTCACTGTTCTGCAACATAACATCTGCTCTATGGTTACAGCAATGAAATCAGAAAATAGCGAAGGCAAAGCTGGGGAAAAGAGTGATTAGTTTCAATTCCAAAGCCTTGTTTATAACCCTGTGGCAAAGCTGCTTGCATCCAAAGGTGCACAGTGCCCTTGTTGAGCATCCTTTTGCTGGCAGGAACACAGCCCAACAGGCATCTGATGTAGCAGCTATGCCTGCTGCAGCCAAAAATCCAAAAATGCATTGTTTTTCCCTGGCATGCAAAGAAACAGAGGCTAAGTGTATGGACAGGAGGTGCTTGGGTTTGTGGTGACTTGACCAGGAGAGGCTTATCTGTTCTTAAAAAATGTTCTTGTGGATGATGTATATGTAAATGATTGTGTAAAAGGAGTAAAGGCTTGTGGTGTTTCTTTTGGAAATCTGACTCCTTATCCTCAAAGCATAGCAAACACTTAATAATGTGTAATCGTGTCATTTTGCGAAATTGGTGCCTATCACTCAATCTGTGAGACTGGACTGATCTTTCCTTGCTAGGCAGCTGTCAGTGCTACCCTGAGCCAGGATCTGAAGGGTGTATCAGGGCATCAAGAAGGGCTTTCCTGTAGCATTATACATCCATTGTGCACCGCCCTAGATGTCTTAGCACAGCAGAAACTTAAGCTTTTTATCCTGAGTTGAAATCCTAAGAGCATCAATGTGTGTTTTTTGTGGCTTCTCTTCTTAATGAACTGTCTCTGTTTTGGCAATAGGACAAAACACTGGCCTCTCTCTGCTATCAGCCAATGAATTCTAGTCTCTTGGTTGTAAACAGTTAGCCATGATATAGGGATTGCCAATTAACTACAGGAATTATGGCAATATTATTATCTTCCCATACACCGGATGGGATAGAGATACACAGAGACAGTGTGATTTGCACATGACCTTCCACTTGGCCAAAGGCTGGATCAGCAGAATCATCCATTCTCCCACATCCCAGTCTGGTGGTATATGTGTCAGGTCATTATGTTCCTGAGATGTGTGACAAATGTGACTTGGAGCTCATTCTGCTTCTCTTTCTTCTTCTATCCAGACATCTTTTTAAGTAAAGCAGGATGACTTCAGATCCATACCATGTATGAAATAGCTGGGACAAACTCTTAAAAACTCTCTGTTTAAGTATGCACGCTTGTTCACATCAGCATGCCTGATGTCTTGTAGCTGTCTCTCCACAAAAGTAGTTGGATGCCATGCAAATTGATTGTGAACACAAAATGGAACTGGATTGAAGTTTGACCTACAATATCCGATTTCTAGAACACAGAGCAAGCGGTAACAAGGCCTCCCAAGTTTTGAGCTCTGGGAGTTTGGCCACTGTTGGGCTCTTCTGAAGAGTCTCTTCTTTGCGTGCCTTTTTTAGAAGAACAATTTGGGGAAATTGCTATATTAAGCAATACTGAAAGGACCTACCCCTATCTTGCTCGTAAAATGTAATTAAATTTCCCTTGAAAGAGCTTTTTCAAACTCACAGAAATAACTTTTCTTGCCCTGAAAAGTCATCACTTTGTTATTTGTATTGGAAATCTTCACCTCTGTTACAACTCAATTCTGTCATCGCTTAGAAGGAAACTGAATAAATACAGTTTCTCCGTATCAAAATTAAAATGTGCTTTGTAGCAAGGTTTTGCTTTTGCATGCAACCATATCTGTGAAGTCAGGATCATTGAAATTAGCAGAAGGGTTATTATTTACCATTTCTTTCAAGCATCCAGCAGAGTAACACACAGAAATCTTCTTTTCATTCAAAATCCAGCATGAAAGACTGTTCAGTGAAACATTCCTATCCCAGAGATTAACTAATTGCTCAGCAGTCCATCATTCCCACTGCCCAGCCAAGGACAGTGATTCCTTTCCCACATGCAGATGGAGTAGTGGTTTAACAAAAAACAGTTCCTGGTACAGGAGGATTAAGGAGAATTTACTGGAGAGCAATTAAAGCCGTTGTTAGAGCAATTTGTTTTTGAGGCAGATTTTCACATCAAAGTAAAGCTATTTATCTGAGGAGTGTATAGAGCAGAACAATAAAGCCATCATTTCGTGCTTCCTCAGAGCGTGGATTAATAAAGTCAGCTAAGAGGACAGGGAGATTTACAGGAGTAAATTAGGTGAAGTGGCCTAAATGCAGTTTGCATTTGGAAGGAGGTGCTCTGATTCTGATCTCTGCTCTTGCTTCTTGTGGCTTCTGCTGCCCTCTGTTCCTGCCAGCTTTGTCATCATGTCATCCTCAGCAGAGGGCTTCTGACCATGCTGCTTGCAGATACTCCTGCTAGCAGAGCACCATACAGGTCTGACCAGTACCAAAATGCTGTTACTGGAAGATGAGTTGGAGCCAGTGCTCCTTGCTGGCCCCTTATTGGCTTTAGTGGGTGTTGCTGGCTTGGTCTTCCCATCCTGTCTGCTCCAATCTCCTTGCCTTGTCCTGACCCAGGAGGAGGCATTACTCCAAAGTCTCCTTAATATTAAGAGCTAAAAATGCATCTTGTGAGTAATGCTGCCATTGTCCTCTCTGTTTTGGAAGGGAAGGAAACTTGAAGAGAAATAGGCTTTCAAGACAGAAAACCAGTCCAGAGTGGGTCCACCCAGCAGTTTTTAGATCCTTCCCAAAGGATGGTTGGAATCGATGCTTTTTGTTTGTTCTTTTTTTATAAGGGAGGTGAGGCACTGGCAAAGGTTGCCCGGAGAGGTGGTGGTGCTCTGTCCCTGCAGACATCCAGGGTCAGGCTGGATGGGGCTCTGAGCACCTGATGGAGCTGTAGGTGTCCTTGTTCACTGCGGAGGAGTTAGACTAGATGGCCTTTAGAGGTCCCTTCCAGCTCCAACAATTCTGTGATTTGGATTTCTCTGGCTCAAAATGAAGCTCACAGTCTCTACAGTTTCAAATGAAGAACAAATACGGAGGTGCATTTCACTAGCCCATGCTCCAGAGGTCCAGTTTCCATTTAATGACAAATATAAGGTCTCAATTGAGGTTATTTCCTATGTATTCATTTTTGTACATTCTTTCAGCAGTAGAACTTTTTACATTTAAGTATATTTTTAATTAATATAAATTTAAAGGAAAAAAATCTTAAAAACATTAAAAAAAAATTTAATATCTGAAAAAAATTACATCGATAAACATGTCACCCTGTATGTATTGTCAATGTATCATGTTCTCTTCGACCTGCCTGGGTTTAAAAAGCACTTTGCTTTTGGAGCAAGCTTGTTTACCAGAAGTTGCATGTGAGAAATCGGGCTAGCTTTAATACATAAAGAGCATCTCCAGATATGCCCTTTGTTGGCAAAGCTCCTAGAGAGGGCTTGTCCTCAAGAGCTGAGGCATGAAGCCTTCTAAGCTCATCTGGGCAGATGAGAAGTCACTAGAGGTATTTATTGGTGATTACCATCCTCTGCAGTGGGAGAGGTTTGAGCGTGATCTGTCCTCGTGACACATCTGGGACTGGGATGATATTTTCAGTGCAAAGGGCTTGATGTACAGGGGCACACAGCCATCAGCTGTCTCACCCTGTCACCCTTACCTTGTTCCCCAGCGGTTTGTCTGAGCCCTCCATGCAGATAAAACATCTGTTTTCTTCATAAGATCTCACTAGGACCCACCAACCTGGCTTGGTGCAGTCATCTCTCATCCTCCCCCTGCAGCTTTTAAAATAGTACTGCTTATCTGGAAGGTCTGGCTGGTCTCTGGGGGATGGGGAATGCATCCCAACTGACAACTGACCATAACCGCAGCGTGCTGGAGAGAGTAAAAATAGCATCAGATGGAGGGTATAATACACACACAAAAGCTTTAAAGGAGGGCATTTTCAAAGCCTGCTCCTAACCCTGATGCCTGCACTGCTAGAGGGAGGGCTGGGATATTTCTTACCTACTGTCACGCAGAGAATGTGTGCATCTGAGCAACTGGCACAAAGCTCAGTTTTTAGGCACAGGAGACAAACAGATGTTTCAGGGTGCAGATTGTCTGACCTGTTTTAACATCTAGCTGTAGGTGAGATGACTCACAGCCTCCCAGCTGTCTGTGGCTCCTGGAGGATGAGTTCAGTTGCAGGCATTGGCTCTGTAAGTGTACCCTGCTCCAAGGGCCTGTGCTCTGGAAATTGGGTGCAGTTTGTAGTTTGTTTTTAGGAAGGAAAATGGCACAGTTATCTGAGCACAGCATGGATTGGGTTATCCTGTGTTCACATTCCGTGTCTGACACATATTTGTCTCCCCCATTAGCATGAGAAATATACTAATTACTGTTCTACAATCCACTCGAAGATGTTGAAATTAACAGTGTTTTTTTCAAACATCTTCATAAAAGTTTGTTTTCTGTTGTTCAGCCTAGACATGAATTAAGCATCCCTTCTCAGTATTTTTGGTTGTATCTGTTGGGTTTTGTTTAGCACTGTTCCCAGAGAAAATGAAGAAATTAAGTATATGAGATTGCAGTATTTGTCTGTTATTGGTCATGTTGTCAAGAACTCTGAAATCCATTTGTCAGCTTCAGCTAAGCTTGTGAGATGGAGGAAATCTCAAGGATAATTAAATTCCTAAAAAAACATTGGTTGATAGTTAAAGAAGAAAAGCTCACCTGTCCATATACACATTTTTGGACAATCCCAGTATGTAGCTCCTACAAAGCATGCTTGCCTTATGGGAGGATACAGGGCTTGGAAAAGAGGCAATGGAAGACAGTTCTTGTATTACTAAGCAGCTATGTCGGATGTGGACAGGATCAAATCTCTCCAGTGGGATCTGAACACTGATGAAGGGGTTGCTCTGTGGGTATCAGACAGCTGCAAGTGAGCTTCGAGTCATTCTGTGTGGTCAAAAGATGGGTGTATGTCTGCAAAATTTTCACTGTTTCTACTATTTTTATTGCTGAATCTATTTGGGAAGTTTCCACTTGTACAGTCTGTGTTCCCTCTGCTGCATTTTCCAGCATGACTCTGGGCCTGTGCTGTCAGATGGATCACTGGCAATAGGGCACACAGCCATATTTATTTCTTCTAATTCCTTAACCTCAATCATTTCTCTGATTTGACTTCCAGTGCTTCTGGGGAGGGGAACAGTGAGTAGTTGTCTTCAGGGCCGCATCACTGAATGAGGGGGTCTGTCATGGTGTTCTTGTATTACATAGGTGCAAACCCACAGTGTTTTAAATAAATGCACCAGGTTATGAGTGACCAGATGTGAGGACATCTCCAAGACTTTAAATACAAACAGAACAGTTATCTCTGGAGCAAAGATTTCAGAGGTGAGCAACACCCTCCCCATCCTATCCATGAAGTACTGTATAAGTTGGCAGCCAATTGCAGCCCCAGTGCAGCCAAATGGGAGGGCTCCCTGTTCTATTTTGCATGGCCCTGCGTAGATGTGGGAGACTGAAATGTCATGTCTGCTGCATGTTCCAGCTTCCGGAGCTGAGTCAGGCAGTTCTCCTAGGACAGAGTACTTCAGCCTCCCTTGAAAACTGGGCACAGTTGTAGGACGTCTCATTCTGGATACCCAGACTATATTAATCACTGGGAAGATCTTTGCATCAACGGCCTCATGTGGCTTCCCCTCTGCCTCCCTCCTTGCACACCCACTGTATTTGTCACCATGACAACTGGCTGCCCTTTTGTTATAGGTTTCTGTGAAATGTCATGTATTGTGCACTGCTGACAACAGCAGTGAGACATTCTGAGAACGGGACACAATGATCCGTGGTCCCATATTTGCCACTTTCATGAACTTACTGCAGTTCTACAAGATTAATTAATTCGGGTACTTTAATTCATTCATGCCCTTGGAATCACTTACTGAGAGGTCTTTGCAAATCAAACAAGGTTGTGGAGGGATGATTTTCACATTACCGGTACAAAGAAAGACAGAAGAAAATGGATGCATTTTAAAACATCTGAAAAGATCTTAGATTTACCAACTAATTCCACATTAAATGGATTGAGAGGACTTGTGAAGGTCGCTTTGGAAGTGACAGTGGGTTGGGGTCACCAGCATGGTGAGTTACCTCTCAGTGTGGCGTACAGGGGAGGGAGATGGGGCTGACCATCAGTTCACTTTTGCTTAACCTTTGACAGCTCAGTAACTAATGTAATCCCCATTCCTCTCCTTCCTAAAATAATTAAATGAAAGAAAAATGGGAACTCGGTCTCATGAAACAGGATTGGTGTTGTATGAGGTGGTCTTTCCCAATCCCATCCATAAAGGAAGTGAAGTCTTACACTTCATCACATTTACTGAATTTAGTACTTGCCAGGAGACCCGAGTGTGGTTCTTTCCTCCTCGAGATGTGCTCTGCTCACAGTTAATTCGGTTTCTTTTGATTAATTCCTTTGGAGTTTGTGCCTGTTCCTAGGATATATGTTTCAACAGGCCTAAGCGTAACCTTTCTGAAAAGGGTCAGGCACAACTGAAATAGCTCATCCAATTTAAGGTTTGAAAATAAGCCTCACTCAAATCACTGAGGAATGTCAGCAGGAGGTGTTTTTCTGTGCTTATTTACAGATAAAAAGATCTAGCAATAGTTCTTAGACATTAATAGAATTAAGTTGCTGTGTGAACACATTTAATCTGGATGTGACTTCAGCTGAACCACTGTGGAAGTGGATTAAATCCAACCATGTGAAAATATTCTTAATACGGTTAACTCTGTTACTGCAAAATAACCATTACTATTAGAATTCACATCCTAGGGTTTTTTTTATTCCCAAGTTCTTTGCCTGCATATCTTTATTTTCTTTTATTTGTTCTGACAATATTGAGTAGTCCCAACTAAGACGGAATCACTGCCACCCATCCCCACATCATGGCCATGTTGAGCTTCCCTGTGCTGAGGAACTGCAGCACTGCTGCTGACCCCTTGCTGCTGGGCTAAGCTCATCCAAGTGATATGTGGCTCGGTGCTTCAGGGTCAAGCCTCTGGCATAGAAAAAAACAGTAACTTCCTGGCTTTTGGAGGAGCCTACTTCAGAAATGAGAAGTACAGACTGTGTCAAATTAGCAAAGTTTTGGCTTTTCTCCCACAGAAGGCAGCAGCAGCAGTCACGGGTAATTATATTCTGTACAAGGAGATAACCTCTGGCTAGAGAAGTTTTCAACAGAGAAGAGAAAAGCAAGAAA
This sequence comes from Centrocercus urophasianus, assembly GCF_019232065.1. Lineage (NCBI taxonomy): Eukaryota > Metazoa > Chordata > Aves > Galliformes > Phasianidae > Centrocercus > Centrocercus urophasianus. The sequence goes on from NW_024884586.1 coordinate 46,818,192, forward strand.
GGAAAAAAAAAAATAATACAAAGGCAGGTTGCAGGGGAAGAAAAGTTTTCAGTGAAGTACAAGTGTTAGGAGAGGAAATTTTTAAAAAATGATGCTGTTGTTTCTGCTGTTCTATTGGTGGCTCTGGTCTTTGTAAACAAGTGGCGGAGTGGAAGTTATAGATGATATCTCGATGCTTTCCCAGCCCCATACTAACTGGTGTGTGGGGCATGGGAGCACTGCCAGCCCTGCAGGATCCTCATCCTCCTGCAGGCACCGCCTGCTGAGGCCAATGAGCAGGGCATAGAGGATGTTTCCCCTCTTCTGATGTTTCCAAGGCACGTGGCATGGCACAGCATGGTGCAGAGCAGCAGTCAGAAAATGTGGCTTCACTTACGAGTAACAAGCATAGAATCAACTTGAAGGATTGAGGTGGCAGTTCTTTGGGTCCTTCCACGTGCTCACATTCCTTTTGCTACAGAGCGTTGCTGCAGGGTGAAACAACTGCAGCACTAAATGCCTTCCTCCTCCGAGCCATACAGCATCAGTGAATATTGCTGGGTGTTAGAAACATACAGCCCTGTTACAGTGCTCCTGGGACACCCACACATATTAGATACATAAACTGTTGTGCTGCTGTGTGAAGCTATGTGACACGGCACATGGGGAACCTAATTGCACCCGCTGGCCACTGCCACATCAGTAGCTAAGAAATAGTGCACATTTGGATGTTTCAGTCTCTGAAAGGGTGTACTCGTTGAGTTATGCTTATGGCTGTGTAGTCTCTGCTGAATTACCATTTCCTTTTGATCTGCACTAAAGAGAGCAACAGAACAGGTATAAGTATGAGTGTAATGGATAGGTGCGGATCTCTGCATTCAGGTTCTTGTTTGCTTTCTTTCTTCCCTTTTTTCAGTTTCTTTCCTCCTGACATCAGGATATTTTTAGTTCTTCAGGGCTATATCTTTTGCATCAACAATACAGGAGAAACTTAATTTTAATCTATATCTTAAAGATGGTGTGTGCACGTGTGCATTTCTATGCAGTAGCATATATCTATGGTTACTATGTTTTGATCATAGAATCATGGAATAACAGAATGGCAAGGGTTGAAAAGGACCACAACAATCATCTACTTTCATGTGCAAGGTTGCCAACCACCGGATCAGGCTGCCACATCCAGCCTGGCCTTGAATGCCTCCACGGATGGGGCATCCACAACCTCCTTGGGCAACCTGTTCCAGTGTGTTCACCACCCTTGATCAACACCATTGTAATTCACTATAGGAAACTGAGATACAAAGGAAGGAGAAATATCTTTACCCAGATAGGACGGTGCTGTTTCCCCATCTGCCACTTATCTTGTGCTGCATTGTTGTGTTTGGTGTCCTGACTCTTTTGGGTTTGTTCCCCGTAGATCATCTTCAGGAAGATCAGCGATGTCAAGAAGGAAGAAGAGGAGCGCATGCGCCAGAAGAATGAGGTGACACTGAGCATTCCTGTAGACCACCCTGTGCGGAAGCTCTTTCAGAAGTTCAAACAGCAAAAGGAGATGCGGAATCAAGGCTCAACCCACATCGACCCAGAAAGGAACCAGCTTCAGGTGGAAAGTCGGAGCGTGCAGAATGGGGCCTCCATCACAGGCACCAGTGTGGTCACCGTGTCTCAGATCACCCCCATCCAGACGTCCCTGGCTTATGTGAAAACCAGTGAGGCGGTGAAGCAGAACAACAGGGATGCAATGGAGCTCAAGCCCAACGGGAACGGAGATCAAAAGTGTCTCAAAGTGAACAGCCCCATGCGGATGAAAAATGGAAATGGGAAAGGGTGGCTTCGACTGAAGAACACGATGGGGACCCACGAGGAGAAGAAGGAAGACTGGAACAATGTCACAAAGGCTGAGTCGATGGGGTTGCTCTCTGAGGACCCCAAGTGCAACGATTCAGAGAACGGTGTAAATAAAAACCCACTGAGGAAAACAGACTCTTGTGACAGTGGAATAACAAAAAGTGACCTTCGCTTGGATAAAGCCGGTGAGACTCGCAGCCCCCTGGAGCACAGCCCCATTCAGGCTGATGCTAGGCATCCTTTCTACCCTATTCCTGAGCAGGCCTTACAAACCACACTGCAGGAAGTCAAGCACGAACTCAAAGAAGATATCCAGCTGCTAAGCAGCAGGATGGCTGCCCTTGAGAAGCAGGTGGCAGAAATTTTAAAAATATTGTCTGAAAAGAACGTACCCCAGGTCTCTTCCCCCACATCCCATTTATCACCCCAGCGCCCCCCCCAGATACCTTGCCAGGATATTTTTAGTGTTTCAAGGCCTGCATCACCTGAATCAGAAAAAGATGAAATCCACTTTTAGCATATACCTATGTGTATATATGTATACAGTATATATGCAGAGGTGTATATATACCTTTATACATATATAGGTGTGTGTATAAGGTAAATATATATACATATATATTTTCACTTGCATCCAATATGACTTGAACACACCAAGGATTTTGATATGTAAATATTGCATGTCCAGCTGGATTCTGGCCTGCCAAAGAAAACAATTATTAACATAGATATTGCTTGTATAATATGCAGTTGACTGCATGCACACTTTACATTTATTTATAATCTCTATTATGTAATAAAAGAACGACTTTTGTTTAACAAAGGCAATGTACTATTTAAAGAATCAGGGTCTAACCTGCCAATATTGCCATGACAGTTTTGATCTCAGGCTGGGTGAATTGAGCTTTTACTTCCTCACTGTCTTTTCTGCCAAGTTAGGCAGTAAGTTAATGTGACATGGAAGACATGTTCAGGCTTCAAGTAGCACCATTTCCTGGTATCATTCCACTACAATATACTCTGTATTTGGTAAGAAGTCCCCCTACTCCTCCTGAAGGGTGGGCTCAGCTCAGTTGCCAGGGAAGGGCACCATGTTCAGTGCTGAAGTAGATCACTGGAGTTTATTCATGTGGATGTTGTGCATGCACAGCCTTCTCTTTCAAGTATCCTCCTGCTCTTTTAACATCGTAAGTAAGACATAGTAATGGTGATATATGTAATGAAATGCAACAAGCCGAAGCTCTCTCAGCTGCACACCCTGTCTATCTGGGGGTAACATCTTTATGAAAAGCCTTCTTTTATTGATGCAGTTTTTACTGAACACTTAGAGTGACATTATGTAGATTCTCTTTGCAGCACTTGGCGATGGTGTCCGCTTCTGTCAGTATCTTCATTAGGATGTCCTGTTTTTCTGAGGTTGCTCTCCCTCTGTCCCCTTTGTTGCCTCTGGCAAAACGACTTTGAATGAGGCCTGAGCAAGGGAGAAAGCAGTCGCGCTTCAGCTGCTCAGGAGCCTCAGGAGCAGATTTCGGAAGTTATAAGGCTGCAGTGAATCCCCTTACACTCTCTTTTCTGACGCTGTTTATCCATCTGATGCTACCTTTGAGAAAGAGAGAAAATCAACAGCCAGGATGAGAAGTTGGTGATGGTGAAATTCCCTTTGCCTCAGGCACTCAGGTGATGTTGTGGTAGGAGACTGGTGGGTGTGATGTGGGGAAGAAGTCTTTCTTGCCTTGGGCTCGATGAAGGTTTCGGTGAATGGGATGTTCACATTTGAGCACAAGCTCTCTGCACCCACCCCACCAGTTGTTAGGCATATTAAAGACAGTAGGTCTGTCTTAGGTGCTTAGACCTTCCTCTTGGCTGGCTCCAGTCAGCATCTCCCATTCTTGGTCTGTGCTCAGCCTCCATCTCTGCCACTTAGGCTGATGCAGAAGGGTCATGATGGCTTTGCAGGGCATGCTTTTGCATTTGACCCTGTTTATTTCTGCTACTGGGAGCTGAACTCTTGGACTGTGAGTCTACACTTGGATAAGGTGGGTTTTTTTTGTCTCTTTGCACTGTCTGAGAATTTAAGCAGAGAAGTACTGGCAGCAGAAGAGGCCATCATGGCAGATCTACTGGTGGCATAGCAGAGTGCAGTGACTCTTTCAGAGAAGGACATCTCTACCACACTTCAATGGCCTCTTGCAGTAAAGTCCCCTGTTTTCAGAAGTGCCTCAGGTAAAATGTGTACCAGCCACAAGGCATCACTATCAATCAAGTAAATAAAAGGCATGTTTATAATCAGTGGGCATCTTTACCAGATATTTTACTTCACATTAGGAAACTAAGTTGAACTAGATGACTTCTTGAGAAACCAAAAAAAATCCAAAGCCAACAAAAAACAACCAACAAACCAACAACATCTGTAGTAGTGCCAATTAGGAACTTGCATCTTTGGGTGATCATATCTCCTACAGTGAAATCCAAACCCATAAACTACAAAAAGATTCTAAAAAAGCCAAAGAAGCCATTGCTTCTATTGTGTCAGCTTATGGAAAGAGGACAGTGATCTTTCTCTTTTGTTATTCCTTTCTGGCCATTTCTGCCTTTCAGTTTCTTTCTTCTGGGAATTATAGGAAGAAGGAAAAACAAACAAAAGTAAAATCTGAAAGGGACAGTAAAACACTGTAAGGGACAGGTCTTCTCAAAGGCTGGTTTAGCCTGCTTGCTCATCATGCTTTCTGCAGCTGCAGGTGCCAATGTCAAAAGGGGCAGCTGTATTTTGCGGCTGCTCTTCAGACACAAGTACAAATCTGCAGCCGCACTTTGGTCAGCAGGGACAATCTGCACCCCCAGAACAGAACTTCCTGAGTCCTGCTGTAAACCTTCCCCTGGTACTCTGATAGAGTTGCGCGATTGCAGCCTTCAGGAGTTAAACGGTTGCTGCAGGCTGCTGAAGCAGGCATGGACCTTGGGGGGTACAACTTAAGTGCCGAGGTTTGAAGAGGTGGCTATTGTTGCCTGGCTGGAGCTGTGGCTCAGCCAGACACACAGCAGTTTACCTCCCTCTGCCCAGAACTGCCCAGTCAATAGCTGAGCCACGAGGCTGCCTGGGCTGTGGTTGGGTCAAGTTCCTCGCATGCATGAGTATGCCCTGAAAGAGCCGGCTGAGTGGTAGGGATGACTCTGTTAGAAAGCGTTAGCCTTAATGGCATTCCTCTGCCTTTGTGAAGGACTTTTTCTGTTTCTCTGTAACTGATACTAACTCTAGCTAGAACTGCATGGCATGCAAAGGGATCTCTGTTTCAGTTTATTTTGCAAGTCAGATGTAACTTTGTGCCACCTTACAGTGAGAGATCATGTAATAGGATTAATCTAACCTTGAAAATTATTTGAGCCCGGAATGTCTATTGCAGTTCAAGTGCAACTCTACTGGTTGAAACACAAAAATAATGTAAAATAGCAAGTTCCTGAAACAAATGCAGCGTTTCCAGGGTCACTTTGCTCTGACTCTGATATTCTGGTGTTGTCTATTGCAAGTTCGGTGGAACTGGCTGGTGCCTTGCTCAGTCAGTAGTGTGATGGGTGTCTTGCAAACAACAGAAACTCTTTCTGCATATGGGCTCTGTGTGCTGGGGTTGCAGCTGGAGCTACAACTCCAGTTGCTGCTATGCTGAAAATACAGTTCTGAAGCATTTTGGAGCATAACGTGTTGTTTCGTGGAGTTGTTACCGGGGCACTTGTTCAGCTTTCCCACCTGCTAACAGCAGTGCATGGTGTGATCCAGCACACTGTCAGCTGGAGCGTCCCTTTCCTGTTCAAGAAGCATGAGTCCGTGTTGCATTCAGGCTTCACTCAAAGCAACCACTGTATTCATGCAATAAGGGACCACATGTGTCCCTTCCACTTATGCCAGCAGCCACGTGCTGCATGCAGGGAGCTCTCAGCTGCATGCTTTCCTTTCCTGTAAGAGCTGCATAGATGTACAGATGTTCCTGCCACGTCTGGTACTGGTGTTCATAGCACGTACAGTGTGCTCCGTGTGTTCCAAGCATTTTACCCACACACAAGTGGATTTTATCTTTCTGGATAAGATATGAATAGAAATAAAACGTGTAAACATTTTCCAAGGCATATGAACTAGAATACTTCAAATAGCATTTTTGTGTGTAATACTACCTATATGAGATAGAACAGCACTTCTGGCTAATAGCTGAAAAAAATAACTATTGTAGTGGAGATAGAGAAGGGAAGTATCCCTCAGTTCTTCTGATTTTGTGTTTGTACGTCCCCTTTTCCGTGTTTTTGTCTTTGCCAGGGGACTGGGGTTAGAGCAGAGCTGGCTCTGGCAGTGACAAGCTTTGCCGATTTTTTCTTTTCCCTGTTCTGCAGAAGTAGCACAACTGTAGGGATTTGAAGCTGCTGGCACTGATGTTTGGGTTCATTGCCAGATCCAAACTGAGTCTTCATTCACCACCGTGAGGAAAGCAATCCTGTTACACAGGCATGAGCTGAAGTTTGAATCTGATGAACGTATGGGACCATACAGTGTGTTTTGGATTCCAGGACAATTGTAGAGAACTGCTGGCTGCAGAATTAATGTTGCACTATTTACAAGCAATGGGCAGTCACTCTGGAGGTAACTGAGACTGTCGTGCAGACTTCATCGTTTGCATGGGTCACAGAAGAGATGTGTTCATAAAAGAGCTTGGAGGCTTTTTTGGGAAAAAGACATCCTGAGCTGGAAGGAGAAAATCCACAAAAGCCTAAGGTTTAATGTGCAATTTGGGAGCGAGGAGGAGGAAGTGGGATGCATTACAGTGACTTGACGCTTTCTTACTTGGGTTTGGAGCATTTGAAAAACCCAAAGCTATCTTTTTGGATGTCACAATTGGACAGATGACTATTTGTTAAATATTTTTCCTCAGTGAAGTGCCATCAAAGCAATAGCCAATTTTTAAAAAGCTTTCAAATAGTTTCCTAAGGAAGACAGTTTTTACAGATTTTGTTACAGTTGTTTTTAGCAGGCTGTATCTAAAGGCTTTATTTGATCCTTTTTTTTGTAGCATAAGCTTGTGTTAACACATGTCTTTAGGTCCATAGATCTGTTGTGCTTTATAATCTTGCTGCCAACATAGTTGATAGGGAGTGTTTAAGAAGTGGGGTTCCTTTGGAGAAAAGCATCTCATCATGGTACCCTGTGCTCTGTGACTCCAATCCTGAGCTGTGAGAGTTAAAAAGCAGTAGTTTACATTTGTTTTGGCACTTGTGCGTCTGCACTGATTCCCTTTAGGGAATTTAAGGAAGGAAATAGAAGAGTTGATGCAGTCCTTTACCTGGATGACCCCACTCTTTACCTGTATGTGTGCCACCAGAGCACCTTCCTATGGTGCCCACAGAAAAGGAAGGTTTGATCAGACTGCTCTTTGACATCTGAGAATAGGTTTTGTCATTTCCCCTTACTTTTTTTTCATACAAGCAACTAACATGATCTCTGATTTTTTTTTTAATTGTTTTTAATGTGTTGACATTAATTTAATGTGTTGTTTACAAAATACATTCTTAAAGCAAATTGCTGAATGGAGATAAAATAGATAAGAAGAAAGAACTGTCTTGCTTTTTCTGGCAGAAAAGCAAGAGATGTTCATACTGACATAAAGAATATTGTGCAAAGATCAACGTTGTGATACCCAACAAATGACAAAAGGAATAAAATCATCCTTTCTAAGGGTGCATTTAATAGTACAGAAAATTGACCTTGTGCTGTGCTATGGGACAGATGACTTATATTGATTTTGAATATTCAGATGATACAACCATTCAAAAAGGGCTTGTCCAGCCCATATGTTATGTTGATGTGCTTCCTGTTGCAAAGCAGGTGGATTCAGGCATCTGGGGCAGTATATTTCCTCATCGTTTTCTGTTCAGAGATGTAAGGTTGCTTGGCCCACAGTCTGAGGCCACTGGTGTGCGCCCACACTGTCACTGGCTGTCTGCCACAAATATGTCAATTAGTCTTAATTAAAAGCTCTATAAAAAGGACTTTGTATTAGCTTGGGATCAGCCACCCCAGTGACATGCCTGTAAGTTATCTGGTTCAGCGCAGATTCAATTCACAGTCATCAATGGCAAAGTTTGTTTCTGCCTGCCTGCCAAGGATGTATGGACACATCATAGGTGTATATACCTGTCCATTTGCAGTAGAGACAGATCTGGCCCTTTTGAGTCAGGTGTTTCAGACAGTTGGAATAAATTGTTCTCCAGAGGTGTCAGTCTCTAACCACTTACAGTAGAGTAACGAGTTCAGATTAGACACTTGATTTGTAGGCTGCTGAAGGGTAGGTTAAGGGAATCCAGCCTATAACTCAAGCTCCCAGCCTGATCCCATTTGTATGAAAAGGTGCCCTAAAAGAAACCACTTACCATCTTTCCATCACAGAGGCACTTTCATGCAGGTAAAATTGAAATGCCTCAGCATGCAACCAGAAACAAAGTGTACAGCTCCTAAGCTGCTGAGACAGCTCCCTAAGAACACTCAGGTGCTTGGTTCTTGGCCAATGGTGATCAGATTTTTAACTTTTTACTCCAATACCTTTGTATGGTACTCCAGGAACCCTCATTTTCCCGGGTATATGGCTATTGTGATGCTCTCATGCAACAGCAAGGTGTGGATGGCAATCACCCATCACTTTTTTGGACCCATCACTTTTTTGGACAGTGCCATCTATTTGGGATCTTTGCCTGCTGTAGAGCAGTAAGAATGCCAGGAGTCTCATAGCTGGGCTGTGTTGTGCTGTGGAAAGAGGCCCAGTCTTGGAAAAGTCCAACAGAGGGAAAAATATGTGCTGGAGAGCTTCCAAAGTAGAGAGTGACTGAGCATCAGGTATTACCCAGCCTGAGCAGAGCCATGGCTCTGTATTGTGCAACATGGGGAGAGAGGAGGGAGAGAAGGATATAAAGAATGAGGGTCCACAAATGGTCACATGTTGTTGAAGTTGTTTTTTATTAGTCTCTGTGTGGTAGCTGTTGGTGCTTTGTAATTTATTTATCTGGAAGCTGGCAGGCTCCTGTTTAGTCCTAAAGTTCTATGGGCTGTGTGTCATCACAGCGAATGGGCTCTGCCTTTGAAGCTGACTCTACTTTGAACAGGAGCAAAGAATTTCCCAGCAGTCCTGCCTGTGTTTTTGTATCATTGGTGTTTCTGGAGGTTTTAGTAGCGCAAATGGGAAGTGAAATATGAGAGTTCTTGGTTACGTCTCATTATCTTCCAGTTTTCAATATAAACTTATTGAGGAATGTGTTGTCAATTTTCAAGGTAAAAAGTGCTTCTAAAAGCTGATACTTATCAAGCAGACACCAGAGAAATTTGGCATGTTCTGAAACTACACCATTTAAATGAATTAAACCCTTCACTGGGTATCAGCTAACATCCACACTCAGTGCCAAATGCTGAGAAAAATGTCTTGGTGACCATGCAGTTTCTGGAAGCAGTGGACTAAGACAGATACTTCTGCAACGTCAACTCCCTCTTCCAGCCTCTTCTCCAGCCCATTGAAAGGTGATTGTAGTGTCTAGAAATGCCATTAAAAAAAAAAAAAAATCAGTAGTATTTGAGCTGATTTTCAGTGTTGCACTGGCAGAGATCCGTGGGCTATTCTTACTCCTCTGAATTCAGCCTTCTGCTCTCATTGTTGGCATGTTGACACCATTGCTCAAACAGACTGGGCCTGTCCATAGGCTCCATAGGGTCTGGGAACATCTATGAGGCCCACGCACATCCCTAGAGCCTTCTCCAGCCCCATTCCTAAGCTCATCTCCTGTTCTCTTGGTGTGATATTACAGGTTCATCCCAAGTTTTCTCATGGCCCTTTTAGGTTTAAATGGAAAACTGCTTTTCTAAACACTGACTGTGTCTCCATGCTGTCTTGCAAAGTTATTCAAAAAATCCTTTCCAAACCACAGCTTAGCATCGAGTTTCCAAATAAATCAACCACACCAAGGCAAGCCTTCTTCCATTCTCAGTACATTATTTTATTAAACAAACCTTATTTTTTGTTTTATATTGGGCACTTATTTGCAGTCTTGAGTATTGTAGTGTCCCATAGGGATGGCAAGGACTGTAGTGTTAATATTTTTTAATGAGCCCATCTAATGAGAAGGGGAACTCAAATGAGACACCAGCTTCATGCTCAGTCCAATATCTGCAACTTGTGACTCTTTTCTCTGTTTTCCTCCTGCAGTTACACCTTAGTTGAAGTTCAGCACTGGCAGCACTTTGAACTGATGCCATGCAGTGCTATTAAAGGTCCTCTTCATTTCCTCCAGCTGATCCTAGGGCTCTGCTCATCATTTCCTTGTGAGTTATGCAGGGATGCTCAGGTGCTTTCCTGCCCTGGACTTGTCTTCAGAAGAATTACCTGATTTGTTTCACCTCTTTTCTCTGTTGTTCTTTGGTTTTCCTAGAACAAAAAGCATTTTTTTTGTGTGTGTTAGTAGATCAGGAGAAGATGTTGCAAGCCAGCAAGGAGCAGCAATGCCATACACTTCACTTTCAGGATGATGGACCACTTGAGGTTGCTCTCAGGACCTTTAGTCTGAGGTCACAGTTCAGACTGTAAATTAAGCATCTTGCCCAAGCTCTCATGGAAAAAGGAGTTTTCTTCTAAAGCAAAAAAAAAAAAAAAAAAAAATTGTGTTCTGCTTTTAATTATTCGTCTGGTGTCCCTGCAGGATTAATTACTGCTGCCTTCACTTATATCATCAAAAGCTGTTTGGCCACAGCTTCGTTTTTTCATTTCTTTCTAGATATAATTAAGAGTTCTGGTACTATTGACAAGCTCAGTCAGATGGTACTTAAAAGTTACAGAGCTTAAATGTCACTTACACATGTTGCTTAAACCTGTCTTCTGAATGCTAAAACCACCACTGAACTTTTGGAGCTCATGCCTTTGAGATCACCCATACATCAGTGTGAAAGTTTTTCTTCTGAAATAAAGAGCAAAAGTGTATTTTTGTTCTTCGTGGTGCTCCCACAATGTGGCTGATAGGAAAGGACCATGGGTGCAAGGATGCAATGGCACCTTCCAGCTCTTGCTACCACCTCTTGGTGCTCTGTGAGTTCCCAGCTACATTTTTTACTTAGGGAAGGGCCGAGTGCCACCAGCTGCATAATTCTATCAAGTGGTAAATTCAATTTATTGAGTGGGAGAGGCAGCAGCTAGCAATAAGGCAGGATTTGGGTTTTTAAAATCTGCCTTGTGGGAATTGGGCAAGCAACCAAAAAGACAATAAAGGATTTATCTGGCAACGAATGCCAGAGGAATGCTAAATATGTGAGCAGTAGAATTTATTAATACCAATGAAAAAGCTCATTAGCACTAAAGTGCAAAGCAGCTCTGTAAATGTACCTTTCAGCTGTCCCAATAAAATCCCTCTACTCAGACGAGGGGACGAGGGGAACTCAGGCCTGTGAAGTGCAGAACTGGCTGATCAGCTTTCCCACCAAATTGGCACACAAAATATATCTCTCCCAGCACAACAGTTAGCACTGTTATACCAGCACAGACAGATTTCACTGCTAACCTCTATCTGTTTCCCTTGTTGCTAGTTTGACAGTCTCAAAGCTGTTCCTACAGCTCATGCTGTAGTGTTTCTCATTTTTCTCTTTGGATAGGTGTGTTCCCTTTGTTGCTTGTTGCTGGATGTTGATTGTTTGCTTTTCAAGAGATCTGTAGTCCTGTAAGGGAAATGAGAGCAAACAGAAAACCCGTAGCTTGTGAATGTGCAGGGAGAGGTGGAGAGGTCACCAAATTTTTAAGGATAGCGTCCCAGTAGTAAAAATAATGCTTGTGCTTGTCCAAAGCTCTGAGGTCTGCCTGCACATTTTTGTGCAGTAGTATTGTTGGGAGGCATTGGGAGGCAAATGGGTGGCAACCCATTGCATGTGCATTTGGCCATGATATGCTTCATAAACTTTGCATACCTATTTGCTGGTGTTAAGCATGACAGAAGCCCACAACTGGTTGGGGCTTTACGAGCAACTGCAGCTGAGGAGATTGCGCTCAATTCTACATGCTTTGAAAACTGCATGATCTGAAGCAACGTATTTGATGCCCCCCCTTCCCTTCCCTTCCCTTCCCTGCCCGTCCCTGCCCTTCCCTGCCCTTCCCTGCCCTTCCCTGCCCTTCCGTTTTTCCCTCACTCCTTCCTTCCTGGACTCCTTCCTTTTTTTTTCTCTTGTCTAGGTTAGTAGGCTACCTATTAGCTTGTAGAAACAGGCAGATTTAATGTTATGCTGCACTAGCAGATCTAATGAGATAATTCTCTGCTTTCCTATTTGTGTTTGGAAGAAATAATATGCTAATAGGAGCTGTAGTTAGGGCTGATTTGTTAATGTCGTGCTTAAACACCAGCCAGTGGCTCAGTGGTACAGTAAGGGGATCTAAGCAGATCTTCTAAACACTGTTCTTCATTTGGAAGGTAAATACCTTCAGACTTGAAGCATCCTGTGTAAGAATTCTTATTAAGTGGAATTATTATTCCACTAGTTTCTCTAACTCTCACCCAGGTCTGAGGCACCAGGATGGATTTCTGGTGTGGATTCAGCTTTCTGAAAGCCAAGAACTGGTGATACTGGAATTTTAATTTCCAGCCCTTGTCTAATGCAAATGTGTCCAAGATTGCATGCCCTACAAAAAGCATGCCAAATGTAGTCAAAATGTAGAGGAATGTGTTTGAAGCTTGGGACAGCTAGGTAAATCTCCATAGAAATCAGGACCAATCAGGAGAAAGGGCACTTTATAATTAATATATATTTGAATTGAGATGACTTATTCTCAGTGCCTGAATTGTCAGTAATCTCCATCCAAATTAACTGCTCAAAATTCAGGACTGTCTAGAATATCTTCATACAAGCCAGATATGTACATCAGCTGTGCAAACTCTCTCTGGGGAGAAGAACAGTTAAAAATAAAGTTAGTATTGCTGCCATGGAGAGGGATGGTGACAGAAGCAGGGGGTTGTGCACTGGGTGTTGCTGGCCCAGACACAGCCCAAAGTGTTCCATGTTTGATTCCTTTGGGTTTCTTCACATCCAGACACATAGGAGATAGGAGCATAGCATTGTGCAGTGGCAGAGCAGCTTGCACAGAGCTTCATGAAGTGTAGCCACCTTCCCAAACCAGGCTTTGAAGGGTGAATTCCCAGCTCCATGGAGTGCCACATCTGCTTCCTCCATCCTTTTGAAATGCTTATGAGTTCCCACTCAACTTTAGACAACTAAGTCATTCTGGGTTCTTTGAGGAATTAAAATCTGGGGAATGTGAACTGGGAGGAAAGGAGGATGAGGGCTGGGGATGGTCTTTTGTCTGTGCCAGGATTGCCTGGTGATGGCATCCCCACACAGCACAGCACAGCACGCTCAGGCTATTCACACCATTGGTGGCAGGTGGAGACTTTCCTAAACCAACCACTGTCATCACAGAGCACCTCACTACTATCAGAACTTTCCAGATTTTGTTCCTAGGCTTCCTCCTCCCCCTGAATGACAATGAAAACATGGAAATGGCTTAGTAGGCATGATGACAATGGGTTGACCATTGAATGAGATGATCTTATGGTCTTTTCCAACCTTAATGATTCTAAGCTGACCTAGGAGCTGCTATACCACTGAGCTGTATGGGGAAAGGCTGAACCTACAACCACCCCAGCTCACTCTTACAAAACCTGCAGTCTGTGCTTAGCACCTACCCCAGCCTTCCTTCCTACCTCCTTCCCTGCTGTAATGCCTCTGTGTGGCCGAGGTGTGGGGTTTTCCCTTTCCTTGGGATTTGTGCATTGCCAGCCCAGCGCTCGTGCTGTGACATCTCACTCAGCATCCCTGAGCACCCAGCAGGGCCCATCCTGTGTCACTAATCCTTGGTTTGTGAGACTGGTTCCACTGAAATTAGCAAGACTTTCTTCCCAAGGGAGGATTAGTTCAGAGGAGCGTAATGGGCTTTAAAACCTCTTTTTACCCTTAGGTCCTTAGTTTCGCTTTCACATTTCAAGGTGTTCAGTTAGCAGAAAAGGCACCACCTGGATAATCCCATTTGTGACACTGTTATAGAGAAATTGGGCAAAACAACTGGTTTTAAAAGCTCATCTTGGAAAAACTGGCCTACAGAGTAACTGCAACTTTTGAATGTATGTGATTTACAGACACTGGACTGAAGGGAGGAGAAATATTTTGTGAAAACTTTTTTTTTTCAAGGGAAAAATGGAGGGAATGGGTTATTGCTCAGTGATGTTTCTTTTGTTATTTACTGCTGTCTGTTTGTACACTTGTCAGTGCAGACGGCGCTCGTGTTACTGGTGATATTTTTGAACAGCCCAGCTATCCTTTTTGCTGTTGTTAATATACTGAGGATTTGGGAGGATTTTAAATGCCTCTGCCCTTCAGGATTATTTCTACAAAAGCAATTAAGAACTGTATTTTGACAGCAGGAAGCTTATAAAAACCTGGAGAGGAAAAAAATAAAATAAAATAAAAACATTAAAAAAAAAAAAAAAAGCATTTGAAACTGAATAGCTACAAAAGGAATGCACCTCTGTTACCATATCGGAAATCCACAAAGCGATCATGAATGACATCAAGGAAGGACAGTCCTTCTACCGAGACCCATCCATCAGCTCACGCAGAATGGGCGCTCCTTGATCATTCGCCTGCCTGCCGACGAGGGACCGTGAGGATGCTGTGGTGGGAGGTGATGGTTCTGTCATTCCTGGGCATTGCCACGTGTGGTCAATGCACATTGGTTAATCCGTAGCAAAAGTTTCTTGTTGCACTTTTTCTGTTTGCTAAATTTCAACAACAAGGAAAATGTGGGTCACTTTAAAAGCATTGGCAGACAACTGTTTCTAACCCAAAGGATTATGGGTTTTAGCACAATGAACTGTACTTCTTCAGGGAGGATCAACTTTGATTTTTTTTTTTTTCCACACGTCTTTATTTACATGTGGCTATATTTTCATTGATACAGAATAAAAAGTGCATTTTATTGACCTTGTGTTTGTGTGTTGTTTGCTTCTCATGAGCTCTGGCACCACAGAAATGAGAACTGCTGCTTTCCTGGCCAAAGCAGAACAGAGTTTGCTGGAATTAATGAGCAAAGTATAATCTTATCTTTAGAGGCGTGGCGGTGAGGAAGGCACTCAGATCTATTGTTAGAATAGAGCTTGAATACAGAACAATAGGTACAACGTTTGGCCTTCCCCCTCACTAGCCTGAAGGCAACAAGAAATAAATCAAGCTGAGCCGAGCACAGCCATCTCATCCATAACATTTTATTGCATTTAATTCTTCCCCACCCCCGTGGCAAATTAGGAGGAAGAGAGAATATTTTATCTAAATGGATTGTAAGTATTTGTTTATATCCTTTCATAAGGCGTTCCGTTTGGATTGGTTTAAAGGCATAACTTTGCTTCCAAAAAAAAAATAATCCTATGTTCACTCCAAGTGAAAAATGAAGACTGGGAGGATGGATACAGGCAAAAGTGTTTCCCCTGTGCCAAAATGCCACTTCTCCTGCACACAACATTGGTGACCACTTCTCTTGCACACGATGTTTGTGACATGTTCATGAAACGATGCCTGTTTCTACGCTTTGGCCCAGAAAACAAAGCATGTGGAAATCAGTGGAGTTTTTTCTGTTCCCTGCCGTGGGTTTGACCCAGATCCTATGGGCTTTGTGATGGTACCAGTGTGTGAGAGAAGTATGACAGAATGGAATGGATACAATCTGAGGATAAGGCATCTAAATCTACCCATCCACAGTCTCTACCATCCATAGGGACAGTATTCTGGGGGAGAAAATGCTTTCTGTTTACAATGAACACTACCCATCAGTGACCTTTTATCTTTCTCTTGACTTGCTGAGCTCAGTCTCTGAAACACTCGTGATGCAGTGGCACAGCTGCTCAGGGAGCTGATGGAGTAATTCTCTGATCTTCAGCTGCAGTGAGGCGACCCAAGCTCAGCACAACGAGGGGACATCTTACAGCCTTTGTGGCAAGCATAGAGAGAGAGGCCATAATTTTCATTGCTGAAAGCTTGGTGGTAGAGCCTTGTCTTGTGTCATCATTAAAGCTGGCTTTTGCTACGCAGGGAGCTGGCAGTATCAGTGTGGCAGCATTTCCAAGTGGGCATTTGGGACAGTGACACGGGTGTGTTTCCCAGCCATGGAAGCTGTGCTGGAAGCAGAGCTGCATGGAGATGAGGTGAGAGCAGATCTACTTGCAGAGCCCATGCTGCCTTGCAGATTGCTTTACCTGTGCGCATCAGCTCTACCTAAGCAAGCCCTGTAAGCCAGGAAAACAAGGTAATATATATGCACATCTCATTTGCTTTGCGCCAGCACCATTCAAAACACTGGGCTGAAGATTTATTCTCTAGGGCTGTTACTCCCAGTAATTTAGGATCCAGCCATAAACAACTTGTATGAGCCAACAGGGGCAGAGATGGAGATTTGGTGCAGACCAGCTCCTTCCCCACGTCACTGCACATCTTTGATAGGCAACTTCTTATACATTTTGTTTTGTAATTTGTCCACAGTGATGTTATTTGGAAGAGCATGAAGCTAAAATGATCGTCTTACACCTCTGGTTAGGCAGAGTAATGAAGATGGGTTGAGGAAATTCTTTAATGCTGGAAATCCTTCAGTGGCTAAGTTTGCTGCATAGAAATAAAGCATCTGCTCACTTCAGAGCACAAATTGTGCCAAGCTTCAAAAGCTGTATGAGCGTGCTTAGTGGAAGCCTAATAAATGGATAAAGAGAGGTATGCCACGGAAGTTAGTGACTTTGGAGGCCATTTGCCGTAATGTTTTACTCAGATGTGGAAAGTAGAGATTTCATCAAAATGGCAACATCTGAATAGTCATTTTTCTATCCAGCACCCCTAAGGCCTGTGTTTATCCCACCCGAAATTCAGACAGTGAATTGAAGGCCCGAAAATGGAGCCTGATTTTACTGAAGGTTCCTTAGGATGGGCAGTACACACATCACTTCCAGCTCATTGAAAGCCTTTGGATGAGTTTGTCCCTATTACTAAGATACCAAATCCTTATACTGTTAGTGTCCTAGTAAGCCATGCTATACAAATGTGCTTTCCTGTGTCATTACACAGATCCTTCACAAGCATCACGTACAGTATCTGCATATTAATATCAATCTCAGTGAATGTCCCATTTGCAAAAGATGAAAAAAACTACTTCTAGAGGAGCTGCGAAAGCTTTCTGTGAGCAAGTTATGAAGAGCTGGCTAAGTTCTGCTGCTAGTTCTGCCCTGGTTGTTGACCAGGTCTCTCAGTTCAGCTGCAGAGCTGCCTTGACTGGCCTGTTTGGACCAGTGCAGGTGGTATCCAATGAGCTGTGTGCCACCCTCAGTGTCAGTCCCAAGGGAAGGTGGCACGGCAACACACATCTATCAGCTCTTCTTTATTGGGCATAATGATGATGGGTTGATGGTTGGACAAGATTATCTTAGTGGTCTTTTCCAGCCTTAATGACTCTGATTCTTCTGTTTGGATGGGAGAGAGAAGCTGAGGAGGCCAGATGGGGAAACTGCCTCCACTCTAACTGCTCTTAACAGACTCAGTGAAGATTCAGTTTATTCAAATATGTTCTCTTTTAGGAGCTTGCTTTCCACTGCAGAAGCCAAAACAAAGTCTTGGCTTTGTTCCAGCAATGTCTTAAAAATGGCCATGGAGGTGATCTTCCTGCCCAACAGCAGCATGCTGCCCCAGATGGGCTCCCTGGCTCTACAGGCACTGTCCCAAGGTTATGCTCAGCACCTCCTCCAATCACCAGCAGGAAGGTCTATGCAGTAGAGTCACCATCCCTGGAAGTTTTCATGAAGTGTGTAGATGTGGCACTGAGGGACGTGGTCAGTGGGTTGGGGTAGGACTAGATGATCTTAGTGGTCTTTTTCAACCTTAATGATTTTATGATTTTATAAATGCTCCTGATGTGGGCTGGTGCAGGCTCTCAAGAGCCCTCCAGGGAAGGGACCAGCAGCACATCACAAAGCATTTTTAAAACATCACTGGAACAAAGTCTGTAGTGTGCACTGTCGGGAAGTGCCACTGATTGGCAGAAAGACAGGCTGGCTGCTTTAATAAACCTCTTCCATCTCTTGCCTCTGTAATTCTGTGACATTTTCTACAGGAAAGTAGCATACTTCTAAATTAATCTGATTGCAGTCAGGCAGACTGTCGTCGTCCCCTGGAGAGAGCAGGGCTCTGCTGGCAAAGGCAGGGTGGAGCGGTGCAGCAGCGGCTGGCAGCAGGTGGGAGCTGCCCTATGGCATGGCATGGAAGGACCCTGAGGGCCTGCCAAGTCATTTGCCAGTAATTAGCAGGGGAATGAAGAGAGGCTGGGTAAGGAGATAGGCTGAATCAAGTTATTGCCAGATCGATAAATAAAGCACAGGCGAGAAAAGAAGAGAGATGAGAAGTAGATGGACAGACTTGATGGATTAATCAATCGTCATCTACTTACAAGTAGACATTAGGAGGGCATTAAAAATCAGTCATGTAAACAGTTCTCAAAGATTAGCACATCGCTGTGCAAGATCTGTGGCTGCAGCACAGACACTATTCTGCACAGGAGAAGAATTTGGCTGCATTCATCTGTTTTTCATAAAACCACAGAATCATTAAGTTTAGAAAAGACCTTTAAGTTCCTCCAGCCCAACCTCAACCCATCCCCACTATGCCCACTAAACCCACTAAACATTGCTCAGTGCCACATCTCTGTGCTTCTTAAACACCTCCACAGATGGTGATTCCACCACTCCCCATACAGCCTGTTCCAGTGCAATGCCACTCCTTTGGTGAAGAAATGTTTCTTAATATCCAACCTGAACCTCCCCTGGCACAACTTGAGGCCATTCCCTCTTATTCTACTGGGAGCAGAGGCCAACCCCCACCTTGCCACAGCTTCTTTTTCAGGGGGCTGTTCAGAGCAATAAAGTCTTCCCTGAGCCTCTTCTTCTCCAGACTGAACAACCCCACTTCCCTCAACCTCTCCCATTAAGACTTGTGCTTCAAACCCTTCACAGTTTCACTGCCCTTCTCTGGATACGCTCCAGGGCCTCAATGTCTTTTTTGTAGTGAGAGGTCCTAAACTGCACAGCACTTGAGGTGCTGTGGAGGCATGTAGGTGTTGTAACGCTCAAAAGCCCCAACTCCACCACAGCACAGTTTGTCAGCATGCTGCATCAGAGTCTGAGGGACCAGTGGGACCACCTTTGGGGCCAGATGGACTCAGCACAGCCACCTACCCATCTACATCATGTTTATCCCAGCCACGTGTTGAGATGGAATGAAGGAAGGGAAGAGAACTGGAGAAACATAATTCTGTCCTTCTCATCCCATTTCTTGGATTCTTCCATTCAGATACTTTATGTTACTGTAATAACATATACTGTATTAATTACTACGTACCAGGTTTCATCGGGGGGAGAAGTCTGGAAATACCCACAGCCTTTTAGGAGTAGCTCAGCCTGTTGTAGTTTTCAGGACTTTCTCAAAAGTGTTCCTTCATGCTCAGGGCACCAAAGTTCCATCTTCAGCAGCACTTTTTGAACAAGAGAAGTCTGGAATCAGTGGGTATATACAGACACTTAGAATGCTATCTCTGGTCCACAATCTGATTACACAGAGCATACTGTTCATATAAAACACCCCCATCCTCCTTATCTTCTATTTACTTCGTGAAGCTGAGCCAAGAGCTGTAGTGATTTCCTCCAGCCAATAGATCACCCACCCGTTGTCTTTCTCCTTCCTTCTAAAGATTAAAAAGCTCAACCTCCGTCTTGCACACTGTAATTTTTTAACTACACATATAATCAGCTTATCTGAGTAAAAGATGAAAAGTGCCAAGCAATAGCTTCCAGGACATGCACCACCCTCTGCATTCCTATGAGAAATGAAGACAGGCCCACTGTAGACTCATTGCAGTACTACAGCTTCAGCAGGCCAAGAAACTTTGTTAAGAGTTTATGGATGTGTTGTATCAAAGAGTCAGGTTTTTTTCTGTGGGCTGATCTTCCTTTTCCTATTCATCTTTTTTCATTTCCCTATCCTTATCATAGAACCATAGAATCACAAGGTTGGAAGGGATCTACAAGATCATCCAGTCCAATCCTTGTCCCTTTTTTTCTTTGTTTTATTTGTTTTCTTTATGCTCTTGAGCTCCATCAAGAAATGTAGACTCTTGTTCTGGCTCTTTGACCCCAAGTTTCAAATTTGTGTTGCCAAATAACTTTCTAACTATAGCAGAAGAGAGACGAACAAAGAAAAAAGCCAAACAGACAAAAAACAAACAAACAAACAAACAAACAAACAAACAAAAACCTACCACCAAAAGCAACCCAGTGGGGAAACCAAGATACCAATTGTAAAAATGCTCTAGCCAGTCTAGCATACTCTGCATTTCCAGATGAGCTTGCTTAAAACAAAGACAACAAAAGAAGACAAACAAACAGAAGAATCCCAGCCCATTAGAACCTGACAGAGCTGACCCCTTACCGTGTGACATTTGCTAATGAACTCCATGCAGTGACAATGTGTGAGAATCCTTTCTGAGGCTTTTTTAGGGCAGGTATTGGACTATTATCAAGCAATGTAATAAGCAAGCCTGAAAATGGGTTGTGGTGGGTGGTTGCTTTTTATTATTATTTTTTTTTCCTGCTAAATCACACCATAAATGTTTCCCTCCGCAGATGCAGACGCACATCATTTCTTTCGGGATTTTATAACCATGACAACCAGTTTTAAAGGAACCTCTTCAGTTTCTATAATTTAAATTAGAAGTATGTCCAAAAAGAGGATTGTAAAATGAGCAAAAGTACACTACTATTCCCACATCTTAAGCACATCTTAGCAGAGGGTTCGATTTTTGCCTTTGTTATTATACACAAACATGCAGTGTAAAATAAAGATTCTGTGCATTTACCTTAAAAATATTTTAAAAGAAAAGTTTATTCCCTTGCTACAAAGCCTTCATTTTAAAGGTGATGAAATTAAATCTTCCTCATTTTAACTCGTGTTAGATTTAATGATACTGTAATTTATAATGAGTAAAGTGTGTTGGCATTTAATGCATAAGACTTCTTTGAAGTTACATCCTTTTAGTAAAGATGAATTTTGATGAGCTTTACCAAAAAGGTTGAAAGAGTTTAGGTAAGCTAAAAATAGCTCAGCAGCAAGTTTAATCTGGGTTAGACATGGTTCCTTTTATCTTACTTTGAAATCTCATTAGCAGCAAAGTGCAGAAAGACTTTCAGTGTTTTCAAATGCTTTAAAAATCGATGTGAAGCTCTGGGCTGGAGTCACAAGGAGGGGTCAGCACCCACGTCCACCATGCTGCCAGTGCTTGTGTCATCAGCTTGCAGAGCGGGGCTTCACTCCAAAAGGCTCTTCTGGGCTCCCGCTTCTGCTTCAGGCTCTGTCCTGCTCTGCCTCAGGTTCATCAGTTCTGACCTGCATATGCTCAACCAAAACACAACCATGTTGCCCATTTGAACCCAAAGGTTCAGGGCAGTAGGAAAATAAGCGTGCACCACCCTTACAAAGGGTTTACAAAGATCCTGGCCCAGAATTTCCTTCTTTATTGTCCCATGAAAGAAATCACGATAGAATGGAGATTGACCTCAAAACTTTGCAAAGGAAGAAAAAACAATATTGCAACATGAAAATATCAGAATTCTGGCTCCCTAAGCACCTTCCATTTGGGAGCCAGAATTCTGACAATTTCATGTTAGCTCCAGAAGTAATGCCTTCTACTTATTTCCATGGAAAAAGTTTTTCCATATGGAGGAATTCAATGACACTTCTTTGCTCCATATGCATTTTCATGCCAGACACCATTTTGTCAGACCGCTTCTCTGCCGCCATCTGTCACACAGCAACAAAATGTAATGGAACATTGGTGGGAAGGTTCAACCTCTATTCCATATCACCAACATCTGCCTCTGACATTGTGGGCCAACATCATAAAACAGAAGGCATTACTTTCGGAGCAACCTCTGTTTTGCTGATCCCACAGTTTTCAGATCTGTTTGAAAGATTGGTGTTGGAGTGAAATGAACCACCCAAGGTGTCTGTGCTGATGATACAAGGAAGGATTGCTCTCATTTACTCTGATGTCTGAGAGCAAAGGAAAGGGACAGCTTTTGGGGTGACAAATCTTTCTCCCCTGCTGAACTTGCTATTGCAGAATTAGGGGAAATAACTGAAGAATTTGAATTTAAATTCCATACCTTTGAACCAGGTTTTGACACACAGGAATGAAGAGATTCATCTTCATCTAGCCTGAAGACCTGCTTAGCTGGGGGTTACAGAAAATAATAATTATGTATGTATATTTTACTACTGTTATGTAAAATTCTCAAGGTCTGACAGATGTAAGATCATTAGACTTTACAGACATGTGAACACATCAGAGCCCAAACTTACATGTTTTCAATGTAAGCTCTTTTAACGTAAGACCTTTAAGAATAACATTCCAACTAGGTCTGTTTTAATAAGGGCTAAGAAAATGCTGAGTGTTATTTTCAAGCAGGAGCAAATGAATGTCATGGTTCAGAAAAGAGCCCAGTAGAGAGAGCAGCAATACACCTTCAGTGCAAATCACAGAAGGCACATGCCTCTATGCAAGAATATACAGATACATATGCACACACACATACAGACTCCTATGTGCATGAAAAGTAAGTTATTTAAGAGACGGACTGAAGGCAGAAGAAAGACAAAAAGCAGAGGAAGATGCTGCCCGTGGTAGGAGGTTGGAACTAAATATCTTTGAGGTCTCTTCCAACCCAAGCCATTCTGTGATTCTAGGATTCAATGGGAAGTTTTCATCCACTGGAGCAGAAGCTGTTAGAAAAAAACACCAAGAAAACAGCATTGTAAAGAGGGAGTGTTTCCACTGCCTTTGCTATTCCTCTAGACTGTGCTGCTCCCACCTTTCTGCCCTCAGTAGAGTCAGCCAAGCAGAAGTGAAAATGTGGTCCTGTCACCAGTTACTGACAAAGAGCCCAAACACTTTTACTAAATAATACAGCACAACTGAATATAATTTGGATCCACGAGTGCCCCTACTGAAGAAGACAAGAACACTTAAAAGAATAAAAACAGAAAATTCTGTGTTGATGGGTTTTTTTTGAAAGAGATTATCTTTCCCAATCAGCTATGACACACTTAGTGAACACGTCATGCTTGGTAGGACTGAGCGATATATTAGACTCTTTTCTCAGAGCTCTGATCTTAGTTTTATCACAGTTCTCAGGAAATTAAATGCATGGTATGTTGTTCCTTCCTTTATAAGGTACCTGACTGCAGTGGAAATGCTGAGTCACAGCTTGAAACAGTGATGGAGCACCTGGTGGGAAGGCAGGGCCAACCCAAAGGAGCTCAGGTGCAAGCAAGCAGTGCACCTGAGTGACTGCAAGGGGAAGAGCCAAGATCCACCTCCTCCCAGACCTCATTTAAGGGCTGGCAGTGGAGGCAAGAGCACCTTGTTGGGGATTCCTGCCTACTTGAGATTTCTGGGAGGTGAGCGGCTTCATCCCTTGTCCCTTTTTTCTGCAGCTGCTGCATTTGGGCTTATCCTCACTTGCTGTGGCCTGAGACTGCTATCCTGCTGTTATTGCTGTGTTTTCCATCGTGTTATGGTGTTACATTGACTATGGTCTGGTTTTAGATGTTTCCAGTTTGTTCAAACTGGGCAGTCATAATTCCTCCTTTCTGCTGTTGTTAAGCCTGAAATATTTGAATTAATGAGGTCTCTAGATTTCCTATAACATGATTTAAGTTGCCAAGCTATTTACTTTCTCCCTGAGTGATGTATAGAAGAATGAGAATGTGAATGATCTATGCAAAGTTTGAACATTCCTTTATATATGAAACACTAGTGTGGTTCTCTTTTATTTTCTAGGCTGTACTTAGCAATACACAGAGAATGCTCAAATTCTGTCGAATTTAACCAGGAGTATAAAGATAATGCTAAGCATGATGTGTGTTAGACCCACTTGAGCTGCAAAAAATCAGCTTAACCAAACTATCTGCTTATACTGTATCTTTGGACTAAGTCCCTCAAGCAGAGCTCCCAGCTCATAGGATAAACCGTAAGATACATTTTGAACTCAAATGAAGCCATAAAGATTAGGGATAGCTAAGACTTCTGTACGAGAAAAGGTTATTCTATTATACATTTGAAAGCAGAAACTTCCTGAAACAGGAAGAGAAAGCTGAAAACCCAATAAAAATAATTGTATTTTGTGTTACGCATAATGAACAATCCTGTAAAAGCCCAGTGAGACAAAACTGCAGAATCACAGTGGTTGGATGGTACTTCAAGAAATCATCAAGTCCAACCCCTTGCTAAAGCAGTCTCCTGACAATATGTCACACAAGTAGGCACCCAGCTGGGTCTTGAATATCTCTATTGAAGGGAAACTACTAGTTATAGTCCAACCAGACTCTGAACCAGTGATGAGCCCCCTGAGCTCAGCCGGTTCTCAATCCACCTCACTGTCCTCTTACCTATCCTATGTTTTCTAAGTCTCATAACAAGGATGTTGTGGAGCACAGTTCAAACACGTTGTTCAAGTCAAGGTACTCAACATCCACTGCTTTCCCCCAGTGAGGCCCGTTGAAACAGCATTGTTCTAGCCTGGCTTCAATTGGCAAAGCTCCATATTGACACTGCAGTGAAAGGCAAGTTAGCAGCAGATCTAAACCGCTGTGTTTGAGAAGAATTGTTATCTTGGGTGTTTAGGAGAAGATGAAACACAGGTGGTGTTGAGGGTTTAATGGAACTTTGAACAGAGTTGTTTTGTCCTTGAATTAAAATCTATTTTCTCTGGGATGATCTGTGCTACAGTTGTGCTGTTTTCTTCATATGCTCACAAGTTTGGAAAACAAACATTTTAAAAAAAAAAAATCCCAAATATCAATAGAATTTAAAACAATGACTAAGGATAGAGTATCTTTCAGCTACAGGAGCTTTGTCTACTTGAAAGAGGAGCTCCAGCTACAGGGCCAAAAATAACTTATTATGAACAGGGCTACCAACAAACCTTCCCTTGCATGAATTCAAACGGAGGATGGGTCACAGGCTCAGCTGGTGCAAGTTCAGCCTGCAACAGCCAGTGCAAGTATTGCGATTTACACCAGCTGAGATGTGGTTTGCTGTTTCTATTTTAATAAATCTGCTGTAAGAATAAATTTCTCCTTACTTGCCTGGCAAAGTTCTGTTGAGATGTTTAACCACAGTAACAAAATGACTATGTTTGTAGTGCAGATCACAAATAAAACATCCATTGTGCAACATAATGCCCATCTTACAGCCCAAATTGATTTTAGAGATGCTAATTATATTATAATGTTGCAGAAACTACAGTAATTCACTTCCAAAATCCTTTTTATTTCTTTTTAATTACTCGTGCTTACCAATTCCTATATATTCAGAAACAGCTCAGAATTGCAACAAGCAAAGGAGGCTTGAAGTGGAATGATTAAGAACATCTGCCACATCATAATTACACCAGGCAATTTCTTATGCCTATACCATCTTGCTATAGCCGTGTTAATGAGGTAGAGTTGGATTCTATCACTTTCCTGAAAATTTAGGAGTCCCTTACTGCATGGGTAGTTTCACTGAAAAAAAAAATGGCAATAAATAAAGTGTGTAACACCAAACTTGGAAGAAAGGGTGGTAGGCTCTTCCCCCACACTAATTGGAGCTTCTGACCCTAGGTATGGCTGACCCTATTTTGGGCCAGCCTTACCCATGCCAATCAATTCACCCAAGTCTGAGCTCAACTGGTGAGTACATAAACCCAATGACAATGGTAAACACTCCTGGGAAGTGCAACTAATGAAGAGTTACCAGTGGTTCCTTTGTCGTTGGCACTGTGAGCAGTTAGGAGAAGATGTATCTTCCAGTCTGGAAAAGGATCTGGGGAGACCTAATTATGACCTTCCAATGTTTAAAGGGAGATTATAAACTTGAGGGAAATCAACTTTTTAGCTGGGTAAATAGTGATAGGACAAGGGGGAATGATTTTAAAGTAAAGGGAAGATTTACATTAGATGTTACATGAAATTTTTTCACTGGTCAGGTACTGGAAGAGGTTGCCCAGAGAGGTTGTGGACGCCCTGTCCCTGAGGCCAGGTTGGATGAAGCCCTGGGCAGCCTGGTCTAGTATTTGACTTAGCAGCTGGTAACCCCAACGGCAGCAAGGGGATTGGAATTTGATAGTCCCTGAAATGGCTTCCAACCCAAACCATTCCATGATATCCTGAGGGCATTCTTAGGTGACAAAATCAGCATTAAGAATAACTATCACAGACGTCTGCAAAAAGCCTTATAACATCACCTAGATGACCTTCTAAAGAGAAAAATGAGCAAAAAAGAAATCACTGAAATGTGAGGTCCTTTCTCAGCTGTGTTTCATTAAAAAAAAAATATTGCTCTCAGATTAATTTAGTCTCAAGAGTCCAATTCAAAAAAATAACATAGCTTTTGAAAATTCTGCCTTTTGAACTTCTGTAAGATGCAGAACGGAGAAATCTGCCCCTACTGTACTGTCAGAACAGTTTCAGCTGGTAGAAGCTGTGAAATATGGAAGGGACAGTAGATGAGTGAAAGACTTGGGCTGCTCAGTCCATTATGTCACCTCAGTTTGAGGCGACTATAGCTCTCATCCTGATGGAGGGAAATCGTTCCTGCTCCTCTTAGACTGGTCAGCTGAAGGGATGTTTTGTGTCTGTACATCAGCAGTGGCTCAGAAGAGATGGGTAGTGAATCCTCACAAGCAACATAGTTATTCTCACCACGAAACTAATTGCAAGGAGAGTAAGCAACAGGCCCATCAGTCACTCAGTGTGACTTCATTTATAAGGATGTCAGAATACACACTACATATGACTCCCGGCTACTGCAAGTAGAACTATAGGTCAGCAACATTGTCCAGCATTCATTTCCTTGTAGAAGGGCTTTATTTCTTCTAGTTTCT
This sequence comes from Centrocercus urophasianus, assembly GCF_019232065.1. Taxonomy (NCBI): domain Eukaryota; kingdom Metazoa; phylum Chordata; class Aves; order Galliformes; family Phasianidae; genus Centrocercus; species Centrocercus urophasianus. The sequence goes on from NW_024884586.1 coordinate 46,845,066, forward strand.
TCAGCAGTCTTCTGTCCTACTCAGTCACTTGTTATTGGCTTCTGGTTGCCCTGTGGAACCAATTTCCATTTTTTGTTCTGGGGATCTGTCAGGTCCACAACAGCACTGACCCTCATTAATCATTTCTTACGGTTCCAAGTGTGTCTTGCTCCATCTTTACGTCTGTTCCTTTGTGCAATTTCAAATTAGCTTACTTTGGCTACATCACTCTTGTAAATATAAGCAGGACTTTTATTGAAGATTCAGCTTTTCTTCCTCATTCCCTGTCTGCCAAATATCGAACCAGGTTTTGCTGGAGCCTACAGTTCCGCAAGTGAACTGAAAGACATTTTATTCTAGTGCTGTTTTTACTTTAAATACCTTTATTGGCATGTATGAATGTTTACTGCTGTATAAAAATTCACATCTATGGCTGGTTCAGGATCCAAGTCCTCTTTATAGAGTCAAAGCAACTCATTGTACTTGCATCATTTTCTTTTAATTTCAGCTTCAGGAACAAATTGGTGTTAGTGCTCAACACTGCTGAGGATACATATGGCTTTTGTTTTTTGAGTTCAGTTAATGGTATGCATTTATCAACACCAACTTCTACTGTTTAATGAAGAGAAACACCACCTACTGAAAGCAAGATGGTCTGACATCATTTCAGGAACATTTGTGCATGTACTCAAGGCCTGATTAACAATACTTGCTTTAGGAGGACCTGTTTTCTATTGCTTATATCTTAACCATACAGTTTTGTTGTTGTTGTGTTTTTGTTTTGTTTTTTTTTTTTTTTTTGTCAAAACCACTTAGGAACAATATTTAGAACTCCAAAATAAGAAGAAAAGAGAACAGGAAATGTATTTTTCTTTACTGTCTTAAAATAATACTGGCAACCCTTCTTGTTTTGTTTTGCTTAGTGTTAAAAACCACAACCATTTACAATTTAGTGAAAGGCTGATCTCTGGGGCCACAGTTCCACCTTTTCCTGTTGCTGTGAAAATCCACCTAATTATAACGTCCAGTTTAGTGGATTTTTCCATCTTTGGGAGTTGATACTTTTGAAGTTTGCAGTGTCACTCTCAGAGGATTGCACAGTCTCTGATGTGTGTGATTCAAATGAAGAGGAACCTGCAAAGCAGCATAACGTAGGAAGAAGAATGAAGAGATGAGATGGTATCTAAACCTTGGAGAATGGCTTACAACAGGATTGCAAGGTGCAATAGGAAAAAAAAGTCTAAAAATACAAGTAGGTTGGATGGACAGATCTGAAAAGCTAGGGTTGTAGATGGATGCCCACCAAGGGACTACATAAGGTAGGAGGATTAGATGGCAGTCAATTAAAGGCTATCAAGAAAATGTTGACAATCATTGGACTTCGCACAAGCTCTTAAAATGTGCCAGTTAACTTCTGAGTGTGTAACTCTGTACTTGATGATATTCTTGGAAAGTCATAGCTTTCCACAGTCAAGCTGTGGATGCCCCATACCTGTAGGCATTCAAGGCCAGGCTTGATGTGTTCCTGTGCAGTCTAACTTAGTGATTAATAACTCTGCCCATGGTATGGAGGATTGGGACTAGATGATTTTTGAGATCTCTTCCAATCCAAGCCATTCTACGATTCTGTGGTCTTTTGGTCTGCATCAACAGTACTGCCAACCACATCACACTGAGATAGGAAACAAAACAGAAAAAAAAAAAAAAAAAAAAAAAAAGGGACTTCCTCTACTCTTTACACTACAAAATGCAATACAGTGCTATTTAGGACCCCCGGAGTTTTTAAAATCCATCTCACACTGCACTTGAATTCATCCCCCTGAAAGAATGACTGATATCGATTTTTTCTGCCCTTTTCCTCTTAGATGATAGATACAGACAAGAAAATCTTTACCAGTATGTAACACATTTTTTAAAGACAAGTTCAATCTCATGGTTGAAATAAATAAAATATTGTTGTTTGACCTTCCTTAAGGTCTCTGCACACCTATCCACGAGACATAATTTGTGTAGCCCACAGGCTTGTATATCTAATCCTAACAGACCTTGTTCATTCTCTACCATTAGTGGAGATCCTAACTACTTCAACACCGTAAGTGGCAAGCTCATGTGTAGCTACCAAGTCAGGTAACAACAACAGAGTTACTGTTAACCTGTACTGTTTTGGTGGCACAGCTTTTGTTTAATTCTTAAATTCCTCCTAGAATTGAAATGCTTCCCACCTCCTTCCTTTTACTGGAGAGGTACAGTCTGCAGGTGCCCAGACTGACAATAAAAGGCACTGTGCAATGGACCCACTCCATGGAGCACATTGTGTAGCACAGCACTGAACATTTCAAACATGCCATCAGTCATTTTAAGAATGCCATTTTGGAAGTTTGGTGTAAATGTAAGCATGCTATTAAATTCAGTTGACTTGATGTTGCTGAATTAAACAATAAAATCAAAGAAGCTCTTCAAGCTATTGATTTTTTCAGTGCATTGTCTGCATTTACGTAAATCTAATTAAAACATTTTGCATAACCCAATTACGAGCTATTCCCTTACAGCAAGTTTTATATTTATCTAAGCCAGGCTGTGCCAGCTGTGAGACAAAACCCTGGATTTGCAAATAGCTATTGTGTAACAGCTGTAGTGGTCAGATAAATACACTGATTATTTTGTCTTTTTGCTAATGAACCATGCACTTGTATTATTTTTTGCTGTATCACGTTGCTGAGATTTCCTTCAGAAGCGTGTCTCAGCTATCAGATTGTGCAGCAGATTAGTGAGAAGTATAATTTAAAAGGCAGGCAGGCAGTTAGGGAGCTTAAGGACAACAGGAAATGCTCACTTTTCTATTCTGCTGGTAGACAGGGTGGCAAGTCTTTGGAGGTAATATTAACACTGTATTGTTCTCTGGGGAAGCCAGTCTCTACCCATCGGCAGTACAGAGTTATTGGCAATCCAGGGGAATGGACTTCAGAAGTTTAATGGTTGGTTCTCTGAATAAATTTCTTTGAGCCTTAAGGCTCTTAGGTCATCAGTACTTAGGTTTTGATAGGAATTACACCTGTATTCATGAAAATTCCCCTAACAATCCTGAAAGTGCAGTTCCATCACCCAAGTAACAGCAGCAGCAGATGAAGAAGGGTACTGCTCTTGCTGTTTTCTGCCTATCCTATGCATTACTACTTTTTTTTTCCTGCAACAGATAAACACCACATTTGTGACAGCCTTTGTATACTTTTTTTTCTAATGCTGGATGAAGTAGCAGGTTCAGGGGAAGAAAACAGTGGAACAAACTTTTGTCCACAGGAGTAGAGCCTTCCTGAAATGTTCATGTCCCTTCCAAGAACACATTGAAGAAAAGCCATCCTTCAAGGCTCAAATCTATGACAGCTTATGAAGAAGAGCTAATGAAGGAGATCCTATTCTAAGCCTGAGCAAAGGGAGAGAGAGGATAAACCTATATGAGCAATGGAGTAGGAAAGTCCAGTTAGGCACATGGAGAGGCAGAGAGAGAAGAGGAAAGGAGAAGACAGGGATACACTGATGAGGGCAGTACAGACCAAAGCAGGCATGGGCAGAGCATGGGTACGGCAGCACAAAGTGATAGTGGGAAGAAAGGATGCAGGACATCTTCCAGTGTGTCATTCACTATTTCAGCTCTCTAAGACAGGAACTGATGTTGTTAAGTGGGAAGCCTGTATACTTATAACATTCAATAAATGATTTTTCCTTTTCTTTCTTTCTTTTTTTTTTCTTTTTTCTCAGATGTTCATAGGGACTCAGCTGGCCGGCCAGTAGCTTATTATCCATCCGTATTCAAGGAACACTTTTCCAAGAAATCCTTCAGCTTTCAGCACAGTAATTACAGAAGTAGTGCTGCTGGCTGCAGAGCAGCATGGCAAGTAGCTATTTCTCCTCATGCAACCTTAAAGTACAGGCTTTAAGTGTTGCAAGCGTTCCCTAGGGCAAGTGAGACTGACATGGCACCTCAGCACATGTACTACCCAACTCTGGGATTTCAAACTAAGTGCCATTCCCTTCCAGTTGAAGACAAGTTTACGAGCTTGAGCAGGCAATGAAAGCTTTTTTCCGTACTAATGAAATGTCTAAGTCCTAATAGATTAGTAGTTTTCATATCAGATTAAATCTGCTTCTTTTGCTGATAAAGACACAAAAGTCACTCCTAATAGGCTTTCAGATTTTGTTAGCAAAAATACATCTCAATAGAGCACAGTGCCAATGAGATACAAACAAGACAGAAAAGGCCCTAACATGTTATGACGGACTGCTTGGAAGGCTCTACTTTCCTCCAACTGGCCAGAACTCAGAGAGACAGCTTGCAGAGGTTTATTGCTGATGCACAGAAACCCTATGGGCATGTTTCTAGAAACTCATACATAGCCAGACAACCTCTGGTCTCTGCAGAAGTCCCTGGAGCTGTTCTGGAGCCCTGGTCAGGCATGGGGACTTTGGAGCCTGGGGAAGTTTTCAGGCTATTTTGAAACCAGAAAGTATTCCATTGATTTGTGAAGCCACTGACTGAATAGAGACCCCAAATTCAATGGCTCACCAGTAACTTTCCACCTTACAAGTGGTGGGATAAAATATCAACTATGCAGTTTCTCTAATTCTGCTTAACGACAACAGCCTCAGACATCTATCCCAGGTAGAAACATACATCCTGTGTGCTCTGTAGGCATGTTAAAATCCCTTCACATGCCAATTCTTTTGGTGACTCTTCTGTGGTAGTGACTTAAAGTATAGGATAATACTGCCTCAACCCAACACTTGATGGCTACTTTTAAGTGGCTGTTTTTGTTCTTGTTGTTACTGTTTTCTGTGAACGCTTCTGTTTGTTATTTTGGTTCCTAACAAAGTGATTGCTGTTTCAATCACTAGTGTTCCAGTATGCTCCCCTCCTTTAGTTTCTGAATGAGTCTAAGGTAACTTCTAGAAAGGAAGAAAAAAAGATTGATGAATTATGGCACCTGAAGTCAGAAAGAAAATTTTGAAAGGAAAATGTAATTAAGAAATAAATTGAAAAACAGAAGCACCTGTGATATAGTGGTCAGGAATGATTATTTTAAGGGAGAAACCATTACAGGCAGCTTAATTCCCTATTATGCTTTTCTTTCAAGATTTGGACTGTTTGCTCATTCATTTGGATAAAATGTAAACCTCTCCTACTTTTGTTGTTAGATGTGATGAGTGCTATTTTTCAGTTGAATAAAATACCGACACACTCACACTGATGAAAAAGTTTCCATTTCTTTCCAGGAAGCCCCAGATTCTTTAATTTGTAGAACATAGTTAAAAACTTCTTGGCAAATATGTATCTGGAATGGGCTTTGCTTGTAGGGCCAAGGACCACCAGTCCAGTAAGATCAAAGGTTTTAGAGAGATCGAAAGGGCTGGAAGAATTTCTCACCTCCAAAGAATTCTTTAAATTGGTGTCTGAGCAAGATGGGAAAGGAAAATATGAAGGAGAGTAATTGCAAAAAAAAAAAAAAAAAAAAAAAAAGAGACATTTTGAATGTTTGATCGGGGATTGATTCTAATATAATTTTACATGGAAATATGAGTACACTGGGACATGAAGCGCTGCTGAGATTTTATGGAGTTTTGATTCAGTAGCTATTTACCCACACTGAAGTGATGAGAGATGCAATGGAATTGCTGACACCTGAAAAGATACTTCAGATCTGGAACAGGCCCACGGTCTGAATCCAAATGGAATAAAAGGGGAACATTTCACAAGTAAGATTGCTACTTTTCAAGTAGCCTGTAGTGTTGCTTCATTCCTATGGGAGAAGGTAGGCAGAGCAGGACACAAATCCAAAACTAATCCTACATACAAAATTACAAGTCAGAAAAATTCTGCTTAATGCCAATCCCATGCTGTCACCCTCATCCAGGTACCTTTTCATCTCAGTATTGGAACTGTTAATCCAATCAAAATCTGAAGTACCAGAAGTATCTAGGAATTGGGGGGAGGCAGTGCAGTGACTCTCCAGAAATACCTGCTGTGTTCACAGCCACAAATAGCAAATACTCCTAGGATAAAGGGTTGCTTCTCTGGCCTTTTCAGTTGTTTGATCCAGTGATATTCTCAATCACCATTGTAAGACATTTCAATTAAGGAAATACATTGGTACGATGGGAACAGACTCTACCCTAGAACATTATAAGAGCATTATAACTTGTTCTAGCCTCTCACACTTGCTCCTTTCACAGGGCCTAGAAGTAAGGTCTGATAGAAGTCTAGTAATGCAGAATTTCCTCTCTGTGATGGATCCAGAGCTATTCCACAACCACAGAACATTAATCCCTGTCATATTTCCTGACACATTGGAACAGGCTGCCCAAGGAAGTTGTGGATGCCCCATCCCTGGAAGCATTCAAGACCAGACTGGATGTGGCTCTGGGCAGCCTGGTCTGCTGGTTGGCGACCCTACACATAGCAGGGGGTTGGAACTCAATGATCACTGTGGTCCTTTTCAACCCAGGCTGTTCTATGATTCTATATTTTTTTCAAAGTTGTAGGAAATTTCTGTCCCCTTTTCTTTTAAATTATCAGGTGCATCACAAAGAACATTATCAAGTAACAAATGCTTCCTGAATATGTCACTATTCCTAATTTCTAAGCTATTTTTTTTTCCTTGTGTGTGTTTAAATACCTCAAAATAGAGAATTTAAATACCTCTAAAGAGAGAAGGATGTTTCATGTCTAATATCTACAGCTACAATGATTTCAGCATGCCTTAAGTGAAACACTGTAAAAGCAAATCTCTTGAAACAGATCTGGCATACAACAGCTACTATTAGCAATCTTGATTCACAACTTCTTAGCAGCACTTTTAGTTCACTGTTCATTTCAGTGGTATTACATATTTATCAAAACAACCTTAGTAAAAGAAAAAGATGTAAGCAGCATACTCCCACTAGATCGTCACAAGGATAGTGAGAGAGAAATGGTAGAGGCGATATTAACCTAGTTAAGCTTATTAAATCTGAAGTACTTGCTAAAAGTGGAGATAAATTTTTTTAAAAAAGAAGGCTCCAAGGAGACCTGATAGCAGCCTTTCAGTACCTGAAGGGGGCCTACAGAAAAGCTGGGAAGGGACTTTTTATAAGCGTAGGTAGCAACAGGGCAAGGGGAAATGGTTTAAACTGCAAGAGGGTAGATTTAGACTAGATATTAGGAAGAAATTCTTTGCTGTGAGGGTGGTGAGACACTGGAACAGATTGCCCAATGAGGATGTGGATGCTCTCTCCCTGGAAGCATTCAAGGCCCGGCTGGATGGGACTGTGAGCAGCCTGGTCTAGTGGGAGGTGTCCCTGCCCATAGCAGGGGGTTGGAACTGGATGGTCTTAAATGTCCCTTCCAACCCAAACCACTCTATGGTGATTCTATGACTCTATAAAGTTGCTATAAGTAAGTATCAACAGAACTTTGAGATTTTGAGATAGCAACAACATGCATGAAGAATAACTAAGCTAAATTTATAGCATTTTTGTCGTCCTCAGCCACCTAATCTGTGCAGCTATTAAAATACTTCAGACTTGATGGGAATCTAGAACTAGTCCAGATAGTAAGATATAAAGTACTGGTTTCTCTCTCTTAAAGCTGGGCTGATTCTAATGGCTTTAGAATATTTTCACAGAGAAACTGTGGGAACAGTTGTATGTGGGAGCAGCCAGTAGAAAATTATGTGAATAGCTGTTTTCAGACCAGAAAATGGCATCCTGGATGACTGAGGGAAAACAAAAGAAACGAAGAAGCAAACAAACAAAAATCCCACGAACCAAACTAAAACAAAACAACTGATAATTGTTTTCAAAACAAGTATCTCAACATGATGCAGCCCAGCAGAGTTGCAGACTCACAGAATGGATGAGGTTGGAAGGGACCTAGTTCCACTTACATGCTCAGCCAGGGTCCTCTAGAGACAGTCACTGTCCTATTGTGTTTTGAATATCTCTAAGGATGGAGGTGCCAGAAGGTATCTGGCTGATCTGTTCCAGTTCTCCCATTTTTTTTGTTTGTGCCCATTCTAGCTCCTTCATTGAGAATCAGTGAAAAAGAGTCTCAGTCTTTCCTCATATACGTTATGCATTTGTACACATTGATGAGATGTTTCAATATAATGAAAGCGTTGATTGCTATGAACTCATATAGTTAATTGAATAAGTAGAAAAGATCTTTGTAATTTCTAAACTTTGGTTCTCAAGTATTTGATTAAGTAGAAGTATGGAAGAGTTACTCCCTTCACAGACTGTACAAGGTAGCTGTACAGAGATGACACATTTGTGACAGCTTTTAATGTAGCACCATGGACCAATACTGTCATCTTACTATGGTTTATAGCACCTCAGATTTTGGGGGGTTTGCAGAGCATTTTGTGACCACTGCTCTGATAGAAGGACACAATGATTACTTCAGATCACCACTTGATGTCACTTGACACCATACTAATAAACTTGATCAAGTCCACTTCTGGGCAATGAACAAAGGTTCTTAGAATAGGTTGACTGAAAATGGGAAACCAAGATGCTAAAGAAGTCCAATAGAAAAATAATATTTAGTGGTTTTGGGTTTGCCTAAAATTCTTGTAACCAGTGTTGACAACTGCTAAATTACTTACAAATGCACAAGCTCTTTGTCCACAGAAATATTGGTACCAGCTTTCTCTTCCAGAGACAGTCTAGAATTAATCACTAAGACCGTGATTTATTAAGTTAGGATGTGATCCTCAATTATTAGATTTGAAGAGACGTGAAACATACACAGATGTTTCTAGATCACTGTTCCAGAAAAAAGACTCCATATCTCAGTGTCATTTGTCACTTTAAAAGTTTTGGCTGAGCCTCAGTTTTTTTCTCCACTACATCTTCATTCCTCACCAATATAGTGAGCTCCTTATTTCCCATGCATATGAAATATCAGCTCTGAAAATGAAGGCAGGATAACACATTTCCTAATCTATCTAGTCCAAAGTAAAGTGAATTATTGTTCCCCAATGGAATTTGTCATACATCGACATGACCCGAATCTTAATCAGTTTACATGGTCACAGTCTTACAGTCTCTCCTCTTCCACTTTCCTTTTATGTACTGCTGGGACTTGTGTACATTGGCTGTATTCTCTAGTAATCACCAGCCAGGAGGTCTTGCCAGGAAATAGATCTGACCGTTTGTAAATTAAATGTTAACCCACAGCATTTTCAGTCTCAGAGCTTCTGGAAATATTTTAGCCAGAAGAGATCTTCCTTGCAATTTCACTGAAAGTGAAGTGTTTTTCTGGATACTGTTTTCAAACTATTATTAGATAAAACAGAAAAAAAAAAAAAAAAAAAAGAGGCTTTTTGAGGTTGTCCCATTTTGTTTTGAAAATGTCAAAAGTCATTTGTTCTTACTTTAATCAAAGGAAGAGGAATGAGTGGCACTGAATTATATTCATAAAATATTTTGTATGGTTTTTGATGTTTTTTTAGCACTTCAGTGGTTCCAAGTTTAAACAGTTTGGAATCCGTATTACCCAAAGTTTTGAAGAACAGAAAAGATTCTGATTCTTGTTTGCCTTCCAACACTGGCTTTTAGCACAGAAAGAAAACATCCAGTGTAATGTTAGGCTTTTGCTCTCATTTATAAAATGTTGTATTTGCAGAATATACATTTCCACCTGGATAAGAAGCTTATCCTTGGCAAGGTAGTCTGAATCAATACCAATAAAATATCTGCACTCCTCTTTCAGTGTAATTCAACTGAAATCTGTAGAAACTCAATCCTTGTACTCAAGGACTGTCCAAGAAGCCTCAAGGTATCTCATTTACTGTTGTGTCTTACCAGCTATAACTCTTCCTCTCTTCAACAGCTGAGTTCCTGCTTGCTTTAGTACATCACACTGAAAAAAAACAAAAACAAAAACCCAGAAACAGCAATGGTTTGATGTCTGTATACACATCTATACACATTAGAAAACTCTTTGGTTATGCACAGTATGCATACATGTTGGTGGCATTTCTCACCATGCAGCGTTGAGAACTTTGTTATTTGTGTGTTCCTGCATCCCACATCAAGCAATCTAGACTATCTATGCTGTATAGTGAATCTGACTGGAAATTTGAGTGAGCTGTGACTCCTTCAAGAGGACCAAGAACATAAAAAATAATTTTATTTTGCATACATACACAAGGAACCAACATTTATTTCTGTAAGAACTAAAACTGGAATACTTTGGAGATCGAGATCTAAAGGGGCCTAAGATAGGTAGGAAGAGTATCCATTTCCAAAGTTTTGGTCCCCCCATTTAGGAATATTATTAAGGTAATTGACTTTCTTCCTTAGGGAGGTGCTTCAGAGACAAACTACTTTCCAGCACTGCCATGCCTATCTGCTACAGGTTAGAGCTCTCTAGCGCTTTATAATCTGAATTTCCACAAGCACTGAGCAGATATTGGTGATTTATTCCCGTAATTATTGTGCTCCTGAATTTGTACCAAATGGAATGTATAGCTCCTTGCTAAACATTGCAAGTTAAACCCCACTGGTCAGGAAGGAGAAAAAGAAGCAATTTAAATCTGTCTATAGCACATTTCAGCCTTTGCTTGGCTGTCCATCAAACGAAACGATCTTCTAGAGAAAGATGAGAGAGAGAGCCACATGTAATCTATCTTCTTTCAGTGCATGCAGCGCACGCAGGTTATTCATCCAGCAATTTAAACTGTGTCCCTTGGCCCCTGGCTTTCAAATAAGAACTGACTAGAATTTCTAGGGGCAGGAAATTTTGATATTTCGTTGCAAATTGGAATGAGAAATAATTATTTTTAGAAATTATGGAAATAATTGGCAAAGCTACGTTCTCTTTTTTGCAGTGACAGAGTTGGGTTCTAAAGCAACCAGAGATGTAATAAATGTGAAAACTGACATAAAACAAAAGCTGAAGAAAACCAGCAGAGACAGAGATAATAACTGTATCTCACCAAAACAAAATATATGACAGAAACAGAAATGATGGAACCATCTGTTCTCATACAAAAACACATTTGCAGATTATTTTGTTAAGTAAAAGTTGACAGAAGTGTTCAAAGTGTGTGTATTTCCTTAATTTAGGAATCCTGACCTCATGCCAATTCACTGTAATCTTAAACAACAATGAAAAGCAAGAATTACTCAGCTTTAGAACAACAGCATTTCTCTTCCTATCATCAGGTTGGCAACATGAAAGGAGGTATGTTTGCACTCGACTGCCAAGTTTGTCATGACACCACAATAGAAGAAACTGATCTACTGGATCTCAGTGTAACAAAGGGATTCTGCACAAGCTTAGCTTTGGTTACAGCAGATAGCATAGCATACAACTGGAGGTGGATAGATTCCCTCATACTTTGTTATGTTTGGGCACAGTGCACCTCTAGCAAATCTGAATGTCAATATTCTTTGCTCATTTTGTGTCCTGAATCACCAGTTACCCTTTACTCCTCTTACTGGCAACTGTTCATTGCACTTCCCACTGTCTTTTCTTTAATTTTGTTCCCACTTACATTAACTCAAGAAATTCACAAATGTCCTTAAGAAAGTTGGGCTTAATCTGACCTCAGAGAGCTGTAAATCAGGTGTCCACACCAGTGTAACAGCTGCATAAGTGAGATGGAAAGACTTGCAATTTCATTCTGAGAAAAGAAGTCTGTTTTTTCCACAAGTTAACTTGTGGAAATCTCTTAATCTCTTGGGAGATGATCTTGCTTAAATATGAATCTTGGAGGGAGTGGAGTGAGCTGAGCAGTACATGGCCAGCTCTGAATGGAACAACATTCAGTTCTCCCAGCAAGCTGTTGAGTTGTGACAGCAGTAGTTAATGTTCTGTTGAACACCTCTGAACAACGATGAAGCCAGATTCAAGAAGAATACCACTTTGGATAATACCTGAAATTTAAAAAAAACTATTGTGGCACGGGTTTACAGTTATGTTTCATGTCCATGCAAAGGAAACAACTTGAAGGCATTCTGGAAAGCAATTTATTTACTATGTGTACTCTGGTTTTCCACCCAGAAGCATCAGGAAGGCACACAGGTATTTTCTTGAGAGTTCGGGATGTATGACAACTCCACTGCAAACATCTACATTATAACTTCTCACACCAAAATTCTTGCTAAAACTTTCTATCAACTTGTATAGTCAATTAGTGGAGACAGAGAGCCAATAATGCTATCCAGGGTCCTACCTGGCATTGATCAAATGCAACCACATTTTGCTCTGAGAGACTCCCTGTCTCTGAGCAAAACTCAATTAGAATTTCAGATCTTGACATGCCCATGAGTTGCATTAATCACTCTAGAATGACCTCCAATGTGCTGCAAGCCAATGGCTCATAGCTGTACCACGAGCTTCACCAGGAGCTGACCTAAGGATCTCTTGGCTGTCTCTCTAGTGGCACGGGAGTGCAAAAAGAAAAGCTAGAATAGCTAGCTGAAGTGAACCAACAGAGTTAAGATCCTAAGCACAATGGAACAAGCTTCCCAAGTGTTTCTCCAGTATCTGTAGCTCTAGTGGTGACCTGCACAATATTGTCATGGGCTGGCATATACCAAGAGCATGCGAAGAAGTAATACATTACATTTATGAAAGCTTGCTTAACACAGGTACTGTTGTGATGTTCTCTGCATCTTAAAATGCAGAGTGAAGGCTGTGAACCTGGACCCCTTTGAAATGTCCCATGGCTCACACCGTGCTTCTTTGTGCCCCAGGGGTTCTCCCATCCTCAGTGAGACACCTCTCCTCACAGAGAGTGATGGGTTGGGACACTCCTTGATGAAATACTTCTTACAATCATGAATTTTGGATCAGAAAGCACTGGAGACTAAGAGAAACAAGGGCTGGAAGTGACATGCAGAAGCCACCCTGGGCAGTAGCTTGAGAAGGAGCAGTCCAGAAATGGTTTCCGCTTTTCCCATGTCAGATTTCTTTGTTCATTATGTGTTTGACATGAAGATAGATGTGAGTAGTTAATATCTTATGTCAAGCTCACCTCATCTTGTTGAAAGAATTTGATAGCGTCACTGTGATTCCTTTGAATTTCTGAACTCCATATAATTTTCAGAAAGGAAAAAATGTCTCAATTTACAGGGAAGAAATCATTGAAAACCACCTATTTGTTACCCTAAGAGCTACCTAGGGTACACATCAGCGCACATTCAATTTACAGAGGAGGTTTGGAAGCTGGATGCTGGTCTAATACACACACAGGTACAGTTGGGAAAGACAACAGGAACAACACCTCATCAGTCAAAAGCTGATGAGAAACTGCATGAAGAACTAAATGCACAGGCAGAACAAATCTTGGGAGCTGTGCCACGTTGGGAGTGATGGTGCAGCCTCGGGAGCCAAACAGCATTTTCATATCTTTTTCTTTTTTTTTTTTTTTTTTTTTTTTTTTTGTGATGTGAAGTGCACTTTCAATCAGGCTAGAAACAGCTGGAAGAGCTGCAGCTGCATCCAGACCTCAGCTGTGTGCCATTACCTGACAGAGCAGCAGTTAGAAGAGCAAGAAACCACAGGCTGAAACTGGGGAGTGAACTGCAACAACAGGATACGATCTGCCTGCTGAGTGTTACAGCAGGTGAGGTGGGAGTCTGGGAGATGGGGGGAAACTCTTAGCATATCCCAAGAGATGAACTGATGATAAAAGAGGGGAAGCAGAAGAATAGTGAGAGAAGGTGGGTGGGGGTTGGGGAAGGAAAAGTAGGACTAGAAAAAAAAAATTGTGTGAAATTGCAGTTGCTAATTTAAGAATATCAATGGCAACAGATAGCATTATAATGTCAAACATGCTATGTTACTAGGAACTGGTGGAAAAGGGAAAAAGATTAATTGGCAGGATCCTATGGACAAATCAACAATCCCATTTTCTTCATCTGTTGGGAAGGAAGGTGCCCACACATTTTCTCAGATGTGTGGATTTTGGTGGTATTCCTTCGAGGCCAAGTGCTGATTGTTCAGTCCATGCCTGTGCTCTGGTCTAATCCTATGTTTAAAGCAGGCTTAGATATAGGCTTCAGCAGTAGCCTGTGCTGTCCATGTTTCTAGTAAGTCTTATCTTGGTCTCTGCTCCCATCAGCTTTCTGACAGGATGTCAGCCATGTGATGGACATTTCTTTGCATCGATGTGGTGAGAGGGGAGTGCTCATGGATGGGTGTGGGTGCCCAATCCCTGCCAGCTGTAAATGGGGTTGTATTCTTACTGTGAACCTTTATTTATTGGATTTCCAGAATTAACTCGTGTCGATAGAATCAGGAGCTGACAGTGGTGATGAAACAGATTATTTCTCATTATTCAAAAACTCAGTGAAGGGTTTTCTATCAAATGCATCTAATACATTAAACAGAATTTCTTTTATAGCTCCCCTACCCTATTAAAATAAGGAGATCAATGGAGCAAAAAAAAAATAGCCTGTTAGAGTGAGAGCATAGATAATAACCCGCTACAATTGTGAAGATAATTCATGTTCCATTTGAATGCCTTTCTTTTCTGCTCCAACATTCCTGAAGCGCCCTATGATCCTTACAGGCCTGTTGTGAGGTTAGGATGGGGAGGTGCTTGAGAACTGTTGAGTCACGGCCTGCACCACTGATTGAGCACCTGGTGAAAGGACCCGGTCAGCCTTGGGAGCACAGCTGAAGGCAATTCAGCTGTGTGACCAGAAGGGGTGGAGCCTGGCTGCACCTCTCTTAAACCTCATTTAAGGGCTGATTGCACATAGGAAAGGATCTCTGGTTGGAGATGCATCCCTTGTAGAGTTTTCCTTGTGAGCCTAGATCCTTAGAGACAGGTAAGCACCTTTTCTTTTTCTTTGTAACACTGTTCCATTTGTGCTTGTTGCTTTGCACTCCTGTATTGCCCTTCAACTGCATTGACCTTTCTGACTGTAACTAAAGGGAAGGGGAGCTGTGATGCCTGACAATTTGCAGGGAGGAATAGGGTGGAAATGTTTAGCCCTGAAGCTTTGGTAGTGCTGTAAGCAGTTAATGAAGTCCAAAGCCAGTGTTAAGCCACTGAGTTAAGAGTCATCGCTAAAATGAGGCTTTATGACCTAAGTGCCTTACATCACTACCATCAAAGGACACAGGATGGTTTTACCATCCAGTGTGGAGCTTCACTAACATGTCATTAGTCACAGATGACTGATGCTTCATAGATGGGAACTTATTTGCTGAGATATGAACTATTTTCAGCTGTTAGTAACTTCTCAGGAAGCAGTTTTGGTGCATGTGATTTCCAGCAGTATTGGAAGGGAGCATACAAAGAGAACAAGTCCACTGCCTGAGTTGCTAAGGGAATGTGTCAATTGTTTATTACTCGCCTAGTTTGCAAAATTAACACAGAACTTGTGTTTGTTTTAAAAGATCATCGAAGCAGGAAAAGAATTTGAGAAGCCTGTTCCACGCAAGAGAAGCAGTGAGTGTGCTGGAACTGCACAGATACATCGCATGCTTGAAAAAAGCTTTTTCAAGGAAAAAACAGGCAACTGCTTACTGAGGCCTCATCTTTCCTTCCACAAATCAAGATAAGCAGCAAAGATGACAAGCCTGGGCCTGGTTGCCAGTGAGCTAGAGGGCTACACTAGTCCTCAGGTTTGTTCTACTCCTGATTTCAGACACACATTCCTGGATTTGAGTAATGAGGTCTCTCAGGTGCTCTTAAGAGCAGGGCGTAGAAAGTGTTTTACAGAAGGAAAAACATCTGTGAAATGGAATGGCATCAGCTTGCCTATTCCACTTGCGTACGCGTTCACCAGCCTCTTTGGCTTAGTGAAAAAGCGAACAGACGTGATACCAGACTGTCAGTTACTGATCCCTGCCTCCTCTACTTCCTACCAATAATTTTTCTTCTGAATGTCCCTGAGCATTAATTACAGGCTAAAGTCACTTTGAAGCAGTCCACCTTATTAGTGTAGGTATGTTTATACTCCTAAAACTGATGGGACACAAAGGAGTGTTTGCATGATAACCAAGCCACCTTTGGTCTCCTAGACTGAATGACCACCCAGTCTAGTGAAAAGTCTGAACTGGCAGCCCCAGCTCTGCAGCAAATCACTCACAGTATTTTACCACTGAGCCAGAGATGCTCTGCAATTACAATTCATAAAGAAATTCCTGCTCCAAGCACACAGAAAAGAAATACAGATTGTTTTTCATTTTACAATTCGGGAAGACGTGCACTAGAGGATGTCGATTTAGTAATACCATACAAATAGCTGCAGACACTACTGAAGTAGTACCTTGCGTATGACGAATGCCAGATGTGCTGGTATTTGTCCTGCAGATACCTCTGCACATGCTGCCAATCTCTCTCTATGGGCTGCTCAAAAGAAGTGTCCAAAGCAGTGTGGCCAGCAGGTCCAGGGAGGTGATCCTTTCCCTCAGTTCTGTGCGGGTGAGACCTTATATGGAGCACAGCACCCAGATGTGGAGTTCTCAGCACAGAAAAGACGTGGACCTTTGGAACACTCCCAAGGAGGGCTACAAAAATGACCCAGGTATGGAACACCTCCTCCACAAAGATAAGTGGAGAGAGCTGGGGTTGTGCACTGTGGGAAGGAGAAGGCTGTGGGGAGACTTGAGAGCAGTCTTTGGGTATTTAAAGAGGAGCTGTAAGAAAGAAGGGGACTTGTTAGCCTGAACGGTGGTGGATACCCTGAGCTGGAGGCAATCAAAGTCAGGCTGGACGGGGCTCTGAGCACCTGATGGGGCTGTGGGCATCCCTGTTTGTTACAGGGGAGTGGGACCAGATGACCTGTAAGGGTTTATTCCAACTCAAATGACTCTACATCAAATGATCTTATCATGCTCTGAACAGGTTAGCTTTGAGTCATGGAAAGCAAGCCTGAGGAACCAGCCTTTCCTTGCTTATAGAATTTCTGTTGCCTGTGCATACTGTGGATATTTCTCTAGCATTTTCAGACAACCAGAATCCAGATTTTGATCATTGGCTAATACAGATGGCGATTGGTTGCCTCTGGGTATAGTGGTGCTAACAGCTTGAAATAGGGGATGAAATTGATAAGTTGCATGTGTAGGGATTTGGGAAAAGAACAGACCTTCTTAGTCCTAAGCACATTCCTCATAACCCGAGCTCTGTTCCTGGATTTCAGAAACAAGATTTTCCGTATCTACCCCTCTTATGCCACTTATTTTCCCAGTATGGGATAAGGCAGAGGACTCCCGGACCCCATGACTGGTTTATCTCAGAGTGGTAAACAAGAAGAGTGTCCATGATGAGCATCAAGTTAAGGTACGGAGACAAAACGTTATCTTCATTGTGTGATGGGAACAAATCTCATGAGCTGCCCAATAGGGACTCATGTCTTGCACCACAGCGAATACAGGAAGAAAATACTCTCTTTTGTTTAAGAATTTCAGTATCTCCCCTTAATCGAAGAATCCACAACTTCTGTATTCCTATTTCTTTTTGTTATCTATCTCTTCCTTTTTAGGAAGATTGTTTTATTTTGTAACATACACTCCTTATAATCCAAATAATAGTAGCTAAGCTTACTGACAGATGGTACATTCATTATTTAAAGATCCTTAGCCCCAGAGCCGCCAGAAAAACCAAAGCTGAAGAACTAATATTTTTACTTGCACCAGCAAAGTGAAGGGCTAATGCATTCCCTACTGAGAAAGAAATTAAAATAAGCCCAAAGCAACAAGCAATTTCTGTCTTTTCCATGTGTGTTTTTACTTCCATATCTCTGGTGTCTTACCTACCAGGAGGAGTATGTCAAAAACTTGCCTTAACTCCTAACTGATTAACAGAAGCAGAATTTCCACTAGGCTTTTTTAACTGGTGCAGCATGGGTGCTGTGCACCAGTCTTAGCCTGTTTCCAAATGGACAGGGAATCTCAAGGGAAATTAGGAGGTTTCGATCAGCAGGGAGGGGTTCAGCATCAGTTCAGAGAGTTTTCCTGGAGTGAAGAATAAGCAGGCTGAGGTGAAAATGTAACCTCAGCTCACCGATGGCAGCAGACATCCAGTCCTGCCTTCCCAAACTTGTTTGGTGGTCTATAGCTGCAGGGCCATTACAGTAGTGGGTTTGTTCTTGCACTCCTCCCTGCTTGCTGCTTGCTTCGAAGGAGAAACTACTCACATTACAGCTATCAGCCTAGTGCTACACAGACAGTCAAGCCTGTCCGTACATCCATAGTGCTCAGCCAGCGGTAATCAAAGCTGCACATGGTTCTTTGCTACTTCACTCCTCCATCACAGACCAAGCTGGGCTTGTTTCTCACTTCTGTGAATCAAAAAAGGACAAAGAGCACAAGTTCAACTCGAGGAATGTTTCTCAGGTAAGTTCTGCTTTGTAAGCATTCAGTTCTTGCTCGACTTTTTTTACTGCTCTCTGAACTGCCTGAAAAGAAATCAAACACAGACTTTCCTAGCAACAGGGTGTTAGAAGAAGATAGAACTCACAGTATCGGCAGTGCCTAAAAATGCAGTACTGTACTGACTACAGGCAGTCAGTTTAACCTAAAATACCTAAAATTAGAGTCTAAAATCGTAAGCTTTAAAAGGATGATTTTTCACTGAAAATGTTACAGATTGAGCCTGTAATTCTTTAGCTCAGGTTGCTAAGGGCCAAGTTTGTCTTTAGAGGCAAGTTGGGCTGCTCCCCTGTCTCTTGTTCCAGGGGCCCCAGAGGGATTTGCACGGCACTTCACCATGTGCTGCCCTTTCTCCACAAAAGGGCTCCATTGTAAATGACATATAACAAGTGATAACAGTATGTGCTTTTTCTCCAGCAACACTAAAAAAAAAAAATCTACAAGAATGAGAGCATTTAGGTTAGCAATAGTTAAACTAATCTAAACTTCGTCCCAGGTCTCCAAAACCAACAGCACAATATGTTTTGGGAGGCTGAAGAAAGTCCAATAGCTTCATTTTCTCGTTATTATTTTTTTGAACACTTCCCCTGTTCAGCCTTTAACAGAAGTGCTGAGACTACAAATGCTTCTTGGCATCTGTAGATAGCAATATTCCTTACCCTCTGATGGCAGTGTTCTTTTTAAGCCTCACATTCATAAATCTTTCAAATGCCCAAAAGATAACTAAGTACTATGGTGTACCATTATGGTAACCTAAGGCATTAAGAGGTTAAGCAATTCTTCATGCATTACTGAATGAATAAGAGCTGAGTACTGAACCTCCAGGTTCTGATGCCTTAATTTACTTCTGATCGCTCACCAGTCATCCCGCTCCCCATGGCCAAGCTTTCTGGCTTGGTGACCACATTTTTGCTGCTGATTCTTTTTCTTCCCTTCAGCAGAATCATTAAATTTTAAGATTTAGGCCTACTGCTTATGTAGAATTATGTAGATGCCTACTGCATATAGAATTCTTAGCACAAAGGACCCAGAATTCCATTAAAGAAAACTCATTTCTCAGCAAGGGGGAGACAGGGCCTGTTTCTTCACCATTCAGTTGCTGCCTTCTCTTCCAAGGGTCCATCTTGGAAGCAAGAGTGTGTTCCAGCATCCACCCTGCTGACTTCCAGCCACATTCGTATGCTCAGCTTAAATAACAAGTGTATGTTATGTCATCTGTGAGATAGCAAGAGGAGGTGACATTTCACAGCATAGATGTAGGGGGAAAGGAAGTGAAAAAGGAGCACCACCAAGAGGAGAAATCTGCTCACTTGAATGTGGTTTGAATGTCCCTGGTTCAACACCTCTTTGCATGCCTCTTCCAAGTCATCCTGTACAAAGGATGGGCAGTTTATATTTCTTCGGCTCCCTGCCTGCGTCAGTCAAGCTGGGTGCTGATGAATTCAGCCAGAGGCCTTTAAATTGAATCCATGCTTTTTCCTATGCTTTTTTTACAAGGTGACACCAGTAAGTGTATTTTTCATTTTAAAATAAGAGATTCTTGACAAGAATTAATCTTGGATTGGATGGATGTTGGGTATGATTGGGCTGTCTCCTCAAGTGAAGACTCCTCCAGGGTCCACCCTAGCCTTTGCTGAGCTGGAGACCTGAAGACAAGACTAATAGGGAACTGCCTTACACTGCGAGGTAAGGTGAGTAACTTCACTATCCACCCACTAGGTAGATGTCAGTAAAGAGGATCTAGAACATCTTTAACTTCCATTCAAAACCACTATGATGAGTTCAGTAGCTGCTCTCACAGGAGAGGTCCTCAGTCTGCTAACACCCATCTCTGACATGGGTAGAGCAAAGGTCACACCACTTTTGTCATCCCAACAGCATGATCTCTCCCCGCTTTATTGACTTTCTTACAGGCAAAGGTGGCAGAATTAATGTCATTCTTCATAGGTCTTAGCAGGAGGGGCTCCTGAAGGAAACAAGCAGCTAGATGTTGAGGAGTCTACCCTGACAAACAGACTATAGGGCTGCTGATACATTCAAGCTAGCCAAAATGGACCAAAACCAGAGTCAAAGTCCTGAACGCACAGGCTCTGAACAGTGTCTTTTAGTTGATCACTTCTTGCCCTACACCACCCCAAGGAAGATTTGGGGAATTCAGATATGTAAAGGAAAAGCTGCTGACTACCTCAAATGTGGTTTCAAGCAGGTTTGTTAGGAAAAAAAAATGCTACAGTTATTGATATCTATGATAAAGCTCAAGGAATGGCTGAGACACTTGTTGCCAATCTATTTGCAAATTTGGAAGTGAGGCAGATGTAGCCCCTTGGCTCTGCTTGAAGCCTTCTGACAGAAGCTGCTGAAGGAGCAGGTGCTTTGAGCAGACCTTATTACCAAAGAGGCTACAAGATGACAGCTGTGAGAAAATGAAGCTGTTCTCAGCAGAGTGGTTGCAGGAGGAGGGGGACAACATCTTGGAAAAAAAGCCCTGTTACAGTTTTATTATTCAAGTATGAAAGGAATACTGTACATCCAGGAAACATATGCTGCAACACTGTTGTTTCTCACTCCTTTTATAAGGCATGGGGAAGAAGTGCAGAAGTGCTTTTTGCAGAGCACTAATGGCAGACCTCATCCCCATTGAGTCTGAGCGGATTTCTGCAGCATCAGGTTGTTGAGGTTAATGCAAGACCAAACCCTTTGCTGGAATTAAAATCAGCTCCAAACAGACACATGAAGGCTTCCGTTCCACTTGAGATAAATTTTTGCAGAAGCTTTGGCTTGCTGTAACCGATCTTCTAATGATTTCTGAAAAGAATAGCACCTGCAGCAACTTGTTGGGATTTGCAGCGAAGTCCTGGCCCACCCCAGTTCCTGTTAAAGGGAGAATATGCCAAACAGCCTAAAAAAGACAGGTAATCCTGAGCAGGTAGCAGAACCACTATTACAGATAGTAATAGTAAGGAAGTTACAGTCTTGGAAAAATTGAAGTCATTAAGGCAATTACTTGATTGTCTCAGCAGAAAAACAACAGCAATGTTCTGCAGATTCATTAATGAGACACAAACCAGAGTATATCTGTCTTATACCACCTTAGGACACCACATCATATTCCATTTTCATCACCCTGGATTGTCATTGAGCATAAGGAATTTGTCTGATTTGTTAATATGTCTGAGCAGGTTGGTAAAGAAAGAGGGGGGCCGATAGTTATTTTTTTTTAGCTTGGTAGCCACATGATACCAATCTCATACTTCAATCCTGCTGTTGCTTGCATGCAATGGACAGAAGGGGAATTACCTCAGCCTCTTCTGTCCTCTTTTTCTCACACTCTTCTGGCATTTGTTCATTTCCTGCATGTCATACACGGTCGCAAGTGGGACATGTTTTACACTGCTTGCATGTGTGAACAGTGGCTGTTCTGTGGACTTAACCAGCTTTCTTCTGCTTGGTAGCCTGCTCTTAGACAGTTTACATGAAGTGCCCTGGGTGATCCCTTTCGTGCCAATAATTTTACATTTGATTCATCTCTAGTTAAAGGGGAAATAAAGGAAAGATTAACAGCAATAAGACAAAACATCATCAGGCTATGAAGATTATACTGTAGCTACACAAGAATCTTTCCATTTTATTCTATCAAGTGGGCCTACTTAAAAACTGGGCCCTATGCATTACACAAATGCTCCATGCCGTGTAAGCTTTGCTTGCATTCATTCTGTTCTGACAGTGCCATGAACCAAATCTCAGAGGGTCGGAGACAGGAGGAGGAGGGCAAAACCTCAGCTAAAAATTTCCAGATCGTGCCTGCTTCAAGACATGCTCGCAACATCACGTTTCTCTTAGTAGAAGAACAATTTTTTACCATGTGGTTAAAAGCCACTTCTAGGAATGACAGTCTTTTATGAGAACTTTATTTCCCACTCATCCTGATTGCCACCTCCTACTTTGCAGATTCTCTGGAGCAATGGCTAATGTTGCAATGCCAATTTACATAATGTGCTTCACAGGCAATTCAGTTTTAGCCACGGAAAAGAATAACAATTGCATGGGAAATCTCTCAGCTGTTTTGCACTTAAAAACACTGCAGTGAGTGTACTGGCTTTCTAGCCTGATCCATTTTCCTTTGCTTGTCTTTCCTGTATGGATACATGCATCTACAAGGTCTGTGACTGCTGCATCACTTTTATGTACATACCTTGAGTAGTTCCTCACTTCCCATAACCACAACCTTCCAGAAGCTCTAACAATAAAATAATGCCACAGGCAGTAGACATGTACACATTTAAGACAAAAATGCATTTTCTTTTGAACAATTTCTAAACTACTTCTCTATATTCTAGCTCAGATATTTTTCAGAAGTTTTTGATAAGTTGAAGATAACTGATTTTGAAGCTATTCCTTTTTTTTAATAGGTGTTTGGAACAGTGCTTACATGCAGAATTATACACAATCCAGCACGTATTTGAATCCTTCCAATGTTTGAACTATGTAGCAAATAAAATATCGACAATCCGAGTACATAAATATCACTGCAGAGTACTTAGTTATAATATTGGAATGTTAGTGTCAGGATACACGTTGTCCAGTGGATATATGGCATGCTACTTATAGAATATCAAGTATGTGACTTACATCCTTCAGACACAAAACACAGGTTTTGAATCAGGTGCATACACTTTTTGGTTTCCCTGTCAGAAGTACTTCATTCACAGGCAAGGCAGATCAAGGCAGAGGAAAGTGCTGAAACAGCATTAAGAGCCTGAGCATTCAGCTCTCACTGTTAGTAGGTGACCAGGCACAGATGGCTCTTTACCAGCTAACATGGACTAAACAGTGTGTTGTCAGAAAGCAAGAGAGAAAAGCGGGAGGACAGGAGAAGATCAGAGGCAGTAAGGCCATCATGGTGCTCCTCTGTTACTGCAAAAGAGCAGAATCAGAAGATTGATGTATTTCACTTGTTTTTTTTCCAAGGAATTCTAGTCCTCAGCCAGAAAAAAAAAAAAAAATTATCAGGCTCCAGTCTTTGAAAATATCCTTCTGCTGCCTTTAGATTCAGGCTACCGTTCTGATGGATTGAAGTGCTCATGCTCTGAGAAAATACATCGACACTGACACACCCAATAAACTCTTGGGGTCACCATTAACTGCATTGCTCCAGTCAAGTTCAGTCAGAGCAACATTCGTCTTGGTTATTTCTGCCAGTGCTGCAGTGCTGCAAGTGAACAACGGCCTTGACAGTCTGTTAATCAAAGGCGAACAGAAGAAATTAAGAAACTTTCTTGCTCCCCACCAGCAGCCTCCTACCCCTTGAGCAAGACAGAGTGAGCTTGTTGATCACCCCAGGAAAATAACACCTGGAGAACATTTCACTTTGGCACAAGCAGAAAATCAATGATAGCCTCAGCACCGTGTGCCTTAATACAGCAAAACTCTACTTCTCCTCCACATATCCCAACACTAGGCTATAAATTCCCAGGATCTAAAGAGCTAAAAGCTGAGAAACTTATACATCATGCTATACCTCCAGTCATTTGAGGCCCCATGTAGATCAGTACCAAAGGTTTCTTGATCCCATTTTAAATAGGAACTTATTTGTTTGGGTTACAAAAATATGAATAAAAACCTCAATATGTCTGAATGAACACTCCATATACTTACATCTCTATTTTGTACAGTGCTGACTAATATTCAGATTCAGATTCTGATTCCTCTGAAAGAACACTAAAATGCTGACAGGCAGAATGGACCCAATAGACAAGGGGGTTCTATCAGGCCATGCATTTGCTGAAGAAAAGAAATGGAGACTGTAAACAGTAGAAACAAAGATTCTCTTTTCCACCATTGCCTACCCCCCTGATTTGGAAAACAGGCAATGAAGAGCAACAGCACTTGTTAGCTGTCCACAAAGATAGTCTGAGAGAAGCTGTCAACCCCAGTTATGTTCTTTTCATGAGGCTATGAACAAATGCATAGCTAACAACCAGTATTCGGGATCACAGCTCCATGTTTTACATTTTCTTGTTCAGAAGACAGCATACACTAACTGGAATTCTGCTGACTTCTAGTGCATTGCCAGAGCTGTACGAAGATTAGCATGCAGTTATCCATTTCAGAGTAAAAGTCTCTATTTCAGATATTACAGATTCAGGCAAGGATGCAGCAAATCATGGACAGCTATCAATCTTGACAATGTTAGGATAAATTTCAGTCAAATTTGCTCATATGGTCCATTAATCCAGATTGGCACTAGAACAGCTAAGAGCTGATGAACAATTGAATGCCTTCAGAATACCAATATAATAATAATCAGCATTTTTGTCTTAAAATACTCATTGTGTAATACCATATAATAAACCAACATGCAAATTTATTCTAGTATCATTTATTAGTATTTTTATTTCTATACCTCCCAAGACACAAGTAGTAAAAGAGAGCACCAGTTCTTAGTGGTTAGAGGAACAGATAAAAAGATCTGCTCCAGAGTTCAAGGTTAGGTGTTGGTGTTGACCAGCAGAACATCACGAGCCATGTTTTTTGTGTTTTTTTTTTCCCCTATCATCCAGCTGCACATGGATAGCAAATCCTCCTCTGTGAAACCCAAATAACATTGTCATGTAGGAAAAGCAAGAAGTAACAGATTTAAACTGAAGATGACTAAAAGTCAGTGTATAAGATGACCTGCTTCTACACATCCAGTGATCTATCATTAGAATGGCTACCACACCTCCACCTATCCAGCCTTTTCCTAAGGTAATACCCATGGACAAGTAGCATGTTTGCTTTTCATGCATTTGTCCACTTCCTGAACTCTCTTTTCACTTCCAGCACTTTCCATTTTTGTCACACCATTTAACTCCAAGTCATCACTTGATTTCCTTATTCACTGCCACTTCATTAACACAAATGGCACGCCAATCCTCCTCACTAAACCTGCTCTCCAGATCACTGTGACACTCCTTGAAGAGACAGGAAGACTCCATCATTTCCAGTTCAGCACATTTAGGTGGACTCAGTGCCTAGATTGAGTGAGGAAAGTAAATAAAATCACTTTGGCGTCAGCAGAGCTACATGCTGCACAGGCATTTCTGCAGCATTGTCCAGCAGACCGTTTGTGTAGCAGTGGATGTTAGAAAAGCACTTCTTGACTATGGCATTCATGTTGCAATAACCCTATGTGGGCCTGTGGGTGCTTGACATCGTGAGCGAGTGACTCCCACTGGAGGAGCAAGCAGCTACTTTTCAAAACGCTGTTTTCTATTTCAATTTGAGGACAGCTTTGCCAGATTTTATTGTTGCTGCTATACCTGACTGATCATACACTCTGGTGATACATTACTCTCCCTTGCCTGCCTTCACCAATCACTGTATCTCTGTCAAGTGTTGTTGTCAGTTGGCGCAGTTGCATTATGAGTGGGAATAAGCCAGGTCTTTTGGAAACCCTATGAATTTTCATAGTGCAAAAGAGTTCGCTACAGAAACCGGCTGAAATTTTTAGTGCTGGTGTTATGTCTTCAAGATGCTGAAAAAAAAATCAGTCAGCACATAGCAGCACTGAATTATAGAGGCTGGACGAAAAAAAATTGAACACCCAATAACAAAAAAAAAAGAAAAAGAAAAAAAAAAAACAGTAAAAAAGGACAATTGTGATTTCTGCAAAAGCAATTGGAACGTTTAATAGACTTCTTAAAATCCCAGAATGAAGTCACAAAGTCCTCAGACACTGAATTAAAATATCCACAATAGCCAGTTCTGAAACGGAGCTTCGGAGGTTTTATAAGTTGAATAAATGGCAGACTTCACACTCAGTGCCAAGACTTCAATTCCAACTTCTAGATGCTTCACTTCAATATTGTCTAAGCTTACTTTTTTTTTTTTTTTTTTTTTTTTTTTTTTTTTTTAAATGTTGAGATTTAGAAATGATATTGCTGTGCTGGCAAGAACTGTTATTAGGTGCTGAAAAATTCAATCATGCAGCAGGGAGTGGGGTGGAGGGGAAATGTATGCCAGGTTATTTATTACCTCCCTGTAGAAGCCCTGTATTTTGTCAAGGCAGCATCCTAAGGAAAATATCACTGTAGTTATAAAAATAAAAAGACAATGGAAAATCCAATACAAATCTGAAAATTCTGATAGTAGCTCTACATTCAGTCTAGTTTAATTCAGCTGCATAACTTCAATTCATGCTGCTCTAATTCAGAACTAGTGAATAGCTATTAATAGAAACATATCTGGGATGCTAATAATGTGGGCTTTATGCCCCTGCATAGCAAAGCTCTATGTTAGAAGCAATAAGACTATTAGTGTTACAGAGAGCTGCTTGCAAAAGGCAGTGGATAACTGCACGTGGGCAGCATCTTCCCACTCAAGAGACACCGTAGATATCAGTGATGCCCCCTGCCTACGTGATGCAAAGGACTATCACTTACAGTTCCCAAGTAATGAGTAACCTTTAAAAAGCACAGACAGGAAGGAGTTTATCCAGAAAGAGAAATACTTGGTGAAATAGCATCCATACCTGGCATCCCTACATACAACCATGTCACAGCCCTTCGAGCTCAGCTCTGAAAAGACAGACATGATCTAGCAAGGAAAGCTGAGTAGAGACAAAGCATATTGCAGAGTGGGACTAGAGGCATCCTCTGCAGATTCAGACTCCGACACACTGCTAAACATTCCAAGTGCAGCAGATGTGTCTGGTGTCCAGCAGGGGCTGAGGGAGAATATCTCCTCAGGTCTGGTGCCACAGCACCATGCAAGAGAACACGGTGAGACTAAATTGTGAGGTTAACTGAACAGAAAGTCAGAGGCATTGAAACCCAAAAAGGCCTGATTCCTTTTCTCCGTGTTAGCTACCTAAGGCAAGACATCAATCTTGCTATTTGTTCTTTGGCTTTAATTTTCTGCTGTTTATGCACAAAATACCACGATTGACAATGGAGTAGAAACAAGTCTTAAAAGGCTGCTTGTTCAAGTTTTATGACAATTATAATTATTATTATTATTTTAATTTTTATTTATTTAACAAAAAAAAAAAAATCAGGAAGTTTTTCAGGACAGGATCAAATTCCATCAGTACTTTTCACTGGGAAATTACATTTCACTGCGATACAGTCCAATCATTTTGTTTCAATGGAACAATTTTATCTATTATTATGACAGCAGAAATAAGAGCAAAGTGTTCCAAATTACCAGTATGAAGCATTTCAAGAAAGCCATTTCAATTTATCAGGGACAAAACATTTCCAAAACTTAAGCTTGTACTTAATTTATGCTGGCTTTAAAACTAAACTTGCAAGTTTTCTAGAGCGAAAATTCCATTTTCTGACCAGCCACCTACAACAGGAACTTCTAAGATCTAATAACAAAGGACAACAGACATATTATCACACACCACTGATGGGGCAGTGTTCCATTTTTCTCTTGGCCTTTTACCATGCAGTAGCTACTATCCCTTCTCCTCATACAGAGGTATTTTTGTCAGCAGCCACAGTGAGCTGCATGCAACACATCAGCCTGCAACAGTGTCCAGAAAAAGGACTTGGTCACTTATATAATGATGTTACCAAGCCAGGTTCAGGCAAATCTAATTAACCAAAGGACAGGAAAGCTATTTCAGAGAGTGCTAGAAGGGAAGAGAGGGTTAGGAAATTGAGTTGTGGGAATCCATTTACCCACTGCAGGCTTCAGTGGGTTTCACAAAAAATGCATGGAGATAGAATGGGTAACAAATGTCTTGTCCCATTTGATAACTTAACTACATTATACATTCATATAGTGCAAAAAGAAAAAAAAAATGGGGAAAAAGTGATTTGTGTTTAAACAGCAGAGGAGATACACTCCCCTAGGAATTACAGCCTGCACGCAAAGGCACTCCCTTCACCCTACTCAGGGCACACCTACGCAGATCTTGCTTTTCTGAGTGTCAACATTATTCTCCTGTACCCTAAGGGAAGGAAATCCAAAGAGGATTTTTCTGCAAAGGTTGCACAGACCAGTATTTCTGTGCTCCCTCCTGGCTTACACAAGCTCTTCAACCCTACTCGGGCAGTGAGAGCAACAGAAATGAGGCAGCCTGCAGATCTGAGGAATTACTTTCTTTCCAACATGAAGCACAGTCTGAGAATATTTAAATGCTTTTTTTTTTTTTTTCTTCCCCCTGATAAACCTTACATCTCACAGGAGTGCTCTCTCAGCTGGGAGATAACACAGCGTTCCAAGGGTGAGCAGTCTGTTCCCCCTGGAGACCCTGGCACTGGGTGTAAAACCTGCAGGCTACGGCATCACAGCTCTCCTGTGCTTTACATCCAAGCTCAAAGCAGAACGCAGAGGGCTGCAAAGATGGGAAATGGTCTGGAAGGGAAGGTGTGTGAGGAGCAGCTGAGGCCCCTTAGTTTGTTGGGTCCAGAGCAGAGGGGCAGAGAGAGCACTCAGCTCTGCTCCCTGTGACAGCAGCAGGGCCTGAGGGAACGGCATGGGAAATGCTTTTTTCCCCAGAGGGTGTGAAACAGGCTGCCCAGGGCAGTGGACACAGCCCCGAGCTGCTGGAGCTCAGGAAGAGTTGGGACACCACTCTCAGACATGTGGGTAGTGCAGGGCAGAGCCAGGGCTTGCTCTCAGTGATCCCTGTGAGTTCCTTCCAATGTGGGATATTCTACGATTCTGTGAAACAGGGTAGGAAACAAGAGGTGAAGTTGGAGGGTCTGAATGAGGCCACAATTGTGAACCTGGGGATAGAGGAAAAGAACAAATGGTTAAAAAGCATCTTTGGAGGGATCATGGTGACGGCTGCACTGCACCGAACACCCCTCAGCAGAGGGGCATGTTGCCAGGATACAGCTGGACATGCATCTGAGCAGAGCTGAACTCTGTGCCCTTCCTGGCGTGAAAGATAAACTCTTTCTGCAGGCTGTGCAACTAGGATGGATTTCATTGTTTTTCATAAGCATCTGTCCTGAATATCAGCCAGAACACAGAGACCCAGTGTTTGTAAGCCAGCCATCAGCAGGATTTTATTTCCTAGTCTCTCTTTAATTGCAGTGTTAACTTGTCAAATACCACAGTATTGCTTTCCCATGACCTTTGCTGTTAACCAGAGACTTCAGGGCAGGCTGGATTGCTCCTTGTGCTCAGCAGCAGCTGTGGGAGCAGCCAACTGCATTAGGCAATCTGCAGCAGAGGGACTGACTCAGAAGCTCCAACTGAAGTGTTAAATTTGCCTTCCCCTCACTTCTTGATCAGCCTTTCACATTTAAAACCTCTGCATCCACTTTAATGCTACCATACTGGGGGGCAGCTGAGCTAATGCAAATCACAACGTATTCATTAATTATGAATATGCATTAAGCAGGCAACTAGTGCCAATGTGCTCCTCATTGGGAGGGTTTCATCAGCATGACAGAAGGTTCTTCAAGAAGCAGCAATATTTTTCAAGGAAAAGATATCTGGGGGAAATGGAAAGCCATTTTAATACTCAGAACATGTTCTATAGAGCTAGACCCTGCTGAGTGAATACACATCTTCCATATGCAGTTCTAACTAGTTCTAACTCTGGTCTGTTTGTAACCCCACGGACACTTCACGTCCTAAGAAAGCTAGTACTATTCCAGACAATGCAATCAGCTCTGTGGGCATATCACAGCTCAGTTAGGCATCTGAAGGGGTGACTAAAATAAATTCATAAAATGAAAAGATAATACCAAACAAATTCAAATTCTCCACAGGCACAGCAAAAGATCCTTAAGAAATGGTTGGAATTATTTTACCTAACATTACCAATCTGCCCTTTTAACTTATGATTAAAAACAAAAACTAAACCCACACATTTGGAATATTAATATGCCAGACAATAGAAACTTCAGAAAAAAAAAAAAAATTAAATGGCTTCTGGGGGACAGAGGAGACAGCAGCTTCAAGAAAGTGTTTTTGAAGGTTTGCTTTCTTGACAGATAAAAGTGGCTACCCTCTTCACACGCTCCTTGAGGAGAGCCAGACATAGCCTGTATCTGCTACACCACCCCTTGTCATCCCACTGCCTTAGACATGAACCTTGAGCTTCATCTCTACTAAGTGAGAAGACAATTACATTTTCCACAAGTCTAATGAGTTCAGAGCACTGAGTTCAGAGCACTTCACAAGCAAGATGCTTTTTTTTTTTTTTTTTTTTTTTTTTTCCTTTAATCCACATTGCATTAGGGGCGCAATACAGACAGAAAGGTAGAGCTGCATTCCCAAATCAGGATTACATAAGTTGGTGATGGGACCAGACAAGGATCCCCATTCCCTGACTCTTCATGCCATCAGCTTCTTGGCCAATGACCCCAGACTGTCTCTGCAATGGGCAGGTGGTGTCTGGAAGCACAGGAAACTGCTGACTTGGGTTATCTGCACTAGATTTCCCTCCTGGGCTGTGGATCAGTATACAGAGGGAATACAGCCAAGCCAACCTTTCTTTGCAGAGACACAATGAATGCTTTTGTTTTTTTTTTTCCCCCCCAAAAAACAAATCACAACATTTTCAAAATATTTCTCTTGGAAACATTTCATATGCTTTGAATGGTGCTGCTTATTTGAGATTTGGGGTTAATTTGGGGATAGGATAGATTTTATTAAAAAAACAAAACAAAACAAGAGGTAGGGAAAGAACAATCACATTGGTGGAAGCATGAAATATGTCTAACCACACACGGTTACTTACAGCAAGATACCTTACACTAACGCAAAACTTCACATTTTGAAGTTTGTCAGTGCCTTTTAGCCATTCAAGCCCTGGTAGAGTCTGTTGAGCCCTTCAGCTATTTCCAAACACAGATAAGGAATACCAAGTGTTTAGCCAACTTCTAGCCTTCAGGTACAGGACTTCGCAGAACATCTCTACTCTATGCTGGTGAGATCTCACCTGGAGCACTGCGTCAAGATGTGGAGTCCTCAGTACAAGAGAGACATGAATCTTCTAGAGCACATCCAGAGGAGGGCCACTAAAATGTTCCAAGGAATGGAACACCTCACCTACAAGCACAAGCTGAGAGAGCTGAGACTGTTCAGCCTGGAGAAGGAAAGGCTTCAGGGAGACCCCACAGTGGCATTTCAGTATATGAAGAAGCAGACAGATCCTTTAGCAGGATCTGCTGCGATAGCACAAGGGGAAATGGTTTCAAACTATTTTGACTGGATATAAGGAAAAAATTATTATTATCTTTTTAAAACAATAAGGGTGGTGTGGCACTGGCAAAAGTTGCCCAGAGGTAGTAAATTCCCCATTGTTGTAGGGGCTCAACGTCAGTCTGGAAGGGGCTCTGAGCACTTGATGGAGCTCTAGGTGTCCCTGTTCATTGCAGTGGGATTGGCCCAGATGGCCTTAATGGGTCTCTTACAACTCCAATGATTCTATAGTCTTGTCAAAAGGTCATGGTTTGCCCCAGCATTTGACTACTTACCCCCATACACAAAGCTACACAATATCTATTACTCCTAACTCTGTTCATTTAAGAGGACATCCGTGTAGTACCCTAAAAATGGATAAAAATCCACTTCCAGTAATGAGGGAACTTATTACTTGAGAGATGCCTCTGGATCTGTCAGCTAAGAAAGGAGAGGAATGTGAAGCTTCTGTTACTTGAACCAGCTCATGCACTCTTAGCAAAGACAGGGTAATCTTCAAACATCCTACGCAAGTAGAATGAGTTTTGCTGATCTTGTTGCACAAACACACCCCACTGGTCTGACAACTTTGGCTTGACAAGAGGGAAATGAACTCTCCCAGTTCAGTCCCTGATGAAAAGCAG
Organism: Centrocercus urophasianus; assembly: GCF_019232065.1. Classification (NCBI taxonomy): domain Eukaryota; kingdom Metazoa; phylum Chordata; class Aves; order Galliformes; family Phasianidae; genus Centrocercus; species Centrocercus urophasianus. The sequence goes on from NW_024884586.1 coordinate 46,877,196, forward strand.
GCCCTTCATAACCTTCCCTGCAGGCTACAATAACCGGCACCACAGCTCCACTGTTAGTCTGAGATCAGAAGCTGTTTGGGATGGGAACAGCAGAGGATGCTTCATGCCAAGGGATCAACACATCTATCTGGGGCAGTCTCAACACAGCCTATCAGTCCTACGTCTGACTTGCATCCATACTCATCCCTTGCACTCATAAGAGTTGAGCTCCATCTGCAAGCTTAAAAAAGAAAAACAAGCAAACCTTTTTCCCCCCTACATCAAATCCTGTCTAAGCAGTCAGCTTTTGAAGGGCTCAGCATTTTCTGAGTTTCAGGCTCCCTTCATGTTTCTCACAAAGTGGTTGCCCAAAGTCATCAGATGTTTGAAAACCTGTCTTCACCAGATAGGAAATCAGATGCACAGCTGCATTTCCCCAGGGTTTCAGAGTGTCCCCCCCAGCTCACAAAATATAGCATGGAAGAGCCAGGTTTGTGTCAGAAATGCAGACAAATAAACAGCAGCTCACAGTGTGGGGATTTGTTTATTTAGCAGAGACTGGGAATGAAAGATGACTTGAAAGGAAAAGGTAATGTGATCCTTGTTTTGTCCACCGCATGGAACTTCTTTTCCAAATCCTTCAGCCATTTAAATATGACAGCTTCTGGAAGCTGCCAAGATCAGGGAAACAAAAGGACAATCTCTGTGTAAGCACCAGCCCTCCACTTTAAAAGCTCCCTGTGCATTCTTTCAACTTCTGCCCCCAATTATATTTTCTTAACATTCCAAACAGCAGGTGCCTTCCTCACTCATGTATTGTTCACACAATGTTGCCTGCCTTCCCTGTGGTTGTCATCTTCTTTAAAGCATCACATTTCCAGAAAGATTAGCACAACAGTCTTATTTCCCACCAAAAAGGGCAGAAAGAAGATTTGCTGTCCTCTAGCTACATTCCAGCCCGACCTATGACAAGCCTGCACTCTGATCTGCTTGATGTAAATGCAACACTCCTACTATGGAAAGAAATAATTCGGTTGGGTGTATACCAGCATCAGGGCCGTGTTCTGCAAAGCACAGCAAGGCAGCTCCCCAAACACCCCTCAGTGGGAGTCTATGGAGAAAACCAGAAGGTAATAAAGAAACACCATTTAAAAATTCATATCCACATAATGAGTCCTGTAACTTCCTACCCCAGAATGCAGAAGGTCCATTTAAAGCAATATAAGGCACTGCTTCCTCCAAGTTGTTATCATAGACATTAACACTGCAAAGAGTTTGCAAGTCATCCTGATGCAGAGCAGCTTGCACAGCACAGTGTGTTGCACAGGCTGCCATCTTGGTCACCCTTATTAAAAAATAAATCATGTTGAGAAAGGGAGGAGCAGCTTTGTGCTGCTCTGCAAGGGCTCCTGATTAAGCATGCTGCTGCTTTTAATGACCCTCAAATCTGGCATTTTAATGCCTGGCAGGGGTGCGTTGGTTTGATTTTAAAGCATCAAGGGCACATGAAAAACAGACTCAGATGATTAAGTCTATCAATATAACCTTTTGTTTCTCATTTCTTTGTACAATGGTGCAGGGTTTCAGGCACAGAAAAGAGACAAAGCTGCCTCTGTATTTTTGGCATGTCCTCATTATCTCTAGCCTTGTTTCAGATCATGGCCTAATCACAACAACTAACAACCAATTACTGGTGTCTACCTATGGAAGAAGGCTGTGGATGGCCAATGGGAGCATTTTGAAGGGGAAGGGAGAAAGTTTACTGTGCGTACCATTCCCTCACCCTTTGTGTCTTTATCTAGTGGAATCTGCACCCGCCAACCCTACCTGCAGGAAACTCCAAAGAAGTTGGGAGTTTCAATCCTTACTGCCCCTAGAGAGCTTTCTGGGGGATCTGATTAACGCTTATAAATATCTAAACGGAGATGGGAGGCAAATGGATGAGGCCAGGCTCTTCTCAGTGGTGCACAGTGATAGGACAAAGTGCAATGGCCTAAAACTTGACTGTAGGAAGTTCCATACAAACATGCAGAACTTCTTTACAGTAAGGATGACTGAGCACTGGAACAGGTTGCCCAGAGAGGTTGTGGAGTCTCCTTCTATGGAGCCATTCAAGATCCATCTGAACACCTACCAGTGCGACCTATTGTAGGGAGACTGCTTTGGCCAGGGGAGTTGGACTCAATGACCTCTTGAGATCCCTTCCAACCCATGTAACTCTCATTCAACAGATCCCCTTGAGGGACATAGGAGGAGCAGGAGAAAAGCATAGGAATGTGCGGAAAGCACAACAGCAACAGTAAAGCTAGAAGGAATGCCTTCTGACTGCACACTGATAGTTCCAAATGTCTTAATTCCCACTGTCCCACAGCCTTTGGTGCAGATTTACCATCTGGTAAATAATACAGCTTCAGGGTACAGGGTCAGACAGAAACACTGCTATTCTCTACTGTGACTTTCCCTGTAACACAGAACCAAGGACTTTTTGGGATTTCACCCCATTTAAACTGCAGTTCTGTTTTAGAAAAACAGCAGACTCTGAACATTTAAGAGATGCCAGCAACAGACAGCTGACAAGAACTCCTCACATTTGCTCCAGTGATTACTTGCCATCACTACAAAAAAAAAAAAAAAAAAACACAGACTGATGCTAGTCTGGATTTGGCTTGGCTTGAATTTCCAACGCCTTCACAAGTTTATGAAGAGGAAGTGCAAGTTTAGCAAAGTTTAGCATGATCATCTTTAGGAACACCTACAGCATAAGAACAAACTCATTCACTACATTTGTAACTCATTTCTTCAGAGAGCGCACATACCTGCTCTTCCTAACAAACTCAGCAAAGTGGTAACCCTGTGTGACCTTTTCTACTGCCTGTTTGGGTCTACCAGTGTAGGAAAGATTCCCTTCACAGACCCTGACCCAGCCATTCAAACTACAGCCTTAGTACATGATCATTAGGGACCACAGGCACTTTGAGTTCAATGAAGTCCTCGAACTTTGTCACATTTTTCAAAAACAATTAAATCATCT
>NW_024884586.1:46880305-46894569 GCF_019232065.1 Centrocercus urophasianus
CCAAACCAACTTGTTTTAGAAAAAAATATTAAAAATGCAATTCTGTGATACTTTTTTCTCCCCTTCCAGTGACTGAGGTAGCAGTGAAACCAAGTTGTCAGTTTTGGACCGTCTTGGGAGATGGACTAGAAGCAATTACTTGCATTCTTTAAAACACCATTGATCTAATGCTGCCACAGGAGAAATCATGCCCAATTCTGATGGCACATATCCTGCTGAAGTGAACCTACACTGTCACTCTGTGACTAAAATATATAACAATGCAGAATAATATATATATTTTTTAATCTTAAGTCAAAGATCCCCTGATATCTCATGGAAAATTCTGGAACATGCTTAGAGATATTTTGCTGACATCACATTTTTCTATATATTTCCATCTATTCCAGGTTCTCTGGAACCAATAACTTACGTACTTGTACAATATTCTGGGCTACACATCCTGATACTTGGATGAATGGAGTTTCTGTTAAAGCTCCTGAGCTGATCTGCTACTATTGCATATTTAACTAGATCTGTAATCTTCCACTGAGCATATTACATACCTGCCTAGAACTTTTTTCTTTTTAATTTTGTTTTTATTGAGGTAAGAGATGGTATAAATAAAAAATACCTTAACTTTTCACCAAAAACTGTTGATTCACTGAAACAAAACCCTTTCAGGGAGATTCACAAATCTTATGGCAACCTCAGTGAGGTCAAAAACAGAGCTAATGACTCAACATCAGACCAAAACTAACAACTCAAAAGGATACAACGTTTCACCCAGATCAAACCAAAGGCACTGTTGAAGAGGTTATTATTCCCAAATACGGCTATGCAGATGTACTGGATGCATATTTAAACACAGATATCACACAGTCTGGTATCCTTATAATTGAGGATTGGGATCCCTGTCTCTTTCCTGCATTTCTTCTGTTGGAGCATTTATCTTCCGCATTGTAAATAAAGAGTAGTGGGGCAAAGCAGCAATCCTATGGATCCGTATGATTCATCCCCAAGAACAGTAAATAGTTTCCCATAAACTAAGGTCTATACATTACTGAAAGAGTAAGCACATAAAAGAAACTAACAGCCACCAAGAAGTAGACCTTTCTCACTTAGAAACCGGATAAGTATTCCTCATCTGAGAAATAAAACAGCTGTGAGATGTCTCATGGCAGCTCAACAACCACAAGAACAGAGGAAAACTAGAGAAGATGACCATGCATATCAGCTTTCCAAAGCCTACATAGAAGATTAGTGGGAGAACACTTCCATACTGAATAGTGCCAAGGCTTCATCTTTCCTGGCATCCACACCTGGTAAGGCAGCTCATTTCCACTGCAAACATCCCCTGCAGGTTTCCATCCACAAGAAATGCTTACTAGTAAGTGAATAAAGTAAATGCTTTCCTAAACATTTTCAGGAGGGAGTCATTGTTGTAGCAATGTAAGCAAGCATTAAAGCATAAAAGTTTGGATGAGAAATTATCTGGGACAAAGTTCTCAGCAGTTTCATGCTGAGAAACAGACTGACCTCTATGGACGTATGCCAGTATCAATGATCAGCTGCATGTCAAGTGATAAGGGTAAGAAACACTTATAAAAATATCAAAGTTAAAGATAAAATTGATGTCTACATTTTGTAAAGGTTTTTTAAAACAAAGAACTTGGTTCCCAAGTGGATTGTAGTAGCAGGCTGAACTTGCAACTTGTGAGGTGGTAGATGTTAGTCAGAAGTAAGACCACTAAACTACACTTAATAAAAATAGGTTAACATCACATTTGATAGAATAAGTGGCAGAAAGACTCAAAGCAATGCAACATGGCAAGGCTATGCATAGCAATGAGTTGACAAGAGTGTAAAGATCTCTCATAGCAACTCATTTATGTAATTGACCAAAAGAAAAGTATTGAAAAGTGGCACAAAAAAATTAAAAAGAGTAAAGTATAAAGATAAAATCTCCTAAAACATCCTTGAATATATTTATAAAGGGATCATGTATCTTAAAGACATGTCTTGAAAGAAAAAGAAGAAAGAGGCTACATAGTATTTTTTCAGCATCATCGTCTAACATCTTATATTATCTTTTCTTAATAAAAGTTTTCAATGCAAAATAGTCTTTTTTAGATAGACTTTCTGTCAAAAAAAAAATACGGATTTAAGTCTTTGAGTCACATGTGAACATTCCAGTTGGCTGTCACTCCACCAGGTTATTTGCATTTTGTAATACAGTTTAATCAAGGATATTTTCTGCTCTAATTAAATAAACGTCACAATCCATTATCTTTTATGGAACAGGAGTTCTGATTTCTATTTATGCTACTTCCTTTATCCAAGAGAAATTTAAGATGTGATTTAAATGAAGAGACAGGAACAGTGAAAACGCTCTGTACAGAAGACTTCATAAAGCACCAGAGATAGCTTCCAATGTTTGGATGCTTAGTCTGCAAAGTCCAAATACAAAATAAGACATCTTGAATGGTGAAAATAAGTAAAAATTGGAGGAGGGTGTGAAGGAGAGGGTAATACACTGCATCATTATCTATCTGATCTGTGTAAACAAAGATCATATACTTTATTAAAATGCATATATTTCAGTTGAACAACTGCACAGCAGAGCTTATATCCAAGCATTAGCCATGTGATTGAAACAGTGATATCTGTACTACACAGGACTTAATCTCTCCAAAAGAACAATCACCGTGCTTTATCCCACCCCGAGCAGTATGCTGGTGCAGAAGTTTCCTTGTCTTCTATTTGCTTACATAGTTTGAGCCCTGCTGAAGTTTTGTACTTGACTCAGTGCTGCTTTATGCCACAGCCCTGCAAATCGCAGACCTTTGGCTTTCAGATAGGAAGAGAAAGGTGACAAAGTTCTGTGAGTGTACAAGACTCAGCAGCAGTGAGACTTGAGTTAGACTAGAGATTAGAGGCTGTAAAGCTATAACAGCAGGGTGGCAAAGTCTTCGGCAACAGGAACAAGGCCAAATACAGCAGTCACAGATACAAAAAAAACAAAGGAAAAGAGCTGCTTACCTTTAGAAGGCCTCTGATAGGCAGGAATCTCCAGAAAGAGATACCCTCCCCTCCACTACCAGCCCTTAAATGAGGTCTGGGATCCTGGCTCCACCCCTTGCAGTCACTCAGGTACATGGCTTGCACCTGAGCTCCCCTGGGCTGGCCCTGCCTTCCCACCAGGTGCTCAATCAATGTTTCAGGCCGTGACTTAGCATTTCTTCTACAGAGTTCTTTTCCAACCTTAATGATTCTAGGATTCTCAGCAAGTTTGATGGGATGGTAATGGATCTATAAAAAACAGGCCTCACAAAATCTTTCTAATAGGGATGATCCTGTCCTCTCAGCTCAATAGCTTCTCAGGGAACTTGTTCACCTGGTTTAATTGGGAAATCAATGCATTACTATATGGGTGTCCAACCTTTTGGCTTACCTGGTCCACATTTCACAAATGTGCATACTGAGGAAAAGCAAAGCCATGAATAAGTTGTGATTGTGAAGCAAGAGATATTTCTCTCTGGTAAGATAGGGCTTATCAAAGTTTGGTAAAGAGCCGTGATCAGATTTGTAGTTGCAATTCAATACATTCCATTTGAAAATGCCCTGGTTTCAGCCCAGATGGAGTTCATAGTGCACCCATGTCAACTTGGTGCTGAGTGATGTACCCTGCTGTGAGGGCAGGCCAAAGTGTGTGCTGTGCTGGCCAATGTGGCCTACAGGTATGGACTGGACATGCCTGTATTACTACTTCCCTCGAGGGCAAGGGGAATTTCAGCACGGTATCTCCAAGGTTCAGAGCTTACCAAGGTTACCTTGACACCCAACAGCACAGCACACTGCAGCTTCTCATTTAGAGATTGTAATACCTGTCCAGATCTTGCTCTTGGGGAAGCTGAGAAATTAAATTCTTGAGCCTGAAATGAGAGCTGACTGCTGTGACTGTTCTGAGCATGTTCATACCTGATGCAGCCCTAGAGGACACTCCATGGCCAGGCAGACAAGCTGTTATTAGCTTTTTGGCTCATTTCCATTCTTTTCCCTAATTTCAGGGCAGTCATTTCATTGGCCTGGACTGCCAAGGCTTCACCAGCTTGCAGGCTGTGTTTGGAAGCAGTGTCAAAATGGCCTTTTTCAACCTACAGATGAGAAAGAACAGGAGTCTCAAGCTGCTGGTCGATGCTGAAAAAGCATTGGGTTTATCAGCAAATGTATACAGAATGACTGCTGCAAGATAGAGCCATCTATCTTTGATCTGTCTATTAGGGCTGGGGGGTTCTCTGCCTGACTGGCATCTGCATAAGCAGCTGGACTCTATGTTTCTGAATGAGATTAAAATAATAAATATGATTAATTAAGAGCATCAAGACCAGTTACATATTTGCATTACTGGAAGAGCTAATGTACGAATAACCTCAGTACATTGGATCAATAAGTAATAGCATACCTTAGCTATCCAGGGGAAAAGGTGAATTAGACTTACAGAGCCTGCTGTGTCTGCATCTGAAGTAAAAAAGAAAAACTAAAATTCCAGAAGAAGAACTGTAAGATTAAGTTCCTAACAGTCTGAAAAATTTCAAAATTTTTTTGGGGGGGACTTGATGAAAGGGTTTAAAGTTCCAGTTCATTAGCTAGCATTCTGAGCAGTTAGTCTCCAGTTCAGGGTCTTGGTTAGACTGAGAAGATTACCAAGGGAAGCAGAACATTCTGCATCTCAAACTGCTGTGGAAACAAGACTTGATGCCTATTTCTGAGAGATCTGCTCTAGCTCAAAGAGAAGCTGGGATGCAGCACTCAAGGAAGGAATTACAGGGAGGAATTCTCTGCCCCATCTTAGGCAGGAGCTGAAATTGAGTATTATAAACAGCCTCGTCAGGACTTAAATTATGGCTTTCTGGTCATTGTCTTCTGCAGGGAACCTGAGCATCTGAGGACCCAAGGGAGAGCACACAGGATGTGATCTTTTACCCTGCTCTTGGGCATGAGGTTGGACCCACAGTTCTAGCCTGCACTCAGGAAAGCATTAAATAAATTTCCACAACAGGATAGTGTTCACAACCCATCCTGGTCATTACTCCCACTTGTGGCTACACACAGTAGCAAATGCACTGGAGAAAGAAGAAATACTGATGCTTCTTCCCTTTGCAACCACACTGGAGGGTTTTTGCCTTAAAACTTAATGTCTCAAAAGCCCATATGATCAGCATAGAGGGTGGTCACTGAACTCTAGGTCTACAGAAAAGTAAGGGATGATGCAAGCACACCCTGAGTACTAGAAGAATGTAAGGTCAAACTGAGAAGCTACGTAAGAGAGAAGAAATGGAAAATTTCATGATACACCAAGAACAAGGAAAAAGGGTTATGTTTGATACCAGGACATGCTAAGAAGGCATGTCTGGCATTCTGTGGGAAGAACCACTGTGCCGTGTGCCATTCACAGTCTGGTATATCATTAGTATACAAGTACCCCAGCTCTTACCTGCACTTTTAGCATTTTCTTTGGGGCTTCACAGAACCTCGAGGTGGCCAAGAGATCGCAGTGTGCACTTACGGCCAAAAAGGCCCATGGTGTCCTGAGCTGCTATAGGCAGAGCATTGCCAGCAGGTTGAGGGAATTATCCTTCTGTTCTGCTCTGCACTGGTGAGGCCACATTTGGAGTGCTGGGTCCTGTTCTGTGCTCCCCAGAACCAGAGAGACCTGAAGATGCTGGAGCACTTTCCAAGAACATCAGATTTCCTCCTGCAGCTTATAGAAGTATCACCAGTTTTCAGGAGCTTCCTAATGTGTACTCAGTTCAGAAAGATTATATTGCCATATAATTTTTGATTTCGGGATGGGCAAGGAGAAGGAACAGTTAATAAAGAAAGCTGCAAATACGTGGAGAAGAGGTCTCATGCATTTGCAAGGATAGGTCAAGAAAACGTCATAAGCTAAAAATTTAAAGCAATGAATATGGAAACCAAAGCAATACTTCCATTTCTCTATTAGACACATTCTTCCTAAGAAATAAGTAGGAGTACTGAGTGTACAGGTACAGTTCAGTTTACACGTTGCCTTGAACAAATTTTACATGCAGCTTGACTTTGACTAAGATGTTTTTAAGTCAGATGCCAGACAGAAATGCTTGAGAATAGTGACAAAGCAAATGTCCACAAGACCTGATTCAAGATGGAAAATAAGATATTGTAGTTCTGCCCTGTGTATGTCTGTCCATGGGCTTGGTCTGCAGTGGAGAAAGGATGATAAAACCAGGGTGTCAAGTGGAATACAACATATTTGAAGCCACACTTTATGAATACGCTGAACAAATAGTTGGATCTTGGCAGATTTAAGTGGGTTTGACTTAAAACAGGCATTTATAAGTATACCTGAAGTGAACTTGAGAATCTGGCAGCTTCATCCCCAGCAGGTATCTTCAGTATCTGATCTATCTATGTGGCATGGAGGAAGCTGGGTCCACGCTGAGGCTTTTCCATCAGATAGATCTCATGGTGCCTGACTGGTGCCTACACAGGGATGTTGGATGGCCACCAACTCAACCCAATGAGAGAGCTTGAGCTAGCACCATAACATGAACATGATCTGCTTAGTGGTATTTGCTGTTCAAAATACCCACCTAAGTGAGCTAAGACCTGGGAACACAACTGGGAAGAGGAATCTAATAAAAACGTGAGAAGTAATGTAGGCTGTACACGAGCCTTACCCCACCTGAGCCAGTTTTACAGTTAATGGAGTTGTGCCTTAGCATTAAATACTTGGCATGAGTAACGCTTTCACACTGACTGGAGAAAGACATCTTTCCTAACCTATCCAAGCAGCATACCATAGTTCAGCTTTCATCATGCAAAACGAAGGAATATTTTTAAATGCTAGAAATGACAATCTCACACAGAATCTTTCTTTCTCAGTACCAGTGTTCCTGCTTCAAAAGCAGCTCTGTTAAAACTTTCTCGCTTCACATAATCTTGGCAAAATTCTTGAGACAACACCTCAGGGGAAACCCAAGTAAAATAAGGAAGTCACATATCAGAAAAATAAGCGTTAATGAGTCTTTCGCAGACAACTCTTCTTACAGAGGAAACTTTTCGGTTCAGTTACAAGGTGGCTGCATGTCACATTTTTCCCTGTGACAAAGAAGGGAGATTACAACTGCAGAAGGAAGGCTATCAGAGCTCTAGGGGGCTGAGTGATGGGCACTGCACTGTTAGTTCCTACTGAAGAATTGGCTCTGGTTCTTTTGTTATCTATTACTGTTTTGAGGATCTACGTGCCAGTATCTACCCCTCTTGAAGATGCCCTACTTTCTGATCAAACTTTGGGAAGAAAAGACAAGGAGACTGATCCTCTGAGCTGGGCAGAGCACCTACCTGCAAAGCAACACATCTGTCCTCCTGTCCCTGCATCCTGTCCCTGTGTCCTGTCTTCCATGGCCAGTTATATAGCAGAGGAGCTTTATATCACCGCTCTCTGTAGGGTGAGTTCATGGTGCAGCTGGATGCAACACTGGATCGTGCTGAGGATGCTGAGACAAGGTTATGCATTCTGGCTGCAGCTGTCCAAGAGAGATATGGGCAGCCACTGCAAGACCTGTTGCTTCTGTTGCTTGTATAGGTAGAGTATGTTCCTTAAAAGGGGTGTGCTCTGCACAGTGCCCAAATATAGGTCAAGTTATTTTATTCACATTATATCCCCTGAAAGAAAAAAAAAAGGTGCTATATATTGCGAGCCAATACTGTTGCTGCTTCTTGTTTCCAATGCAGCTAAGAACGATCTAAAAATAGAAAACAGTCAAAGATCCAAAACTCAACAGCAGCCTGCGTCATTGCTATATATCTTCAAATCACAGTAATATGAGATGATAAATAAAAAATAGAGAAAAATCCTCCAGGCCATAAAAACAGAGAAAGGGAAGAAATTTCCAAGGAGAAAAAAACATCTCTCTAATGTTGCAATTTTAAATGAAAAGCAACCTAACACTAAGATTAGCATTTTATTTATTCCAAGTCACTGAGAAATACCCCAGGTATGCAAAGAAAAAATACTGTGGCCTACAAAGTCTCCTTTTTAAAGAAGCTTATGTCATTGCTCGGAGCCTCATACCACCGTTAGCCTTTGGACCAGAGATCCCACACTCCAATGCCAACATCAAACCTGGATTTAGAAGGCTGTTAAATTCAGAGCAGTGAAGGTCTCGTAAGAGGTTTCAGTAGGGAATTATCCTCACTACCAGAATCAAACATGGGTTCAGTGACGCTTGGACTCTGGGGATGTCTCCACACCAGTTCCTGCTGTTCATCACACCTGAGTGGTCATGGGCTTGCTTTCTTAACCAGAACAAACTGATTTCTAATCTCCCTTTTTATGCTAACCTAACTGCTTGAAATAATGAACACTTTTTAATTGGCCAAATATTTATTTAATGAATGGGGGTGAGCAGGGAGTTGTATTCACTGCCAGTCACAACTGTCTCTCTGAACACAACCTATGGTGACATGAGCAGAATTCTTATTGCTTTCATCCCTGCATGGAAATGGGAAACCTTGCTGCACTGGGGCAAATCTCTCTTTGTTCTGCAATATGAATGCTAAATTTAAACATCATTAAAATTACATCATGGAGCCCAGAGCTTTCTAAATAAAGCTGGTTAGACTGTATCCCATTTCAGCTGCTGCTGCGGAAAGATAGTATTTACTTATTCACCTGCTTTTTAATAGCATCTTGCACTTAACACTTCACAAAAGAGGTTTAAGAAACATAAAGACTGTGATAACAGGTAATTTATTCTTTTTTTTCCCCCAGCATTTTACACTTATGTTAAGAATGCAATATTTCTTTGTCTGAGTTAAAGCTATGGATGGCAGATTTGTGCTGCTTCAGGCAATTGAAATATAAAATATGAGCAGTTTGGTTTGCTCAGATTTATCAAGTCCAGTAAATTAAAATTTCTTCTGAATCCTCACTGGTATTGCTAGGCTGCAACTGGATAACAAGAATTCTTTTGTTGCTGGAAAGAGATCAATGAAATTTCTGTTGTAAAGGCTGAAATAAATGCAAAACCAGAATTGGAGGCAACAATCGCTGGAAGACAGAAACATATTATAAAATATTTTGGGGAGAATTAGCCAAAAGCAAACAAATCAAGGCATTTCATGCAGTTCTTTCCTCAGTACCTTCAGTGCTTCTAGGGAAGGTGGGAACCAAAAACCAAATTGATCATTGTTGCAGTTTTGTGGGAACAGCTACACAGATTGTGTCTTCTTGAATCACTTTGCACACTCATGATCTTGCTTATCTTATCATCAAATGAAACACAGGAAAGAGAGTTTTTTTCCCTAAATTACCTAAGAGCAAAAGTCTCACTAATTTTCAATGTAAAGCTGTCACCCAGGACACTAAACTGCTTTTGAAAGTCATACAGCCTATGTCTCTATTTTTACACAATAGGACTTTCAGCCATACACACTCTTTGATATCAACTCAAAGTCTCAGAAGAAAGCAGCCTGCTCTGTTTGCCGGTGACCAGTTCTAAGGCCTCTGTTAAGCTTTTAAATGGAATTACTGAGGTTTTCAAAAGTTACCACAAATTTGTCACCAACAGTTAAGCTCACACTTCTCATTGGTAGCCTTTTGTGTATGATATAAAAGCAGAGCAAAATGAAAACTCAAAGAACAGCTATCCCCACAGACACCACAGCGCTGAGGAGCACAGAATGAACAAGCAGTCAGGTGCAGCTAGAATTAAGTAGGGAAAAGATAAAACTTTCCCCCTTGCTTTGTTTCATAATGCTTAAATGAGATGCACTTGTGTGGAAGTAGAAAGATTTCTGTTGCTCCCCACATCAGCAGTCAACCCACAACCACGTTAACCCAACAGTCATTACAAAGGATGCCACCATTTCAGTCTGTGTCACGATGACTTAGCTGTGTGCAGCAGTAGCTTCTTGTTTTAGTATCTTTTTTAGGCCTTGTCTCTCTGAAACATATCAAAATGAGAAAGGGATGCCTGAAATTACTTTCTTGGTTTGTCTTACACAAAAGAAAATAAAACCAATGAGTACTTAAGTGTCTCCCATGAGACACAGAATCTGGTTTCTATGAATCCTCAGGTGACCTTGGGCAAAATCTGATGCACAGGCACACCACTGGTTTTTTTTCTCATGCTCCAATTTGCCAGGTACACGCCAGAGGCAGCAACAAGCTCATACTGGCTGTCGTAGTATGCCCAAACTGTTCAGATCCAGATTTAGAAGTTGGCATCCCCATGGAGATGTGTCTCACAACTACATCTACTAGCATCCTTTCAAGATTCAGACGTTTATTCCCATTATAATATACAGCCATCCATGTGAAATGGTAGCGTGTTATAGCATCCTTTCCACTGATTTCTTATGTTCCCTTATCTGTCTCTGTGTCTTCTTATCTATACGATAACTAAGTGCAAAGAAACGTCCAAGAGCCTTTCAGCAGTACCAGCACTATCTTACTAAGAGAGGATCCCTATATTAAAGGTACAAGTAAAATCAGAAGTTTTTATTAAATATGTCACCTCTGGTATCACTTACCCAAACAGAACCCAGGAATACTGTAAGACCAAGAAGTGGAATACATATTAAATAAATGAGGCATCAACAGAGAGTGAGGACAAGGTGTTGCCTAACAGATCACTGAAAGCCCAATATCAGTACATCTGTATGCCTGGCAGCAGAACAGTAGGAGGCTCTGCATTAACTAGATGTGGTCCCATTCTGATTCCCACATAAGAAAGTCATGTGTCTAACTTGAAAGATGAAATCTTATATGAAGATGCCTTACTGGAGATGCTATGATTCCGACTGTGAATTCTCCAGACTCTCCTGGGGCCAATTTACAAATGCTGAGAGATGAAAACACTACATTCTTTAATATGCAAAGAAAACTTGAACCAGAGTACCATGATCAGATGACTTCAGTGGCACCAAAGACAAAAAAATATATTGAGTTTGGAGTGAGCAGATCTTAGAGACACCTTAAGAAAAATGACATTTTGTGGCTACCTTACACACTTCAGCAGACACCTTGTTTCTGAAGCGGATCAAAACCTATTCCAGTAGACACTAAGAGAGAATGTCTTTATTTTTAAAGAAGAAAAGCAAAACAAAGGTGTGCACTTTCCTTGAAACATCTCAACTTTTTAGAGAAAATAGTATTCTGAGAAGTTCTTAGATTCCAGCCAAAAAAAAAAGACATGCTACTGACATTGTGTTGAGATGCCACATGCTTTCTTTATCTCTTTGGGCTGGGTTTCATGTGGGAAGCACAGAAAAAGGATTTAGGAGGCTCAAGGACTTTGGGAAGAGAGGGGGTGAATCTGTAAATGTGGGCGGAGAATGGATGCACAAGGCATTGATCTTGAGTTCCCCCATTTCATCAGCATTTCTAACCAGACCAGGGAAGAAATGGAGAAAGGATGAAGGGTATCCTTGCTTTTGTTCTGATAGGAAGAAGAAAATAGCTTAAAAAATTGACAGTTGCCGGTTTTGTTGGCTGAAAAGTCAAAAACCTCCCATAGGAAACCCTTCCACCCCCTCACTGATCTCTGGCCACATTTGTTTGATGAGTTTTTCTGGGTACTGGCATGCTGATGCCGTGTTTCTTTTTAGGGAAAAGGAGGAGAATGTAGTCTGTCATATCTTAGGGAACTAGGTTAGAGATAAGAGAGAGATGACAAGGGTGATTGGACATGGTGTTGGCAGGGTGTCAAGGGGAGCTGAGTGGAGGTGGGAACCATCTGTCTGGTGAAGGTTGCTGAGATGGAGGTAAAGAAGGTGGCAGAAAGAGAACAAGTTTGTACAGCATTTCAGGAAGACTTTCGGTTTAGCATGAGAGTAGGGTAAATATGGATCCTTTTCAAATCCACACACAGGGTAGTTGTTAATGATGCTTCTGCATGAGTTTACTTTCATTGAACAAAAAGTTGGGTGAACTCAGCCTCAGGAAGTTAGCATTTGGTTTGCTGTATAAGGCTGTGGCAATACTGAACAAACCAGAAGGGAAGTGAATTTCAGCTCTGAAAAAAAATCTTAACGTAGATGTCTCATACTCTTTTCTAGGTATACCTGCCAGAGAGTCTAATTGTAGGAATCATATAATCTCAGAAACATTAAGGTCAGAAAAAACCCCCGAGATCATCAAGTCAACTCACCCCCACCATGCCCACTGCCCACATCCCTCAGTGCCATGTCTCCACGGTTCTTGAACGCCTCCAGGGACAGTGACTTCCCCACCTCCCTGGGTCAGCTGTGCTGCTGTATCACCACTCTTTCTGAGACGAAATGTTTCCTAATATTCAGCTTGGACCTTGCCATGGTAACCAAAGATTCACTCCCAGGTTTAAATTGTTACCTGAATGCATCATTCAGCCCAGTACAAGCAGTATCAGAGACAAAAGCATAAAATATGTCTGTATCTATAGCTCCAGATGGGAAGGTTAGCAGGAATCAGATCTTTACAGTTTTCTGGTTCACAGAGTGGTGGGTATGTTCATGAAAATTTCTAATTTCCTGCTGTTCTCAGACTTTGCTGCAATGTTCATGCTGACCTACTCCTCTTATGACCTAGGCTTTGGAAATGTCCCTCATTTCCCCTGGGCACAAAGCAATCTCCCTCCCTCTGGACCTGGTACCCGAGATAATGGTTCAGAGGGACATTACACACAAACCAAACCACTCCCCAAAACTCTGCCCTTTGCATGCTTAGAAGTATGTCAGTCTGGATGTAGCAATTCTGTTTCATGTTGATTTCAGGCTCCATCTATACACAAACTTCCAGGCAGAAATACACATTTATGAGCCAAGAAATAGTTACAGATACATCTACTGTCCTGGCACTTCACTAAGCCACTGAGAGGGCATTTGGACCTGTGCTAGGAGTTACACCACTCATTTTCTTGGATATGGGACACTCCTAAAGCCTCGTTGGTGAAATTTTCTGAATGGAAGAGTAGCTACATAAATACAGGCTTGCCTTTTCATTCTCTCCAGATAAGGATGGGAAAGGGTTGAGGTTCAACACTGAGTTCACCTGGTTCACAGCCAGCCGCCTCCCTTCAGACAACTCTGACTTGAGCAGGGCACAGATCTGGTCTCACGCAAGCCCACACATAGTTCTAATAACCATTTGTGGAGTCTTGGTCCTTCCTCTCCTTTCTGCTTCTCAAAACAGCATTTCATTTTAAATAACATATCTCTGCTGTGTGCTGTAGTTGTGAAGGCAATACCATTTAATTAAAAACATCCAAAATTAAATTAATTCAAATATAACTCAATTTGTGAACTTAAAATCAACATAACGCTCCAGTTCATGCTGAAATCTTATTGAGGCCAGACTAATGAGTACAGCCTAAGCTCTGCATTAACTACCTTATGTATTTGCATTAAAAAAAAATTGACTAAGGGTGACAATCTTATATGTCTGGCATCTCATTTCTCCTATTTCTGAAATCTGAAAAACTTTCCTCCATTTGGTATTCAGGCTTCCTTTTTCAACGGAGAATGTTCCCCATCACAAGAACCACGGGGTGCAAGGGTGCAGGCACATCTGCAAGTGGCAGGAGTGCTGCAAAAAAGTTCAGATAAATCATTCCATCAATGCTTACAGAAATGAACATTTCCTCTAGCATAAGGGCAACCAATTAAAAAGGGAAAGATTAAATTTGTCAGGTAATTTGCTCTCAATGATTAATTCAACTAACTCCAAACAATTCCATTATTTAGTCTTCCAGTATGGTACTAATCTGGATCTCTTTTCTCCACCTCCCAAGAAACTCTGTGCAAAAAAAAAAAAAAAAAAAAAAAAAAAGCTGAAATATTAATTTTTTAGCATTAAACAGCGTAACCTTGCTCTCCATTAAGCAATGTTTCCATAGCTTCTGTGTAATTTGTCATGGATGAATTCACCTACATACTGAGCAGACTCTTTATGTTACCAGACTTGCATGGGAAATAAAATCTGAATTGCTGCAGTTTAATGAAAATATAAAACCCAAAGTGAAGCTGTAAAATGAAATCCAAACCAGCAAACATTCATTTTTTTTCTGCACAGCATCAAATGTCCACTACATTATTAGGCCTGTCTCTGCGTACTTGCAGAGCTTTCCAGAGAAAAGAAAATGAGGAACGGGAAAGGGGGAGGGGAGAAGGGAAGGGGGAAGGGGGAGGGGAAGGAGAAAAGGGGAAGGAGGAAAGGGGAAGGGGAAGGGGAAGGGGAAGGGGAAGGGGAAGGGGAAGGG